>NC_046662.1:87556620-87616138 GCF_010883055.1 Belonocnema kinseyi | reverse complement strand
TCCAAAAACGCAACAATGGGTCGGAAAGGTTATGGCCTCCGTATTTTGGGATGCACATGGCATAATATTCGTGGACTATCTTGAAAAAGGTAAAACCAGAACGGGGGAAACTATTAATCATTATTGTACCGATTGAAAATCGACTTCGAATTGGTTCCTCAGCCACCGTATTCACCAGACCTGACCCCTAGCGACTATTACTTGTTCCTTAACCTGAAGAGATGGTTCACCGGTAAGCGTTTTTACTCAAATGAGGAGCTCATAGCTGAAACTGAGGCGTATTTTGGAGACCTTCCGATCGAGTACTTTTCAGACGGTATCAAAAAGTTAGAAAATCGTTGGACTCGCTGTATCGACCTAAAAGGAGAGTATGTTGAAAAATAAAACCGACTTTGGCCAAAAAAACGTCTCCGTGTTTCATTTTTCAGGGACTTATCAGACTGCCTAGTAAATTAGTAAAAATCAAATCGGCGAGGCACACCTGGAGTACCTTCCTTGTGAGATTTGTAACATATGGTAGGGGAAACTACCATACAACAGATAATGATCCTGCAGTAGTCAATCCTTATTTTTAAGCAAAAATATAAGTAAAATAATCAATCATAATTTTAATATATTGACAAGTATCGTGTCTTAACTATTAATTACATTAAATTACGTATTTAATATCCATAATTGAACCGCTGGCGACCAAAAGGGGACACGGCCGGATTCAGCCTGAGAAGTATTGTCCTTAGTGTCAATTTTAAAAATCTATCTAATTTTAATTTTAAAGACTGATACTTGTAGAGAATTTCAAGGCGCATCTTTTTTCCTCTTGTAAAAATTTATAGGTTTCGTAGTTTTTGAGATAATTGGCAAAAAGTGGATTTTTTGAAAACGAAAAATTCCAATCTTTTTTTACTTCAACTCGCGCTAATTTAGCCAATTTTCATCATTTCCCGATTCCTCCAATACAAAGTACATGTTTAAGTCTTCTGAAACTATCTAAGAAAGAAAAGCGAGAATATTGTAATAAACAAAAAAGGTATTAATTTTTTTTTGAGGCAATGCAAAAATCATTAATTTTAACCTTCAAGCACCTCGTTTAGCGAACGAATTTTAAGCTACGGGAAGCTTTCAGTGAGAAAGTTGTTCATTAAGCTTTAAAGAAGTTTTCTGGAAAGTTTTAGATCAATTGGATTAATAGTTCAAAAATGATGAATGTTTTATAATCCAAGCGGTAATCTTGACGCTGCCCAAAAACGTGCCTGGCCGGCTACGTACGCGCTGCAGCGAACGACATGAAGGTCAAGTCAATCTTACCAAAACAAATGCACAACAGTAACTCCAGATATTATCATTAAAATAATTTATTTATTAAACATTTAACATAATATTATTCATATTATTGAACAAGAATAAATTAATCAAACAGTATTTTATTAGAAACTACTTTTGGTCATTTTCGTCACTCTCTTCAGTTTCTTCGGCATCTGGATTCTGAGTTTGTACTTTTAAAAAATATCATTCGAAAAATTCTTTTCCTTTAGCGCTTAAATACTGGAAGAGATATTTTACATCCTTTATTTTGGCAGCTTTGAATCCAATTCGGGGCGGAGGACTTTTCGAAAGATTTTCTAGCTTAAGCGTGAGTTTAAAGAAAAAAGTGGTTGGATTTTGCAACTCATAGTTGTCAAAAACATCCACTTTTCCATCAGGAAAAACATGCAAAACGAACGCTTTGCTGATTTGGAAATTTTTTGGCTTTCGCATTTTGCCTTTGAAACATTTTTCAAAATCCTGCAGAAGATCTTCACACTTCTCGACCGTTGTGAATGAAGGTGAACAAGCTTTGCGAATCATTTCTACATATTCAGCTTCAGTTTCAATTCGTTCTAATTTTTTCAGCTTTTGCGAATATGTGCCAAAATTCCTATCGCACTGGCAATAGAAATGGCTTCGAACTAGAAACACATACTTAATCTTGCTTTGCAAATAAATGGACAATAAAACCAAAAAATGAAACACTGTGTAGTTTTTATTTTGTCCCGGACATGAGTCTAAAAATAATGTTATGCTGTTGAACTTGTCTTTAGCAAATTCTTTTAATACCGCGTATTTGATATAACTGCAAACAGAGTTAGCAACCTTTTTTACAATTCCCTCAAGAATAGGGAAGATGTAACTCTGGTTTGTAGTATGTACATGTACGTTAAATAGAAAAAGCCATGCTAAACGTAGGTAAAACTGCGCGGACACGGGTATTTTTGGTAGTGGCAAATTCTGTGCAAAATCAAATTCACAGCATACACTATTATTTTCAGAGAATATTCGCTTTTTTAACTTCAAATAAATTTTAGCATTGTTTTTGTGATTAATTACTTCTTCGTTTACCTCTCGATTTGTCTCGTTTTTGTAGCAAGTATTGCACACGTCAGTTCTAGGTAATTTAAAACTGAAGCCAACATTTCGGTTAAAATACTTAAAATAAACGGTTTGACTTATTGTCAATTTAGCCCTTGTTTTTTCTTTATAATATTTTCCGAATAATTTCTAAAATTCTACAAGATTTAATGAAGGATTATCAAAATATTTTAGGTTTGTAGAATTTCGTTTGTAATGTGAACTGTGATGTGGAATTGATTCGCGATGCTCTTCAATCATTTTTAAAAATTTTTTTGTTAATTTAAGACAACTTTCGCGTACTCCACCTGCCAAATTTTTTAAAGGCTGCTTATTTAAAATCTTTTTTTGAACATTTTCAACTCTTCTTTTGCCCAAACATAGAAAAGCACAAAAAAATTTCTTACAAATCGGAACATTTTCTTCGTCAGCAGGAAATAAATATATCCAATGAATTAACCGTCCTAGTTTTTCACCTGCATTCTTTTGGATAGGATCCTTGCATTTTAACAGTCATCTGAGAAACACATTTTGTTCATTATAGTTCCCGAGATTCCAAAAATTTGTATGTACTTTTTCTTGTTGCACATTTGAAAACTTTTGGTAACATTTTTCTCCACAGCAGGATTCAATAGGTTTAAAAGATCTCTCTGGGATTAGAATATCTTTAACAATATCGTGTTTTTTAGTTTTAGACTATGTTATGTATTCTTTTCCCTAAAGAAATAACAAATAATGCTATCAACTTCGTCATTAAAAATTTAAAATAATTACTTTAGACTATCTACATCTTATATATAGTTCAGTGAAAGAATTATTTAAAAAATCAAAAATAAAAAAGTCATAAAATATTAAATTTATGATTAAAATTTATTTAAAAATTGTACTGACGGTTTCCAATCGTACCTGATTTCTGGATCTTTTTTTTTTATTTTTAATCCACGAGTCTACATTTCTAGTTCTTTTTCTATCTTGTTTCATTTTAATATTTTTTTCTTTTTAATTAATATTCTCAAAAATATCTCAAAAATCTCAATAATCTCAAAAAAAAACGCTTTTCCAACTATAATAAGAAACAATCACTTCGCTGATTCTATGCTTTATTTGTAGAATTTCATAGAAGATGACAAAAAAAGTTACTGTTGTGCATTTGTTTTGGTAAGATTGACTTGACTTTCACGTCGTTCGCTGCAGAGCGTTCGTAGCCGGCCAGGCACGTTTTCGGGCAGCGTCAGGATGACCGCTTGGATTTTAAAACATTCATCATTTTTGAACTATTAATCCAATTGATCTAAAACTTTCCAGAAAACTTCTTTGAACCTTAATGAACAACTTTCTCACTGAAAGCTTTCCGTAGCTTAAAATTCGTTTGCTAAACGAGGCGCTTGAAT
This sequence comes from Belonocnema kinseyi, assembly GCF_010883055.1. Lineage (NCBI taxonomy): Eukaryota > Metazoa > Arthropoda > Insecta > Hymenoptera > Cynipidae > Belonocnema > Belonocnema kinseyi. The sequence goes on along the minus strand of NC_046662.1, from coordinate 87,612,362 downwards.
GTTAAAATTCATGATTCTTGCATTGCCTCAAAAAAAAAAATTAATAACTTTTTTGTTTATTACAATATTCTCGTTTTTCTTTCTTAGATAGTTTCAGAAGACTTAAACACGTACTTTGTATTGGGGGAATCGGGAAATGATGAAAATTGGCTAAATTAGCGCGAGTTGAAGTGAAAAAAGATTGGAATTTTTCGTTTTCAAAAAATCCCCCTTTTACCAATTATCTCAAAAACTACAAAACCTATAAATTTTTTCAAAAGGAAAAAAATGCGCCTTGAAATTCTCTACAAGTACTAGTCTTTAAAATTAAAATTAGAAAGATTTTTCAAATTGACACTCAGGACAATACTTCTCAGGCTGAATACGGCTGTGTCCCCTTTTGGTCACCAGCGTCTCAATTATTTTTAATTAATGATTACCTACTCTTTTACGCTTTCTTGTTTTTTTTTCTAAAGGAGATATCTTACTGAAATTTTGTAAAATGACTGAAAATCTATTATAGCACCAATGTCTGGTCATTTTAAATATGTATTTTGTTTTAATAATGTAGTATATTTGATTTTTTAACTTAAAATGTGTTTAGATATTTCACTTTAATACCCTGATGTTATATAAGCAAGGGTACTTAAACTCTTTTTCTCCATTACATAACATACAAACATAACAAAAAAATTGGATTTTTTTTAGGTACAATTTTTTGGGTTAGAATGAAATCTTGGATTCTATCCTTCAAGAACCTTGGCATTGAAAATTGGAATTTAGTTTCTTAGTAGTGAAAATAATCATTGAGAAAATCGGCGCGCGTTAGCAACTGTCACTGGATGTATTGAAAAAATTTTTTATTGCTATTAGAAAGGTCGGTAAATATTTTTCAAAAATGCCAAACATTTTTCCCTTGAATTATTATCAAACAAGATAACACTTTGCGAAGGTTTGACTTAGATCGAACAGATTTGATTTGTTAAGTGAGTACATGTGAGAAATAATGCTTTTTATATGTATGTATGTATGTTTGTAAATAAATATATATACACATACATATATACATACGTGTGTGTGTATGTTATTTGAGCATTCCAGATTCCGAAATTTGCATATAGCATAATGAAAACATTGTGCAAATGAGTATCTCAGGATTTGAATGCCGCAAACATTACAAAGGATGTCAGATTTATTGTATGTATTAATCTCGAACGCTGCCAAAATAAAATTTATTTTAATTTTCAAAATGTATTTCCGAGAGTACAATTTTGAAAGTTTGTCAACATTCAAAATATAACATCACACAATTTTTTAGAAAGCTGTCAGTGCTATATTCGCGGTTGGCATAACCATTATTCTTGTTAGTACGGACTGATTTTTTCCAATAAAAATTCAGGTAACTATTTATTTTTCCACTGACGTATCAGATTTTTACAAATATATGTTTATTTATGTTATGGCAAATATTAATAACTATTGCAGATGTAACAAAAACCATGTCAATCATGTCCCGAATCGGAGGTGTTGAATAAAAATTTTGAAATAGCTGGATGCATTTTTCTGGTGGTCCAGAATAATATAAAGAAACATATTTCTGCTCACTGCAATTGATTCGAATGTGATTGCGTCTACGAATAGTAAATGAAGCCATTTGACGAAACGAACACCGCCAAAAAATAGAAAAACCTTTGGGTAAAATTTTCTCATTACGACTTTTAAAAAGCATCACCTGAAGCATCAGAAAACTAAAGTGTGAACGAAATTTGACTGAAGCGTCTTTTCCATACATTTTTTACATGCTTTTTTTACTTTTTCGCGTGATAAATTATACATGTATGAAAATCTAAGGTAAATAATACAACACTCACAATTTGTGCGAACTTTTGTCTCTGGAAATTTCGAAACGTTTAACAATAAAATTTTACGCTTCGAGTAGCGGATGTTTTATTCACATGGAGGCAGGTTAATTACGCTTGCTTACATGGATGAATGCATAACGGGTATCATATGACGCGACATTATTCACCCGAGTGGACATATTTTTCCCTCAGTTGGAGATGATAAATAGGGCGTCTTTATTCAAAATACAAAGAAACGAAGTCGAAAGTAAGGAAGTAAAAGGGCATCAAAATCCATTTGATGGTATTTTTTGTTCCTAAAACTGATCAAAATTAAATCCCTGAAAATAATCCAATGTTTGCAAAAATGAACTCATGAATAAGTCTATAACATTAGGCTGTTTAGAAATATTACACTGAAAAAAATGTCTGGTTAAATCGACCAGAATTTTGGTTAAATATGCCCTTACTATTTTTTCTGGTTAAATAACCAGAATTCTGGTTAGTTAAACCAGAAAAAATAGTAAGGTCATATATAACCAGAATTCTGGTTGGTTTAATCAGACATTTTTCTGTGTGTATGTTTTCTACTTTACAATCAATTTTAAGTATTCTTCAAGAATTTCAATTAAATCCACTCAGAACAGAAACAAAAAATTTAATCGTAAAATATGAAAAGCAAATTAAAAGGAAGTAAATTCTAAACATAGAAGTGGGCACATAATCGTTTAATTATTATTGCTGATAAAAAAAATTAAGCACGCTTTTATTCCAGTATACTTTTCAAATGTAGATTTAATTGTTATACAAGGAGAATTTGTTGTCAATGATGAGGTATCATTGCGAATAAAAATATTTGTAAGTTAATATAATTCAGCAGAAAAAATTGAGAAATCTGTCAAGGTGAATCCCAGGGATATTATTTATCTGATCTTGAATAAAAACGTTGCGAAACAATTGACAACTACAATTATCTGACGAAGCATAATTTTTATTCGCTTTGAGATACAAATTATCTGCTGTTAGATAATTTTTGGTTTCAATTGTTTTCAGCGTTCCTATCAACCTTCGGTTAAATAATTTCTCAGAGATTTACTTTGGAAGATTTCTCAATTTTTTCAGCTGAACTATATTAACTTGCAAATATTTCTCAATAAAGCGTTTAATAATTCAAATATTTTAATACCGCTGAAGCACCAGGGTCTTAATGCAATGAATAATGCATGCCGGTCGTTTTAAATCTTCGCGATACTTGCTTCTATTTCAATTATTGCTGCGTCAATTACGTTCATTCTTGCGAGGGCGATCTTCACCGGCATAATTATTAATTGATGAACGGCTTCATGGGTCAACCTTTTCACCATTTATTAATTGTTGTTGAATTAAAACTAACGTAAAGACTAGAAGCTTCCAGCAAGTCACCACGCACCTACACCCTAGTCGCACGCTAGTCGAAGGATACAGGCGTGTCTGTATCCAGTAAACTTTCCGATTTAAATTCGAGAAATAGAAAAAAATTCATAATGAGATTAATTGTCATATAGTCTTCAAGGTAATTTGTGCTTAAATGAATGATAACGTAAGAAATCATTGGGGGCTGGAAAGATGGAAGAGTGGTAATTGGAAATCACCACTTTTGCTTTTCAGCCCTTCTGCGTTCTCAAGATATATATCAGTTTTTTAAACGAAGTGCGTTACTTATAGCCATCGCTTATATATTGAGAACACTCTATACAAATTTCAAGCATTTTTATCAAAAACGGCTGAATAATCGCGAGTTGTGTTTTACAAAACATAGATTTTTTATCGGAAAATTTTATAAGTTTTTATTGTTTATCTTGAGTGACAACTATCAAATGAAAAAGTTTGACTATAGAAAATTATCAGCCGTGTCAAGGTGAATACGAAGGTGTATTTTATTTAACGTTTCGGTCAATTTTTTTTAATGATTAGATTTTCCCGAGTGGACAGTATTTCTACGTAGTTTCGAGCGCTTGTCGAGTTGTTGCATCCATCACTTCATCATAATGATTTTTTCACTTTCGCAGTAGCTTAGGTGTAAAATGGAAAAATTCGGTTCAAGGGGAGTTAACTTTTACATAGTAATTTCATCCATTTGACCTCTTTCCCTGCGTTAACTGATTTTAGAGAGATTTAGAAAAATTTTGTTTTCACCCCAAACTCTTGAGACTGATTCCATCCCCTAAATAATGATTACGGCTGAAAATAAACGAAACTGTTAAGTGTTTTCCAAAATTCTACTTACACAAAAAAATTACTTATTTTATTAGTCCTCGTAGTATTTTGGTAAGTAGGCTGGCGTCACCTCCATTAACATAATGTGTTTACAAGTTACTGCTTCAAAATGAAAAAATAAGAATTACTTACGTATCTAATCTATTTAACCATAGACTTCATGGCTCAAAATGCTCTTAAAAGAAAAGAAATGATTGTATTGGTACAGTATTGGAATTGATATGAAACTCTAAGATTTCCAGTGGAAATATACTGATTTTTCAAAAAAGCAAGTGAATTATAACCAAAAAAGATACATTTGTTACCAAAAAGATGAATTGTTAACAAAGAAGCTGAATCTTGGAACAAAGAAAGATCACTTTGTAACAAAATAGTTGAGTTTTCAACAAACTAGAGAAAATTGCAACAACTTTGTTAAATTTGTAACCACATAGTTAAATTTTCGACCTACAAAGATGAATTTTTAACCAAGTTGTTAATTTTTTAACGAAAACAAAATGAATTATCAACTAAACAGTTGCATTTGCAACATAATAGTTTAAATTTTAAGCAGAGGGATGGATTCTTAACAACATTATTTAATTTTTAACCTGATAGTAGAACTTTCAACCAAAAAAGGTGAATTTTTATTTAAATGATTGAATTTTCAAACAAAAGAAGACTGAAATATAACTAAAAACAATTGAATTTTTGATCATATAGTCGAATTTTCAAGCCAAAAAGGCAAATGTTTTAGAAAACGGTTGAATTTTTAAACTAAAAGGAGAAATTTTCTACCATAAAAGATGAATATTCTTAAAATTAGTTCAACTTTCAACAAAATAATTAAATTTTCAGCAAAACAGTTAAATTTTTAACAAAATATGTCAATTCTCAACCAAATGGGTAAATTCTCAACTAAAATTATGAATCTTCAACAGAAAAAATTAATTTTAAGCAAATAAATGTAACTTTCAAATAAGTAGTTTAATTTCCGATAAAAAATGTCCATTGTCATCGAAAAATATAATACCTAGTTGATGTTTTAACCAAGAAAAGATTTTAATTTTAAATCAAAAACTCTTGAATTCAATCAAATAGACCAATTTTCAAAAAAATGTTTGAATCCTGGACCAAAAATAGATTAGTTTTTAACCAAGCAATTGCATTTTCGAAAAAGATCAAGTTTTTACCAAAAGAGATTATTTATTAGGCTAAAAGGGTGAATTCCCTAGAAAATAGTTGTATTTTCCAGCCAAAAATATGAAATTTTCAGCAAAATCTTAGTTTCCAGAAAAGTGTTTATATAACGAAAACTAGCTGTAATAAGCAATAAATTATCAGCGATATATTTTACAAACCAAAGTGTTTGATTTATACTACTTCTTTTTTAGTGAAGTTCTTTTTTTTAAAGTTTTTAGAAAAAAAAGATTATCTAGTTAATAATTAATATTAGTCATTATTTTAGAAATAAAAAAAAAACATTTAAGAAACTATTTTCATAAAAAAGTGTAATATCGTGAGACGGAGGTGCTGAGTGCAAATTTTTAAATAGCTGGACTTTTGTATCTGAAATTGCGAAACTTGTAAAAATTAAATATTACGTTTCAAGTAATAAAAGTTTTACACGTTAACACGTAATATAAACTTACATAACAGTTTTACGTAACCCAGTAAAAAGTTTTGTAAACTTAAGATACAATTACTTAAATCTGTTTGAACTTTGATCACATTTTCCGTTGTCTTTACAAAGTAATAATTTCGGAAATTTCGGAATATTTATAACAATGTACTTTTAGAATTCATGTACCTTTTAGAATTGAGTAAAATGGCAGAAAAGAAGCAAAGGAATATAATTTCATAAAGGTTCAAAATTCGATGGGCACTTCTCGAGTTTATAGAAAGTTTTCCTCAGCATATTTCTTACTTCCCACTTTTATTCTTCCACTAACTCAGTTGCACGCTTAGGATTCTTTATCCAAGTAATACTCGCCCGGAAGCTCAACCGGAAACTCGCAAGCTTCCTCTGTTTACCAGGTTTCAACTTCTTGGAACAAGGAAGTATCTCACGCTTTCCTCGGGGAAAAATTCGGAGGGATACTAAATTCCCGACTGTATTGTAATTTTTCTTTCAAGAGAATTAATATGAGCTAAGAATATGTGAGAACGTGTCTCTGGAAAAACTTAATTTTGAAAGAAAAACATTACACAAAAAGACCTGAAGAAAAGGAAATAAACGTGTATTTCTGGTTGATAACTTATAGGCTTGCTTACGCAGATAAATGCATGAAGGGTATCATATAGCACGACATTTTTCACCCGAGTGAACATATTCTTCCCTAAGTTAGAGACGAGAAAGACAGAATTTCGATGCCGCATGCAAAGGAATAAAGTAGAATCGAAACTAAATCCCTGAAAAGAATGTAAAGTTTACAATGATAAAAAAAATTCAATAAAATTAGGCTGTATAGCAATATTGTTCTTGTATTATCTACTTCTTTATCAATTGTAAGTACATCCTATATGAATTGAAGGCCCGGATCACAAAAACTGGGTAAGAGTATAAAGTGGGTGAAGATATTACCTTACCTTTCGTTTAAGTGATCGGGTCTTAAGGCCATGCATAATGCATGCCAGTAATTGTAATTCTTCGTGATGCTTGCTCCTATTTCAATTAATGCCGCATCGGTTTAGGCGAAGATTTGCGCGTGCCATTTTCACCGGCAGAACCATTAATTGAAATACGGCTCCGCAGATCAACGAGCTCTTAATTAATGCACTGACCAACCATTCTTGTGTTGTCAGAAGGCCTTTAAATTAGCTTATTATTTCGCAGTTGACAAAAAAGTTCATAGTTCATTCAGTTCTGATGCATTAAGACTGTAGTAGTAATGAGAATTTAAAGTTAAAGTAAGAGACATAAGAAGCTTTGAGAAAGCCACGAGGTGCATCCCTCCTTTCCCTTTCCGCACCGTATTCGAAGGGCACAGGCGAGTAGATGGCCAATAAATTGTCCGACTAATGGACCTCACAAAAAAAAGTATACAATTGTGGTTATTTCAAATTTTAGTTTTTTTTTTCTTACGAAGAAGAGAATTTTTCAACCTTAATATTATTTCAAAGGCGGAGATACACACGTTTAAAAAAACTCGGTGTTATTAGTAAGAAGTAGCTTTTACTTTCCAATATCCGCGCATTTTAATAATTCTCCGAAGATCTTAAGGGGTTAAAGTTCAATTTTGTTATGAGGTAGAATAATGGACGGAATTTTTGCACGTTAGGACTTTCAAGGATATTTTTTAAAACTTATATGAATCAAATCTAAATAGCTATCTCCGGATAGAATGACGCCCCAATAAAAAATTATTATAGAATTAAGTTAAGTTCGTCAGTTTTTCTGAAATTAAAAAAATTTTTAATTTAGTTTTAAATTATATATTAAATGTAATCTTGAGTTTGAATGCCTTTAAAATAAAATCCTCTAAAAACTCAGAATTTACTCTACTAAAGTTATGTCTTTATGTCCTATGCTAAAGGTACTTATCATTTCCACGGATCACAAAAAGGTCGTAAAATCGTTGCTCTCTCTGCGATATAATACTCACTCAATTCCAGATATAAATTTATAGTTTAGCAATAACTTTTCATTTAGAGTGCATTTTTAAACCCCCATTTATTCGCAGATGTGAAGAAGCTTAAAAGCTATTAAAGTTAAAATAGTCGCTTTTCGTGAACCGTGAAAAGCTAAATGGAAACGCACTCAATTTAAATGTAAGAGAGACGTGTCGGAAAATTAGAGAATATCGTTAGAAAGTTTCCGGGTCGCTTTTTAGTGCCCCAGGTGCCAAAGAGGAAGGTTTCAAACTTTTTTTGCCCGATTTCCAGATCCAATTATTCAACGCTGTTTAAACCACTTTTGCTGATTAACTCGTTTGCAATAATCTTCACTTATTCCGGAAACCTCTCAATAATTCCAGTTTGAAAAATGGGTCAAAGAAATAATTTTAATCAACGATGGTCTGTATTCTGCAAGAGCAGAGCTATGGTTTAATATTTCTTTTATTTACATTTACTGAAAGTAAAAAGCGCAGAATAAAGAGATGGTGTGAATAAAGAAGATTCACCTTAATTGTTATAAAATACTGGAAATTTTGTATTCAAATTCTTTTTTGACTGTCCGACTTTCTAAATACACCTTTGTTTTATTCTTTTTCCAGATTACTTTTAAAACTTTTACTACTTTCATTTGAGGAAACCTAGTCTTCGATATGTGACATATTAAAACGCAAGTAAGCTCATCTCATTTACGACATTGGTCGTGCGTGACTTGCAAACCTTGATTTGGTTTTAACTGCTTTTTGTGAATGAGGATTGGGAAAGAAGATTATGATCTTTATTATCAACAGGGAGAGAATACGTGCGAAGGGTTAATTAAAATGGCAAATCATTCTTTATAAATGGTCCGTAAACTATGGTACCAATTTTGTTCAATTTCTGACGCCCTGTCCACCCTCTTTGACGACCGTAGTTTTTTATTACTCCTTCCCTTCCTTCTCTGGAAAATATTGTAGCGCAAAATTATTTCGAAACAGGGGAGATAAAAAAAAATTTTGTTAAATAAAATTAATGTGAATACCATATTGAATTCAATATGAAAAACTTTAAATTACTCAGATTTCTAATTGAAATATATTTCATTTTCAACAAAATAGTTCATATTTTCAAATAAAAAAGATAATTACTCAAAAGTAAGGAATTGAAAAAAAATTTAATTAAATAAAAATCATTTTTGAACAGTCAGTTAAATTTTTAACAGAAACCTTCATTTTCAACCAAGAACGACGAATTTTCAATCAAGAAAGATGACTTTCCTACCATAAAAGATTTATTTTGAAACCAAAAGACGAAGTCTCAATCAGACAGAGAGAGAGAGAGAGACGGCTGTTTTCTCATGAAAGATGAAATTATAATCCAAGAGATGATTTTTTAATCATTTAGATTTTAAAAAAATAACCTTTCCCAAAATATTTGAATTTTTAACCAAAGGGATGAATTTTTGATCAAGAAAGAACAATTGGAAACCAATAACCGATGATTTTTTAACAAGAAGATGAATTATGAACCAAAAATAAATAAATAAACGAATAAATAAATAAAACAAACTTTTAATAAACAAACTTGGATTTTTCATTAAATCAGTTTGCATTTAAACAAAAAACAAGAAAAAAGGGGGGAAATTAGTAATGATATCGCTTCGATCTTCTTGAAAAGAACTTATTTGTTTCTATTTTTTTTTGCAAATTCAGACAATTTGGAGGAACAGATTGAAGTTTATCAAAAGGAAAGAAGCTTTTATCGAAATTTCAATGAGATGGATCTGGGTGAAGTGTAGTTAAGTGATGTAAAATTGAATTTCTGTTAGCGAAGTTAAGTCGATGCATTGATAATTCTTTTTTATGAAAAGAGGATGTAGGTGAATAAAATTGTTTCAGTTGTGGATCTAGCATTTTTTACTAAGAACTTTATTGTCAATGCGAACTCATGAAAAAGGTATATTGTTTATTTGTTCATTACCCTAAAAAGCTTTTCTCGCAGCCTTAACAATCAAGAGCTAACATTTTATCGCACTTTTTTATTATGCTCTCTGCAGAACCTTTAACTAGGATCGACTTTGAAGCACAAATTTTAGACATTTTTATAGAGGAAGCCTTTGCTTTTAATATTTCGAAACTAAAGTGATGTAAAGTGATAATTGAATGGTCGGGAACCATAAGGGGCTAACCCTTGTTTGGACAATTTTTCAGCAGAACGGAAATACTGTTCACTGAATACGTCTTGGGAATTGCTTGGGTTAGCTGCTTATGGTTCCCGACCATTCAATTATCTTAGAGATGAATGCAAAGCCAGACTGTGCATGAATGCTTTGACGATACTGGGATTAAACGAAGGTGGAAATTCTCATGGGGATTCCGTATAAATAAACGACCAATGGGGATAGTTTCACTCTCAGAGGCTGAAATAGTCTCCAAATTAGAGTTTCCTTCGTGGACTGGTAAGCTCAATAACGATGGTTCCGTCTTTATTGCCTAGGTCAGTTTCTGGATTAGAACATGCGAATATAATTTCTATATAACCGACCGCTAAGGCCTTTAGAGTGTATCGATAGTTCAGAGCTGATCTAGGATCAAAATTGACGAATCTAATGCGGATCAACTATAAATTTAAATTGTTAAAAAATGAAAATTAGGCATTCAAAATTAGGAAATCTGAAAAAAAGAATATATATATATGGGTCATTACATGGGAGATTTACAATCAATTTTTTTTTCTACAAAACATTTTTTTTCGCGTTTTGTGTTCCAAAATAATCGACACGTATTTTTTATTTCAATGTGATACTCGAAAATCTTGAGATATGATTTTTTTTAAATTTGGTAATTGGGAAAAACCATTTGTTTTCAATGGCTTACTGTAAAGGAAGTTTTGAATGGAAAAAATTATTCTTGTACTGAAAATACGCATTCACCCATAAGCTTTCAAAAATACAGTGAATCCTACATATAGGGCCTCCAGATTTGGTTCTTCCGAGGATTGTCGCCGTGCCGCGGATGTTTTGCGATGTGTTTTGCTTATGCCTTTGCTCACGCATAAATAATTGCAAAAATGCAGAAAGAAAACAAAATATACCGTTTAACACTTGAAGAAAAATATCAGCTTAGACGCGAAGTGAAAGAAGGTGTCTCCAAACAGTACGTGTTACAGAAATATGGTCAGCTTTCATTGGAACTTCATCGGATCGTCTCTGTCTACCTCATACGACAGAATGAGAGAAAAAGAGTTTCCATTGACTTCGGACATCGGAGTCACACTGTGGTGTTTTACAATGTCAAACTGTCAAGCGTTGAATTGAAAAAAGTAAAAACTGTGTTTTTTGTGAACAGTTAATTTAACATTTATAAAAGTAAAAGATTTTCTGCAAAATGTTGTCTTCGTATGTTTGCGTACAACTTCGTTGTGTGCAACGCAATAATTGTGAGCTTCCCACTTCACGTGTTGACATGCGGTGCTCTGGTGAAAATAGTCATGTGTTTTTTGACACTACTATTTTTGAATGCTACGTATGAAGGTGAAGGGCCGAGGCGTTACAGTATCTAGACCGATTATTCACGAGAAAGCTCTTATTTTAAACGAGATGTTTAGCTGCCCGCAAACGTTTGAAGTACATAAGCAGGAAACACATTTATTTTAACGTGTAACAGCACTATTTCATTACCACTTCCGTTAAATATTCAATTTACCTTTCCATCGTATCAAAAAGACAATTTTTAAAATATTTTTGACCACGAATTAAAGTTCACCGGTAACGGTTCATACGCCCCTGACTGTTTACATTTAGAGTCGACCTATATCTGGGAAATATGGTTCGACGGTGGCCCTGAAATTGGCACCAATGCTAGGATTCATTGTATTATAACATACCTCCTGTTGTTTTTTTTTCATAACAATAGAGTACATTTTGATAAACAATTTTATTTATTTGAGACTTGGAACATTTTTTCCCGGTTTTTTTTACCTTACATGTTCTGAGATCAAAATAGATAAAATTGTTGATAAAAATGCACTATATTGTTATGAAAAAAACAACAGGAGGTATGTTATACTATTTTGCAAAAAAATATGAAAGATCTAAACGAACTTTTCCTTTAGTTGTAATAAGATATTGGAATTTTTGTTTGTTTTAAATTGGACCGTAAGACCGAAATAAGTTAAGAAGGAAACTTCTTAAATTTTGAAATATATGAAAATGTATCATAAGTACTCAAAATATGTTTCTGCACTTCATTTGAGTAGGAATTGCGCTGAAAACTATTTTCAAAGAAATTAAAACTGGGTCCAGTTTTTTACATGTTTTTTTGTAGCCTCGAAATTTTTTAAACCTAAGAATGTTTTTTATATTTAAAATATCTGCGAGATGTGAAACAAAATACATAAACGTAATTTACTATTGGCTCTTGCATTTCTAAAAGTTTGAAGCCAATATTTTACATCTAAAAAAGTACTTTAATTTGAAAAATTGCAAGGTAAAAAGAAAATATGTCAAGAAATTGTTCCATTTTTAATATCTTTAAAAATCATTTTTAGTGAAATTCCTACTTAAATCAAATACCTAAACGTAGTTTATGGTCTTTTTATACATTTCCCAAAGTTTGGGCCCGATATTTTATTTGTAAGAAATAAAATATTTCGGTCGGAAATATAGGTTATTAAGTGTATCACATGCCCTTCTTTTTGATTCTGGTTGATCTTTTCGTTAAATTTCTTCTGTTTGCGTCTTGCAAAAGGGAAAGTTGAATTTACTTCTAGGGAAAAGAAAAATTCGTTTTTTTGCAAAGCGGAAAATTTACGGAAAAAATACAAAGGAAAAATTGGACACTTCTAAAAAAAAGTTTGTACGCATTTTTCTCTATTTTGCGTTTTTTTTCTTGAAATTTTCGCTAAAATATGGATAAAGTCAGCTATAATTATATTGTTCACCAAACAACAATATTTTATAATACTTTGTAAATAAATTTTAATGTATAAATCTACAAGTTGAACCTTTTTTATTGTTTAAAGTGGAAAAATATAGCCGGCTTTATTTAAATTTGAGCGAAAATGTCGAGAAAAGAAGCTAGGGACATAGGGCGATTTTCAAGAAAATATGAGAATAATGGGGGGGGGGGGGGGGTTTGTTCCAATCACTTTGAATTCCTAAGATTTCAAGTCGATGTATTTTGCATTTTCAAGAAAATAATTGAATTTTCAACCAAAAGAGATTAATTTTCAAGAAAAGAGTTGAGTTTTCAAGATAAAGAGAGGAATGTTTTTTTTAACCGTTGATTTTGATACGTGAAAAGATCAATTATAAATAAAAAAGTTAATTTTCATTAAAAAAGAAGATGAATTTTTAAACCCAGTGCGCAGTTAAAATTATAATTATATCGTTGAATTTTCAAACCAAAATGACGAATTTTTCATAAGAAATTAAAATTTTTAACATGAAAAGTTAAATTCTTAACAAAAAAGTTTATCTTCAACTAAAAAGGCGAATTTTTTATCCAATAAAGATGAATACTAAACAAAACAGTTGAATCTTCAAACAAAAAGGATCAACTATTAACAAAATAGTGAATTTTCTACCTACAAAGATGAATTTTTAACTAAATGGTCGCGGATTCAAATAAAACAGATTAAAATGTAACTAAAAACAGTTGAATTTTCAACAAATTAGTAAAACATTTAAGCCCAAAATCAAATTTTTCAAAAGGTAGTTCAATGTTCAACAAAAAATGTATTTTTTACAAGAAATATGACTTTTCTAACAAAAAAGATGATTAAGGACGAATTTTCTATTCAATGAGATAAATGTTCAGAAAGATGGTTGAAATTTCGATAAAAAGAGATCATTTTTGTATTAAAAACAGTAGCATTTTCTAAACATAATTAGATTTTTAACCAAATAGTTGAGTTTCGAACGAAAAGAGATGAATTTTGAACCAAAAATATAATAGTCGACTTTTCAACAAAAAATAGTTGGATTTTATTATTAAGTTCCATCAATTAAGTTCACACTCAAGCAAAGAAAAATAAAAAAGGGGGCATGTTTCCTGAAAACATAAGAAAAAGGGGAATTCTTGAAAAATGGGTAAAAGAGGGGAATAGCGAAAATATTGTGAAACCTGAATATCCGTAATTAACACTGACATGATAAATTGCATTAAAAATACCAAGATTGAGTATTGTATAGTTTTATTTTCTTCTTTCTTCTCGAGCTTTATTTCTCCTGCGTCGATATCTCTCTGTGTTAAGGTTTGAATAATAAAACGATATCTCTCTCCTTCTGTTTTTCTCATTACCATATCCTCAATTTACAGTAAACTGGTGACAACGAGGGTATGCGAATTCGTCGCAGTAATTCGCCTAATGGTGTTTCGCCGTTTACGGCAAACAAGAGTATAAACGTGTTTCCGCGCTGTCTACTAAAATTGTTGCTCTAGTGGAATTTCATGAAAAGATGAATGAGAGTCTATTTCATATAGAAGATGTATACGGCGTCAAATCTTCAGGATCGAAATCTGCAAATATATGAGACATTCCTTCGGATAGCCATTGTTTTTGCTCGACTGGTGATAAATCTTGGATATGTGGTCGCGTCATCACTGTACAGAGATATAGTGTAGACGACGATCAGAACTTCGACCAGAAACACCGATTGTGATTTATAGCATAAATGGACGATTTGTTCAAGAAAATGGCCACGTTTCCTTTTATTCGTGACATTTTATGATGACATTATTCCGTCATGAGAGTGATTTATTATTAAATAAAATCAGGGCTTCAAATTGTAAAAATATCCCTATGAAAACTTTTATTTAGTTCAAACAAATGTTTCAAATTTCGGACTGCACAACTTTTTAAGACTATGCGTTCGCACCCTCCCCCTTTCTTACAAGAAGAAGCCAAAATCATATATTTTTAAATATATTTATAAGTATATGATAAAAATAATAAATTTTTAACCACGAAGGTTAATTCTTTGCCAGTAGAGACAATTTTTTAACCAAATAGTTACATTTTCAACCAATGGTCTTTATATGTGCCCCGCATTTGTGCACAGATTTAAAAACATTTAAGTTCAAAGCATCGACAACTGTAATTTGGTGATTGTGGAAATTATCTTTTGTTAAAGCTAAGACAGATCACAGCAAAAAGTTTGAGAGTAGGAAAAAAAATTTGTTGTGCATTTATTAACCTACAAAAAGCATTTGACAAGGTAGATAAGAATTAACTTTAGGAATTCTTGAAAGAGTACGGAGTGAATGGATGGCTCCTCCAAACAATAAAAGCAATATACACTGGTAGCAAAGCGAGTTCAAGGTTTAATGGAAAACTGAGTGACTGGTTCGATTCAATGCAAGAGCTCAGACGAGGTTGCATTATGTCCTCATGGCTATTTATTATATTCATGGGCAAGTATCCAAGAAGACCCTATTCGACGAAGAAGTTCTGAATCTCGGCACAGTGATGTAATGTGGGTAGCGTTTTTAGATGATATAAGGTTGTTACGGCAGAATTAATCGAAGACTTGCAAAGAATGTTGAACAAACTGAATGCAAGTATTAAGAGCATGGGCCTTAAAATAAGCGTAAATAAAACAAAAATAATGGTGTTTGTGGGAAATAGTAAAAACAAATTTGCCACATTGTCTTAAAAAAGAAGAGAATAGAATAAGTTGACAATTACGAATATCTTGACAGTATATTCACTAGTTAAGGGAAGATAGGTGTTGAGGTAGATTGACGTATAAAAATGGTTAAGAATGTTATCGATAGAACAGGGCCCATTATCAGAAGTAAAAATATATCAAATAAAGCTAAAATAGCAATACAGAATTTTATATTAACGCGATTACATGAAATTTCTGCGCATCATATGCGACAAACCACTGATGGACAAAGTGATTCATAAGATAATTCTCAAAGATTGGGATGCAGAAAAGACACTAGTTGACACATGGAAAAGAAATTGGTTAATGTGATTCGGGCAGGTTGAGAGAATGCCAGATGAACGACTAACGACACAAGTATATTAAGGTAAAGTAAATGGCAGCGTGCCCAGAGGCAGGCCGTGGAAAGAACGTTTATAATGTACAAATGAGACCCTTATTAGAAGAGAATAGAGCTCCTCTAGGGAGAGTTATGTCACGTTATCGCTTCCACTAGCCGACGCGAAACTGGAATGGGAAATACGTAGTGAAGCGCGCAACATTTGAAGTATCCTCAAGAAGAGGTTTTATTTCATAATTTATTTTCGCGCAGTGTTTGTTGGGAAAATAAAATTTTTTAATGAAAAAACAATGGTGTCGTGTTGAATCCTTTACTGCCGTAATAGTTCTGGCCGAAATTTTTACTTAAGACAAATCCCAAAAGATCCTGAGTTTAAGCAATTATCAATAGAGAGTATTAATCGAGATTATTGGATACCTAATTCGAAATCTACAGTTTGTGAGCTAGGACTTGAATTTTCAAAAAATAATGTAACAGGAGTTGGAAATGTACCTTGTTTTTTTATAATTTTAGGTACATTTTGACTGTAACATTTAGGAAATTATAAATAAAAAAAGACTAAAATTTATTTCTGGATTGAGAGGCTAATGTCAACTCTATTTTAAAAAATATCATTTTGGTCTTCTCTAGGATTGAATTAAATTTATTTTTATTTGACATATTTTAATCAAAGGTGTTCAAAAACGGATGTAACATTAGAATTCAATTTATTTGCTTTACTTCATAAACAATACAATTATAAATTTCTGAGCTGCGTCTTGTCTCATTTTAATTTTTTTTCACGGGATTTCGAAAATGTATACTATAAGATGGAATTTAGCAAATTTATTAATTAATATTTAAAAAATTCATTTCATTCAACAAAAACTACTTTTCACTTCGAAATAATTTTCTATGATCAAACCTAAATTATTATAATTATTTTTTTTATTCTACTTACTGTATATTAGATGTTACAGCATTTTTCAAACAGCCTTAAGTAATAGGATTTTTTTAAATATGCTTAGAAAATAGATTCTTCACTTTTCAAACATTCCTAATTTTTACACCTACATTATTATTTTTTTCGTTTATTTATTTACTATTCCATCAGTGTCTGAATTTAAAAGTCAACACGACTCCCCCAAAAAGAATTCTAGGGGAGACACAAGAAGCAACAGAAACACAAGAGCTTACTTGGAAAAATTCATGGACGTGAAGGAAGCTAGAGAAGTATGCCAGGACAGAAAATTCTGCAACAAATAGTTAACAAAAATAGTGTCAATAGAGTAAATGACGCCTGAAACAAAAAATCTTGCATACTAATAGGCCTGAGTGGGGAACCTCACATGACGATCTTACGAGGCACTTCACTTCGAGTGATTGCTAGAGAGATTGATCATCAATGTAGGTCGGAGCAGTGTTGCAGAATGAACGTGTTACTTAAATAAGTATCATGAGAATTCTATATCAATCTAAAAAACTTATATCTCCTTCCTCACATCAGTACCTTGCTCACCGAGTTAGTCACGCGTACCCCGAAAGGGAAATGGCTTAATGGTATAATAATAAAAGGTCAAAGCATCGACAACTGTAATTTGGTGATTATCAATTTTCTTTTGTTCAAGCTGCTTTAGCTTTAATAAACACATTTTCATCACGTGTTTCGTGCTTCGCACTCGATTTTGTTGATAACGTCAACTTTCATACATTATGGTAAAAAACTTACGCGGTTTAGCGGTCAGAAATATAATTTATTTTAAGTCCAGCTCATTTGTCGAAGTCATTTGACCGAAGTCAAAAGATTCCAAATAAATTAGAAAAATGTGAGAGAAGGTTTGAACATTGAAGTGTTTACATCTATGCCTTGAATTTAGAATAAAGTTCTTTTTTGGTTTTCATAATAGAGGACAACCTCACAACTGCAATTAGAAAATTGTTTTAAATGTGGTTTTGGAAAATTGTTGTCTCTGTTAACATTGTTTTTTGAGTTGTTTATGAGAAAATTTTGTTTAAGTTGTTCTTTTGAAATCCATTTTTTTAAAATAATTACAGATTTTGTTAGAGTAAAGCAAGGACCATCGCAATGACGCGTGTTCTCGCTGTTTTTAAAAAGTTTTTTCACGGTTATTATGAGGTTATCTATATTTTATACATTATGTTTAACATTTTTATATCAAATGTATATTACATTTATTAATGTAAAAATTTGTCGTTTTTTCATAAATTTATATTGTTTATTTTCCCTGCTATCTTTTACGCTTTGAACCAAAAATGTGCATCCTAGGGTAAAGTAGTTCTAGAAAATATTGTAGATATCATTTCGGCAGAAAATCTAGTTAAATAAAATATTATTGAAGCTTGTATCCTTTTTCCAAAAAGTTAATTTTCTTAATTTTAATATATTTTTATTAAAAGAGTTTATGACAAATCTGTTCATCTTTTTTGGTTCAAAAACTTTTGTCTTCTCATTTTCTTGTCCGCCTCCATATCGTCTTTTCAAAATTTTAATTTTGTCATGTTTTTCAACAAATTTTTTTTTATAATTAAAAAAAAAATTTACGCGTCCTATAAAAAAATTAATAATCACAAATTTGTAGTTCTTTTTGTGATAAGAAACTTTTATCCATTCATTTTTTTCATACCATGAGTTTTTTGTCCGAAAATTAAATTTTTTTATTTTCAATTTAATTTTTTTTAAATTAAACCCGAAGCTACGCGTTTCATCAAAAGAAAAAGAATTAACAACAAATTTGTAGATATTTTTTAGTTGAAAAAATCCTCCCAAATTGTTTTCTTTTATCGCTTGTGTTGATTGTCTAATAATTGTACTTTTTTATTTTAAGTATTATTTTTTACGAATAAAACAAAAACTATGGGTTTAGTAGAAAAAATGATCCATAGAAAATTTGCCTATATTTTTTGGCTATATAGTTTTAAAAAAAATCATCTTTTTTCGTATCTTGCATAGTTTGACGGCAAAATGGAATTTTTCATTGTTCATAATAAGAAATATCTTGCGCGATCAGAATTTCAATTTCCGATTTTTCATGAAAAATCACAAAGTCAATGCGATAATCTTATAAGGCTTTCCAGAAGCTGGTTTTCTGCTTTATAGACTTTTTTCATATCGTGCGTGGTTTGGCTTCAAATGTTAATTTTCATTGGTTTTTTTGGATTTTGAAAATGCTACATCTCTGTTAATTTTTTTTGTCCGAAAAAGTTGTAAGGATAAATTATTTAAATGTTCGAGTTGTGCGAATATTTATAGATAGAATTTGTAAAACTTGAAAAAAATGGTCTCAAAAAATTTCAAAATGCTCTCACTCTTTTTATTGTTATCCAAAATGTCTGACTAGCGAACATAACCTATACTTTAGACAATAAAAGAGTATACCAAAAACCAATACAATCTGTCAATTCTTTCGAAAAGTATCGTGCTCAAAGACAGACCTACTAACATACCTACAGTCATAATTATATGCATACACACATACATACATACATATATACATACATACATATATACATACATACAGGCATACAGCCAGACAGAATCGTAAAAACCTATTTCTTTGGGTTCAGAAGATTTCAAAACGTGGAAATTTAACAAAAATTGTAGAGGAGGGGGGTCAAATTTTATACAAATTTAATACCTTCTCCGATGAGAATGTTAAAATGTAATAGTTAATATTTCAACAAAAAAATAGTTAAATTCTCAACCAAATCAGATTTATTTTTAAACAAAGAAATAAATTGTCACCAAAAAGATTAAATTTCTATATGAATAGATGAATTTTCCAATTAAAAAGATGATTTTTTTAACAAAAAGACGATTTTTCAACAAAACAGCGGAATAAACAAATTTAAAATATGAATTTTCAAAAGAATAATTGACTTTTCAACCAAAAGATGACCTTTTAACTAAGAAGATTAGTCTTCTACAAAAAAATCAAGATATAGTTGAATCCTCGAACAAACCAGATAAAATGTGGGCCGAAAGAGATGAATTTTTTAAACTAAAAATATAGATTTTCAACGGAAATTTTAATTATCCACTAAATGATGAAGTTTTTAACAAAATAGTTGACTTAGCAAGCAAAAACTTCTTCCAGAAGAAATGAATTTTAAAACTAAAAAGATAAACTTCCCACACAAAAATAGTAGAATGCCTTCAAATAAATGGTAATTTCAAATGAAGAATTTTCCGATTAGAAAAATGGAAGAGTAAACAAAATGTAAGAAACTCGAATAAGAAAATAAAAGTAAGTTGAAGTTAGAAAGACGAAGAAGTAACTTACTTTGACGAAAGAAATTATTTCTCTATTCTTGTTTACGTGCAATTCATGCCGAACAACGAGATATTAATATTATTAAAATGAAAGTATTTCCTGTATTGACTTAATTAATTATTATATGCGTCATTTTCTAACAAGTAAATAAAACATTCTAGAAATAGTGTTGGTTTCGTCAGTGTCGAGGAGGGAATGAGAATTTGTGAAAAGAGACTTGATGAAGTCGATTCAATGGAATTTAATTACTTCAACCTATAAGCCTAGAAAAAAACTCGACAAAAAAGCGTCACTGAATGAACGAGCTGCATATCTTCCGGAAAACTGATTAAAATTCCCCCTGAAACAGAAATATCATCTAAAAAGATGATATTTTTTATTATTAACTACCCAACTTTTGTTTTCAAATGTGCTTTATTTTTCTACCTGAAATATTGGAAATATTTTCTCCACATATTTCTTTTGAATTTACATAAACTTTCAATAAATTCTCATAAATCTTGAGCAGGCAGCAGAGCATGCTGATCAATATTCTGCAATCTCGAGGAAACTACATATTACATAATAGCCTTTACATCCTTTTAAAAGATTTTTCTTTTCAGAATAAATAAGTACGTTGTATTTCTTAAAATTCATTTTTTGATTATTTCCAGCAAACCGAGAGATTTCTGGTTTCAGGGTGACCTCTGAAAATAAAAATAAGTTTCTATCCATTCTAAACATTAACAAATTAAACCTTTCATACTGAAAAAAATGTCCAGTTAAATATTTAATACTTAACTACAAAATCAAATCACTTAAAGCATTATAACTCTTCTATATTTGGTGTATTTACAATTGTAATAAAATAATTCTTAACTCTTTATTTAATAAAACCTTGTTATTTGACTTTTTTTAGCTTAAGGTTCTTTTTTAGGTTCTTTTCATTAAATATTTTTAGAAAAAAATGAACATATTATTAATTACTTGTCAAAATTAGGGTTCAGAAGCAGACTGATTTGAAGAAGTTCAAAAGATTTCAAAGATTTTCAGGTATTTAAAAGTATTTTAACAGATATTTAGGGATCCCAGGGATTGAATAAGTAATAGCAAAGGGATTTATTATTATTATTAAAAGATTTCAAGGGCTTTTAGACATTTAAGATGAATTTATAACATTATGAACAATTTTCTGTAAACTTCATAAGGATGTAAAAAGATTTCATAGAATTTAGAGAATGTTAAAGATTTCAAAAGATTTTCATGGGATGTTTTAAAATGATTTTTAATACATTTCAATAGATGTAAACAAATTATAAACTTTTATAATATTTCTCTAATTGCAAAGAATTCCAGAAGAATTAAGGGGTATTGTAGGATATCAAACACTTAAAGGTAGTTTCAAATATTTCGGTTAATGTGCGGATTAAAAAAATTTCCTTATTGAATTTTGAGAGATTTGAAAGGATTTTTAAGATTCATAAGATTTTAGTATGTCGAAAAATAATCCATGAGATTTTAGAGCTGTACATTTTATAATTTACCTTTTTTCAACTATCTAAATAAAAGAATTCTCGAATTAAAACCCTCTAAATTTGAACAAGTTATACTTTTAAGACGTAAAATTAATTAATTTTCACTTTGGAATGCTTAGTAATAAAATTATTTCAATTAGTACACTCAAGAATAAAAATTTTTTCATTCTTATGGGTATCAAGGTTTTGAAAGTCTATAATTATGAGTATTCCTAATTTAATTCAATTTAATTTGAGTTTGATTTAATTTAATTTGAAATTGTTTAATTGCAGTCATTTATATAAGTTATTGTAAAGATTAAAGGTTAAAATAAATTATTTAACTCATCATTGATTTTAATTGTTTTTCGAACTATAAAATATACTTATTTTCAAATTATACGCAGGAGAACTTCGAACATCGCAGGTCTTAGCAATGAGGAAAGAAATAGACGCAGAAATGATTATAGACACGAAAACAGGATACTCAAACGATTAGTTAATGAACGTAAAGATACAATTAGAGCAGAAAAAGAGATGAAAATACAAAACGCCTTTGAAGGAAGCAAGAAACTGCTTCATAAAAAAATGAAAGGAAACAAAAGTACAGAATTTGTCAACATGAGAAATAGTAGGGGGAAAATGGTAAATGATATAGACGGAATACTAGAGGCTTTCAGAGAATATTTTAGGAGACAATTCGGAGATGAAGCTATAGGACACCACAACTGCGATGTTGAACACGATGCGAACGAAAACTCAATTGAAAAAGTCTGTGTCACTGAGGTTAGGGATATAATTAAGAACTTGAAAAACGGTAACGCTGCCGGGGTAGACGGTATTAACGCTGAAATGCTTAAACACGGTGGCGAGTACATACCACATAGAGTTTGCGAATTGATAAATTTATGTTTCGAGATGGGATACGTCCCAGACGATTTAAAAAAAGCGATTGTCGTACC
This sequence comes from Belonocnema kinseyi, assembly GCF_010883055.1. Classification (NCBI taxonomy): domain Eukaryota; kingdom Metazoa; phylum Arthropoda; class Insecta; order Hymenoptera; family Cynipidae; genus Belonocnema; species Belonocnema kinseyi. The sequence goes on along the minus strand of NC_046662.1, from coordinate 87,589,975 downwards.
AATGTACAAGAGAAAGGGAGATAAAAGCGAGTGCAATAATTACAGAGGGATTAGCTTATTAAGCACCGTAAGTAAAATATATTCAAAAATACTTATTCGTAGGGTAATAAAAATAACAGAAGCAAAGATTTGGGAAGTCCAAAAAGGGTTTATGCCAGGAAGGTCATGTACGGATCAAATATTTAGCTTAAGGCAAATCACAGAAAAAAGTTTGAGAGTAGGAAAAAAAGTTTGCTGTGCATTTGTTGACCTAGAAAAAGCTTTTGACAAGGCAGATAGAAGTAAACTTTGGGAAGTCCTGAAAGAGTATGGAGTCAATGGATGGCTCCTACAAGCTATAAAAACAATATATACGGGTAGCAAAGCGAGTGTAAGGGTGAATGGGAAATTGAGTGATTGTTTCGATATTATTCAAGGAGTTAGACAAGGATGCGTTATGTCTTCATGGTTATTTATATTATTTATGGACAAGTGTTTAAGAATGAATATTTTCGACGAAGAGGGTCTGGTGGGTTGTTATGGCAGAGTCAATCGAAGACTTACAGAGAATCTTGAATAAACTAGATGCAAGCATGAAGAGCATGGGCCTCAAAATTAACGCAAATAAAACAAAACTATGGTCCCCATATTAGAAGTAAAAATATATCAAATAAATATAGAATGGTAATACATCATTCTATATTTGTGCCGAATCTACTACACCGTAGTGAGATATGGATTTATCAAGAAAAACATAAGAGTAAAAGTAACGTAATTGGCATGAGATTCATGTGCATAATATGCGGGAAAACTCTGATGGACAAAGTAAGTAACGAGATAATTCTAAAAGAATGTGGTATAGAAGAGACGCTACACTGTAAAAAAAGGTTGTGGAATTTTAATACGCTAAACGTATGTAAAAAGTGGACTCACGCGCAGCGACGTGAAATTAGTATAGAAATGTCTAAAATTGAACAAAAGTGTAAAATTCTCAACTGAACTGAAATTTATGATGTGACGTTCAATAAAACAACGGAAAGTGGAAAATTTCTTCAAAATATCAACCTAACCTCAAACACTCAACTCATAAAGATCATATTAAGAATATATGTATGATTACGCAAGCTTATTTGGCATAAAATTTATAATTCGAAAACAGTCACTCGCATTTATGCTTTCGCTGAAAGTGAGCAACAAATTTTGCAAACTAAATGTACGTTCGCTCTCAACATACGAAAAAAAGAGCGAAAAAAAGCTCTATTGCGAAAATTATACAAATTTGGAATATTATACGGGCGAATCTAAAATCACTATAAAGTGGAGAAATTTTCGTTATAAAATAGAAATTTATGCGCGGTCGGTAATTGCACCAGTCTGGGGAATTTTACTATGTACAGCGTGAGTCCTTTTTTTTTACAAACTCTGAACGTAGTGATTTTCAACACGTCGTATGAATTCATGCAAAGTCATAGAATTAAACCTGTAAGAGACGTCATTCTACATAACATGTGGAAATTTGCTCTATAACCTGTAATTTTAATGCATTTAAAACGACATTTTATACGTGTAAATTTACATTTTGAAGTGCAATTTTAAAACGTATTTTTTACAGTGTAGTAGACACATGGGAAAGAAATCGTTTAAGATGGTTCGAACATGTTGAGAGAATGCCAAATGAACAACTAACGAAACAAGTGTATTAAGTTCAAGTAAATGGCAGCGTGCCCAGAGGTAGACCGCGGAAAGAATTATTAGAATGTGTCAATAAGATCCTAGTTAGAATCCTAGAGACATAAGAAGTCACAGAAACACGAGAGTCTGCATGAAAAAATGCATGGACATAAAAGAAGCTAGAGAAGTATGCCAAAACAGGAAAGTATAGCGACAAATAGTTAATAAAAAGAGTGTCAGTAGAGTAAATGATACCTGAAACAAAAGAGCTTGACCGCTAATGGACCCAAGTGGGGAACCTTACATAACGACTTTGTGAGGATCTTCACTTGGGGTGATTGCTAGAGAGATTGATCAGCATCCTGGGTTGGAGCAGTGTTGCGGAACGAAGGTGTTATTTACATAAATAACACGAGAATTCTGAAATTTCCCGAAAGGGAAATGGCTTAATGGTGTAATAATACAATTTTTGAAAATTTGTAAATATAACGCTTTATCGCTATGTTACTGTTTTTTAATGCCTGAGTGAACACCACACATCCTGACGTGACTCCTTTCACCCGAAACCGTCGCATTAATAATAATCTTTTGAAGTCTTCCAAATATTAATATTTTTTATCACTGTTCGTCACCCAATATGTAGATCCACGCCTGGGTTTAATATAAGAGTAACGGATTGCATTGCCTTGCAAAGCAAGGGTCTTTGCCAAACTATCAAGCTCATCTGTGATTGTAATCTTCTAGACGAGGTTCATTGAACGAGTTATGGTATTGAAACAAGAATTGTCGTCTTGTAGGGTCTGTGAGAGGAGCTGTTATACCAATATCCTGGATATTATCCTGCCATCAGATAGAATTTACGACCAAACTTTGGCATCATAGTCTTCCCATGGAAGTCTTAAGGTCTGGTTTAACACGCTTTAACAGAAGTTTATTACACGAAATCAAATAGCCAATAGTCCTCAGAAATTACAAACATAAACAAGAAAATATCAGTGAATGTTAGGGTGGTCCAAACATGCATGATACATTTTTTTCTAGAATTTTCATGCACATCCTCCCCCATTAAATTTGTTCAAAACCACAAAAAATATGTATTTCCAATAAGAAAAAGTACCTACATTTTATTCAGAGACGCAGTTTATAATAGAATTATTTTCTAAATTATTAATATGGTACATTTATCATCGTTTATTGCATCAACGAGACCAGATAGTGAAAAAGTCTTGTTTTGTTGTTGAAATTTTCACCAAAGGGCCATATGCAATTGTATTTCCTCAAAAGCAATACTATTTAGTAAGAGCAATTTGTTTACAAAATATTACAAAATTAAATTTTTTTAAGAAAAATATAATAATGATAGTTTTCTCAAAATAGTACGATTTTGTAATATTTTATCGAAAATTTCGAGAAACGCATTGTAGTGAACAGTGAAAACAATTTTTTTAGAAGTTTTCAAGTGGAATATAAATAAATTTACTTTTCTTTTTCTAAGACGGGAGCATAGGATGAACTCTAATGATATACCTATATTTGCACCATATTAGTGCCAATTTAGAATACAAATCAAGAAAAAATTAAAGAACTACTTTTTTGAGAAAATTAAGTTTATAGACTTGTCGAAAAACCGTCGCGATTTTGTCAGTTTTTAAATGTTTTTAAATTTTCTGACGGAGCTTGAAATTGAGCAAAAAGATGTACCAGAAACAAGTATGAATCATTCATTAAATAGCATACAATTTTTTTGGAATGAACAACTTGTACTGTTTTTATAACGTTTCAAAAATATTAACTGTAACAGAAAGAATGTCAGTTACTACTTCAAGAAAAAGTTACATTCAATATGATCCATATGGGATATTTGAAGAACGTTTCAGATACTTGGTTTTACTTTAGAAAAATATTTCAAGAAGAAAGAAAGAGATTGTTCAAGAAATGACTCCTTTTGCTGCTTATTTTTAATTTTTCGATCATTAAAAAGCCAAAACAAAGTTGAAAATTTCAGAGTAGACCGCAACTTTCTTACATTATTCTCAAAGAATGTTGTTATAAATAATAATACGTTATTTAAACAATAATTTATTGTAACTTTAACTGACTATGGCTTCGCTTTATCTGAAAAGTTAAAATAAAGTTGAGAAAGACAGAAAAAACCGCCACTTTTTAACTCTATTTTTAATGAAAACTGCTTTAAACAATAATAAATTGGTTAACTTTTTTGCAAACTTTAATTATCATTTGTGTATAAGAAACAATTTTCACTTAAACAATCTGCAAAACAATAATATTCATTGCCAAAAACTCGCAAAACCCAATTTTTCACTTTCGGGTTCCTTTGGATCCTATAAAAGAGACTTATGGGTGCGAAGTTAAAAAAACTAATTTTTTATTCTTATGGGAAATACTCGTTAAACTTCATGGGGCTAACTGAACCTCTGAGGCGCATTTATTTTCTATGGATCCGAAAAAATGTCGTATGGGGGATATCCATAAAAATTCGAGAAAAAATTTTTGAATCCCCTAGTAAATATTGAACTGCTAAAAAGCAAGGAAATCTGATTCGGGTTTTGAGAATGAACTGATTCTGTGAAAAATAACACAAAACCATCAGGCTCGTGAATAAGCCAATAATAAAAATATACTAACGAACCATTATGTTTACATCATAGAATTTTCTTTTCTATAGAGTTGGTATCAATTTTCCTGTCTCACATTTATGACGACTCTGGCATTTTACATCAATATTCCACATGAAACACAAAAGCTTATATATTAAACTTCACTTCTCTTTCCCCAACTTTGATTAAGTATTCGATAAATATAAAGTCATTCGAGAATAACCTATTTACAATAAAATTGGAAATTAAGTATAAATTTATTTAAGGGGACATACCAATGGACTGCACTTTAGCACTTAATTTGAGTGGATAAAGGCTTCTCTTTCGAAAGCTTCAGGTCAAAGGCTAACTTATAGATTACGGTAATATATGTATATCAGCGGTTGAACTTGCAGCTTAGGAAATGATTGAAACTTTTTTAAAGATTAGTCTTCCGCAAGTAAGACGGGAAATTATTTTTAATGCTTATAATGCATTTATAAATAATAAAACGTTTAATTTAGAAGTCAACCACTATGCTCTCGAAATAATAAATTTATAAGCTGAGTTGGCCACTGAATATTTATTTTATTTTTAATAAATTTATCGCGTATATTTTAAAATTATGTATTCTCACACTTACAGTTGTTTTTTCAAAATGTCAAATTTCAAAAATGCTTCAAGTGACTGATCTTTATACTAGTTATCCTATACTCTCGAGAGAAGATTAATTTTTTTCAGAATTTTTCAATTAGTTTCAATTATTTCAGAAAAAACTCTTTTCTAAAGCGACCACTTCCCGCATAAGATTTTCTTTAGATAAAAAAGGATAAGAAGGATAAGAGATCTCACAGAAAAATGCTGGTGTTAAATTTGTCGAAGCTCAAATACCATTGCTCTCCCAATAAGCATTTGAGAGATTTTTCAGTAAAAAATTTGTTCCTCTGAACGTAGTTGCGCATCTGGGAATATAGTGGAATGTATCATTTGGAGACTGAATTTTGGCTCATGCCAAGAGTTGCGGCTTACTGAACTGTGCTGTCAGCCACCTGAACACCTGTCAAAGCAACTATTCGCTTTGCAATATTAAGACTAAATAATTCTTAATAAGGAAACTAATTGAAATAATATTGACCTAATTTTCAACTTTCTTTCATTTAACAGTGCGTACTAGTCATTTGGAATAAAATTATAACTTCCACGGAGAAAACGATATCCCAAGAATTGCATTATATACCGTAATTCCTGCGCTATATATCGTAATTATTACATTATAATAGCGTAAAATCGTGATATCGTACATTGTAAGATTTTACATTATATTATTATTTTATTATATTATAAATACGAAGGTTCTATTAGTGGCCAATCGATATTAGTGCAATATAATATCCTAAAAAGCTCCAGAACCTGCTTGTACGTTATCATATTGCGCTTTATTTCCATACAGAGGTTTTGCGATTTCATTGTGCGATATCTTTTTCTCCGAGTCTTAATGCACTTCCAAATGTTAGGTTAGTCATGGCCGTCGAAATTTAAACTAAAGCCGGGATGTATAGAAAAAGTCATGACCGTCTACATATACAATTCGGTATTCTCACTTCAACCACCAGCTAACTTCATTTCGTTGAATGCAGAAAATCTAGATGAAATTTCTTCGAACGCCCAGGCATCAATTTCGATGCAGACGGTCACGCCTTAATTATTATATCCCGGTTTTGGTGGTTTGAATGAGATGTAGGTTTTTACTAACCTAAGATTTGAAAATTATACTACGCCAAGTACAATTTTTATTTCAGGACACTAATAGTCACTGGTAAATGGGAGGGAATTAAAAGTTATTTAATTATTATTATTATAACTTACCTGCTTATCAAATTCTATTTTACCCAAATAACAACGCCCGAAAAATCATTTTGACAAGTGACTGACAGTTTGTAGACGACACTTCACGTTGCTCTGGATGAGAAAAAATAGTCTCTAAATAATGTTTTCCCTCTCGATTCTCATAATGAATCTGTGTGGCTCAAATTTGTTGCAACTCAATTGAACATCGATTTTGGTGTACTTTGGAGGATCGGCGATTTTCTGTGCTGAGATGGCGATTTTCAATTGGAGTGTTGGAATAAATTGCGGAATTGTTCACGATTATCGACTCTCCCATCAATACCACAGAGGGGTTAATTTTTTTAAATTTCAAGCTACTGAATTCTGGCAGGACCAAACTTAGATTAATGATTTTGCTAGTAGATAGAGGAGCTTATGGTTTGCTGGGGAATAGCAGTTTCATGAAAGTTTTCGATTAATTTGTGGCTGCAAGTAACACTGCAGGTTTTTTAAACCAAAATGTTGTGACTTCGAAGATTGGAATTGATAAGAAATATTTAACTTGGATCAAAGATCTAACATTACTTCAGCTGTGCTTCAAAATAAAATATATTCCATAGACGAAACATTGCCTTTTTGTTCTTGAACATTGGATTCGTTATTTCGCATAACCTCTTTTGACCTAGGAGATACTAATAAAGATATGTCACAGTATTATATAAGTGTATAAATATTTTAGTATTCTCATTAATATTCTTCCCAAGTGAAACATGGTATACAGGTAAGCTATTTTATTTCTCTGTTCGTTGAAGAAACGAAGTTAAACCAAAAACTTGGATCTATTAAATACCTTTCATGACATTAAAATCAGAAATAAATCGAAGTTATAGATACTCCAGAAATAAGTAGAGCAAGTATTTTACAGTCAGTCTTGGCCTTTTTTATAAAATTATACAAGCTAAAGAGAGAAATTTCTTCATTTTGGGACTTAATGTGTTAATTTTCAGTTTCGAAATGGCAGAAAACTTGACAATTAGGTTGTTTGACAAAAATCCTTCAACTACATAAAATATTTAACTTTTCTTTTTGCTTCTGTTGGTGAGTTAAAAGTCGTCTAAAATAAATTAACACAAAAAATTCACTTTTCATTATTATCCCTAAAAAATTCTGAAAAACTATTGTTTTTGAATAATATAAAATTTTGGCGTATTTCTTTATCTAACTGCAAATTTATTTTTAATTATATATAACTGTTAGATGTTTAGGATGCGAATCTTAGTATAGTTTCTTTTGTTTACATATCTTTAGTTAGTTATTTAAACTATTTTAAGGATTTACACTAAAATAATTTGTTTTTTCAATTTCAAGTACATTAGGAAAAAGTAAAGATACCAGTGTTCGTATATCTACGATTTCATAGAAAACTATAAATAGCAGTTCATAACATGTACATTATCGGTCATAATGTCACATTTCTTTCTATTAAAAGAAGAAAATGACTTAATTTTCATAAAATTTTGGGAATATAAAGTGATAGAAGATTAAAATATATATTTCTATTGTTCCGCTTGATGGAAAATCGTATTTTAAGTTTAACCAGGGGTGTTAGTTGAAGCTTGCCGGTTTTACTCATAGATGTCGCTAGAGATATGTATACATTTCTATGATTTGGCATCTATGTCATATTTTTCTATCGACAATAACCTTCAAAAATACACAATTCCATTCTGCTAAAGTAATAGTATTATAGTTGTTTACCTCAGTGAATATGTCGAGTTTTGCTCCAAGTAAATCGCATTTGCGGCTTTCGTTGCTTTTCTTATTTCATCAAAAGAAAAAAGCAGTTGAAGCTCATCGATTGCTAATAGAAACTTATGGTGAACATGCTCCAGTGATTAGAACATGTGAGACATGGTTTCGTCAATTAAAGTGAAGATTTCGATTTAACAATGAACATCCTGGTGCAGCGAAAAAGTTTGAAGACGAGGAATTACAGGCGTTATTGGATGAAAACCAAGCCCAATCGCAACAACAATTGGCATAAACACTAAATGTGACCCGAGGAGCAATTTGCCAAAGTTTAAAAGCCATGGGAAAATCCAAAAGTATGGAAAATGGGTACCACACCAACTGAACGATAGGCAAATGGAAAATCGAAAAACAATTTGTGAAATACTGCTTGAATGGTTCGAAAGGAAATCTTTTCTGCATCATATTGTCACGGGGGACGAAAAATGGATTTATTTCTAGAACCCGAAGCGGAAAAAATCATGGCATTCACCTGGTGAGGTCGGCCCATTGACTCCAAGGCCAAATCACTTTGGCCGCAAGACAATGCTCTTTGTTTGGTGGGATCAGTGTGGTGTGGTGTACTTCGAGTTATTAAAACCTGGTGAGACGGTAAGTACGGATCGCTACCGACAATAAATTATCAACTTGAAACATACGTTGATCGAAAAATGGCCGGAATGGGCCCGAAGACATGGCAAAGTTATCCTACAACACGACAGCGCACCGTCTCATACCGCTAAAGTGGTGAAGAACACATTAAGAGCATTGAATTGGGAAATATTATCGTACCCACCGTACTCTCCGGACCTCGCCGCGTCCGACTAACACCTTTTCGCAACGATGTGACACTCACTCGCAGAGCAGCGCTTCTCCCATTTTGAAGAAGTCGAAAAATGGCTAGTCGAATGGTTTGCCTCGAAAGAGAAAAAGTTTTTTTGGAATGGTATCCATGATTTGCCTGAAAGATGGGAAAAATGTGTAGAATCCAATGGTCAATACTTTGAATAAATTTCAACTGATGCCCCTGGTAAACACGTTTTCAAAGAGTCTATATGTATTTAAATAGTTAAAAAGAAAAAATATTTTAAAAAATAAATATGCAAATATTTCGAAGATAGTGTAAAATGTCTAAAAAGGGAAGAAAAATTCTTTTTGTATCGCTTAAATGTAAACAACTCTTGTCGCAAACTTTTTTTTGGTTTATCACGTGTTTTTAGAAAACCAACTAAAATGACACTAATTTACACCTCTGCAGAATTTATTTTCTGAGACAATTACTATTTTCAAGTATTTAGCTATGGATATACTCAGAGAGAAAGAATGGCTTTAAAAACGATGAGAGGTAAAATGCTGAACTTGACCTGGGTACTATAAGCGATTTTCAAAATGCACGCAGGAAGTGGGTTCTCCAATTAGCAAATGGATTTTCCGCCAGCAAATGGATTCGCATGTAGAACCCACAAGAGCGATCATTCGGTACTAATGGAAATCCGCTCGCTATCTCGTCGTCGAGTAAGTATTTTGAAGAGAGCCCAATATTAAATTTTCGAATTTTCCGTAAAGAATCGAAAGAATCCCTCATCAAAGAATTATTATACTATGCCTTTAATTCAAAAATCCAGAAATCTGATGCATATTGCGAAAATGTTTAATTTTAATTTTAAAGCATAATATAAACTATCGAACCTTTTCTTTTAAGTTTTAGTAATGGTTTGATACCCTTTATTTTAAAAAAACTGTACTCAAAAATATTGTACTTGAAATTCTTAAGTTCGAAAAGCTTTCAGCTTGAAAATTTTTTTATTACTAAGCAGAGCTGAACAGCGATGTGAATTTTTTCGCAAAATGATTCTCTGTGCATTTTAACGACGCTATCTTGCGTCAGTAATGCAAAGTTACAGCATCGCAAAAACAATATAGATGAATTTTATAGCTCGTATAGACAAATCCTGCTCTAAATCTAAAACATTGAAAGACTCATTGATAGTGAAATGTTACTGATGCATTTAGAGGAAAATTGAGCCCCTAATTATTATCATAAATTTACCTGATAAATTAGTAAAAAAAACCTATAGTATTATAATTATTAATATAGGTATCGTGTCAAAAATTAGGTATCTGAAAAAAGTTATCTATAATTTCTAAAATTGGAATATTATCAATCGTTGCATATAAAAAATTTAATTTTCTATGAAAAATATGTAAAAGTTGCAAAAAATAATTACACTGCGACCGCGTTTATATCCGCTCTCACTTTTGTCCTCTCGCGCTTATATCCCTGCTATAGCTCTTATTTATATCCGCTTGGCATCCACCATGACAAACTAATCAGCGCGCAGCGCGGAAATTTCCCCTCCGTTGAAGAGCAGTGGTGGGATCCCCTCTCGGGCAAATATAAGTGAGTGTTTAGTTTCTCGGACGGTGGATATAAACGCGGTTCCAGTGTATCTAAACATTCGTTTTTGTAACTGAATTTTTCTTACCGCTGCTTTTTACCAATTTAAAAAAATGTGGCTGAAATGATTTAAAAATATTTAAATACTCTTCAAATATAATTATTTTTTACAGAAATTCAGTTGCGAAAAACAATATTAAAATAAATGTTTGAAAACAATTTTTTTCGATTTTTGGTGCGAAAAACTAGAGTTTTAATAATATTATGCAGTACCTATTTCTGTTTTTAAAAGTTGTAAATTCATATTAAATTTGTTATTTTTTCAGTAGCATGATTCAAGTTGAATAACAAAAAATGTCAATTCTTAATTTTCAAGATTTTAAGGCTTTACAAGTATTGAACTTAAAATTTAATAATATTACGCAGCTTGATGATATAGAACTTTAGGCACTTTATATTCGAAAATGTTTAAATTCAAACTAGTGAAAGCTCAGATTTTGAAATTGGTCTACTTTAAAATTATAAAATTCATTATTAAAAATTTGTGTGTGATAGTTATTTTAAGTTCTTTATTCGAAGTGTTTAGTCGTTTAGCTTTTCTGACGAATAACCCAGGCGGGACGGACAGGACTTCTCTCCCTTTTCCTGCTTCAACCATCAAGATTGAAAGATATTCGCTATATTTAAAGGGTGGAAAGGCAAAAAAAGGCAAAAAAAGCAAACAAAACCTTATGTCAAACTAAAATCGTAATGTAAAAATAAAATAAAATTTTTCTTCCGAGTCGAGGTATTGCTTAGTCGATACCAAAAAGTTTGTTTGAAAAGCAGCTTGCAGTTATAAAAAAATATTTTTCGAAAGTGATCATGTTGGGTTGGCACTTTTTTTCACCCTGTCCGAGTCGCACTGAGACGTAGATAAAAAATATATTGTTTCTGAATTTCATCTTAAGTAAGATTGGAATTAAAGTGGGATATAAATTTGGCAAATATCTGTTTCATTTAAAAACAAAATATTCACGAAAAAGAAAGAAATTGTTTAAAAAACGATTATCTTTAATGTTTATTTACTATTTGTTTATGACTAAAAATCCAAACAAATGTTAAGAGTTTCAGAACAAACGCAACATTTTAGTAACTGTGTAATGAAGATTGTTAAAAACAGCAATAAATTGTTTAACCATTACAGTTTGTTAACTTGCATTAATTGTTAACTTGCATAAATTGCAACTTTCTAACATTATTTAAAGACAATATTGTTAAAAATAATACAAAATTTTTTACACAATTACTTTTGTTAACTTAAAAAATTCGTAAAAATTGCGACTTTCTAATTATTATAAGAGAAAATTGTTAAAAAAAGTGACAAATTGTTTAAAAAATTTATATAAATATTCAGTTGGCAATAATTTTATATTTTATATATTTTATTTTATATTATATTTAAAAAGTAAGTTTCGATTCCTATTTTATGGCTTATTATGGCGAGAAATTTTAAGCTTTAACTCGATTAATCTAAAATACCGAATCTGTATAAAAATTACAAAAAAGTTTTTTGTTCTTGTGGGAAATACGTGTTAAACTTCATGGGGCTTATGGAACTTCTAAATATAATTTTTCTTTAACGAAAAAAGCATTTATTTTTTTGTTGATTCTAACAATTTACCGGGCGATATGCATAAAGATTCCACAAAAAAATTTCCTATGCGTGTTTGGATTGCTTTTATAAACTCATGTCATATTTAAATGACTGTCTAATCTTATAGTCTATGAAACCCTTTCTCGAAGCGGGTTACTGACTTCTTTGGTATGGTTTTTTTATTCAGATTTTAGTTTGACTTTCATAAAATTTTCAATATCAACTTTTTAAATATTGTCAACAATTTTTGAAAAAAATAATAGTAAATGCTCTTGTTAATTCAGTATCGTGACAAAGAACGACTGGCTTGATTTTCATATGATTTGAATGTACACGGGTAGAAAAGCGTTATCCACGAAGAGGCAAAGGAGAGGCTTGAGAAAGCGCCAAGTGTCTCGAATAATTAACGATGGGAATCGCTTCTACCTGAAGTAAGTACCCTTTAGGGAATTCTGTTCAACTGTAAACTGCTGAACAGTTGAAAACCAGAATTACATATTCGTGTGGAGGGAACATTAACTTAAAGTCTTCGAGGATAAGAATATGTATATGTAAAGCACAGTTGGCTAATTCTTTAAATCCTCTGGGATTTCATGCGTTCTCTATTCGGTCTATGCATTATTTATATTGAGAATACTGCATCACAATGGTCGGACAAAACTTGTTTTGTAGAAAATATTACATTTCGCTCTCATTAGGGTTCTTTTGCCAGATTTTGTTTGAAAGAAAATGTAAGACTGATTTTAACCAGTGGTAGTATCAATTGAACCTGTAATTCTCGTGAATGCTATCTAAGAATTTCGTAAATCGCCATCTTCAGATATCTTTAGTAATAAAGGCAACAATCTTGTTCTTAACTTCTAGGAAAATTATTTAAAAATGACAAAAGAATTTTATTTCTTATTCCTTACCATATTAACTAAGGATTGTAGTATTACTCTATTTATTTATTTATAAAGATCAAGAACTTTCTGCATCATCAATTTAGTACACCTCGAAAATTCGGGACGACTTGTCAAGCTTATGAAAAGTATTTGACTGATTATCCCGAATTTTGGGACAAGACAATTTGTTTTTAATATTGCGAAATAATTCTGTTCTGAATATTTTCCGGTACCGGCCATAAGATTTCTGGGAAATTTCGAATGTAGGTTTTATTTAAAAACATTATTTTTCCAAAACATATTTTGAAGTTTAAGAGGTTTTGCACATAATGAAAATAATAAATAATTTGAACAGATTTCAACACTCATTCCAAACAAAATGTAAATTTTTAAACATTTCAAAATAAAATTTTGAAACTTTTTAAGGATTTTAAAAGGTTTTAGGATAATGAACTTTATCCTCAAAATTCCAGAGAATTTTTTTATTGATTTTTTGTTTAGTACAATTAATTTTAAAATTCAAAGGTTTTAGAGTGATTTTTACAAGTTTTCAAAAATTTTTAGTGAGTTTTAAAATATTTCACGGGATACTACAAAAAATGAATTGAAAACTTTTCTATTCTGAGTGGAATAATATTTTTAATTTCAGAGACAAATTTAAGAAAGTATATTAAAAATCGTGTAATTTAGAACTGCAAATTCTTGAAATTAAAATATTTTTAATAAAATTTTTTTCAGTTAAGATTTTCAATAGTTAGTTTCATGGTTCAAGCATTTTAAACTGAATAGTATCAAATTCAAATTATTTAAAACAAAGAATAAACATAGAAAAAATATTACTACTTTAAAATTGTACATGTTAGAATTTTAATAGTTATAAATATTAGAATATTATATTTAAACGTGAAAAATCTCAGTGGTAAGCAAGATTGAAAATTCTGAAAAATATTTGAAGGGTATTTCAATAGATTTCAATGGGACTGAGGATTCAAGTAATTTTCATAAGGAATTTTAAATGTTAAAAAAAGTTTTTGAGTTAATACCGGCTTTCCAAATGTTCTAATTGATTATGACGATTCTGAACAAGTTTTGAAATTTTTCCAAGTATTTGACATTATTTTAAGGGATTTTGTGGGATGTCTGAGAAATGTATGGGATTTCATGAAATTTCATAAGATTTCAAGGCAATTTATGAATTTTTAAAAAGTTTTAAAAGATTTCTAAAGGGGTCGAAACCTCATTTAATACTTAGGCATAAGTATTCTTAGATAATCAAATATTTATTTGCGCATTTTAAGTTCCATATAAAAACATTTTTTTGGGTTGCCGCGCACTGGTCTTGTTACTAAATCGGTATCCTCGAAAAGCAAACAGTTAGGGTCGCCTGAACCGTTTAAATTTGAAATGCATAATATTGCGCAATATGCATGACTAAGTACTCGCCCGTTCCCACCTATACGAGGCAAGAGTCGCAACCGACTCTCGCTCTGCCACTTGAAAAACTGCGTGGTTCAGCAGTTCTGTGAATAGCAAAACCGGACCTGCTGGACCGGAGTGTATTGTTTTATACGGTTTGTGGCCGTGAATCGCTGGCAGAAATTTTTCTAAATATTTCCATCTTTTAAGTATTATAAATTAAAAATAAAACGTTTTGTTAAATAAAAATATTTATTTTTGTCTAATTTAGCCCTTCTCAGTATAATGCAACTTAGTTATACTTAAAATATAGAAACGAACAGTAATAACAATAACGCTGCTATGTTCATAAATATTTGATCGACATTTTTTTCGTTTGTATATATATATATGCATTTGCGTTGGAATTAATTGAATCAAAATACTAATACTGCTACATAGCATTGCCCAATTACCCAGTACGCGTTAGAAACTGCAGCGGTTCCCTATTCCCAACCTATCATACTAATTAATTAATATGGCTTGAACCTTGCCAAAGGCGAGGTTTCAGGACATGGACAAACTTTGGTTGCCCAGAATATCCGTTTCCTGCTTAAAATGTATATTACTTACAACCTTGACGCAAAGCTTCTTCAGCTAAGATTTCAGTAATAAAATTAAGATTTGTATTATGAATCCAGCTAATGCTTCTTCAATCACTGGAGGAAAAGTAATTCTAAAAATAAGTTTTGCAATTATTTTGCTTTATTTAGTTTTTTCTAATTATTTATCTCCTGATTCTATCCCTGAATTACATGTTACATTACAATACGTAATTTGAATAATAAAGCTCAACATGTGTAAGAATATGAAAAAGTACCAAAGCGGCAATTGCACATAATAAATTTAAGAAGGGAACCCAGAAAGTAGAGCATCGCTCTGAATACAAATGAACCGTGCCGCATCGTAGAACATATTATATTATATAATTTTTCGGTCCGAGCACAATGACCTCTCACGCTTTTTTAAATTCTCTTGAGCTTTAATTTTTTGAAATTTATTTGCGGTACAAAAATTGCTTGTATAATATCAAAAAAAATTTCAAAATTGTAATTTGACGTTGTTAGTTGGTTTAAATGTTTCTGGCCTCTTTTGCGATGTGCACATCTATCTGGTGGTAGTCCGCGTCATCTGTGCAAACGCTGAAAAAAATTATAAAGAGCCACGTACGCGAAGTTTCATCCTTTTTTCGTTATTTTCTCATTTATATTCTTTGATCCAGAACTTGGTCTATTCTCAGACGCGAAAGATGTCATCGAACAACTTTTCACATTTCTTGAGCATCACAAAAACGCTCAGTGATTGAAAATCACAACGATTTGTCGTCGATTGCAGACAAATTGGTTCTGCCCGTAAGCGAAATTGAACACTGGTGACTAGAACTCAGCAAAGCGGAAACAAAAATCGATATCCGGGGAGGCCAGTTTTCGAAGTTTGTAACAATCGAACAAGTTCTATTACTAATTTTAAACTTCTTAGGAGACTCCTTAAAACATTTTAAAGAATTCATTAAAACAGCTCTATTTGAAAAGTTTTATTTCTGTAAGGCAAAAAGTTCTTTGAACTCAAAACGCAAAAATATATGTAATGATTCCAACAGCTTTATATATTTTAGAATAGTTTTGTATTTTTTACGATGTTATTCTACACAAAAATTAATTTCAGAAACACATTAATTTCGATTCTAGCGGTCTTGTTTTTAATTGGGAAAATTTCATGCTGGTAATTTCAGTAGAAAAACTATATGTTAAACTAATTAAAACTCTTCTTTTTGAGTAAAGTGAGATTATTTAAGAAGCAGTTTTTTCACTGTAATTTGGCACATGTAACAAGTCTTAAAAAATCTAATTTTACTTTTATTATTATTATTTTTAATATGTACAATTGTTGACATGTGTAGCTAAGAATGATGTATTAGGATTCTGTGATACGCGTAACTTAATATTGCAAAATATAAAAAATCTTTTGCTTGTTCTGTTTTGAAGTACATGAATATATTTTTTACACAAACAGAATTATTTGACTTAAAAAATGAGTAAAGTTAGTCGCAACATATTTCTACTGAAAAAGGATTCCTTTTGAGATATTTGGAAATTCTTTTAATCTCAAATTCATGAGAAAATTCCATTTACGTCAAGAAAGATCTTTTTGTCACAAGAGGATATTTCCCTGAATTATTTGATTAATATTTAGTCGTTAAAATAACTGAATTAATAACTCATATTAATTATATCATCTTATTTAACTTTGGACAGCAAATAATGCCCTTCAGCCATCTTTTTAATTGAATAATGCGAGTTGCTTATTTCCTCGCAACAAAAGAACATTATACTTCGCGCCCGTAGAAGGCATCCAATATACTTAAAAGTTTCTTTGCAGCTTAACTGCGAACTTGAGTCGCGCACATGTGCAATTTTCTGGAATGAACAGTGAAGGACAAAGACGAAACTTTCTATTTCAGTACTTCTGGACAGGAATTATGGTTGCTCTTTCCGACACGATTGACGATTCAAATTTTAAATTCAAACTTTACAATATAATTTTTTTAACTTGGAATTCAACAAACATTCTAAGAAGCTTAAGCTTGAAGCATAAAAAAATACACTGAAAAACATCGATATGATCTTACTCACAAATTTATTATGAAGTTCCGCGACTTTAAGATGTAAAAGCGTTGGCGGCGGAAAGCAGATTCAATTCACTTCCCGGGGGTCCAAAATAAAGGAACCGTATGAGAACCGGAAGTGTGACTGTAGAGGCTTTCTATTCGCTTGTTTAGTCAGTCATAGAGCGAAGGGGGTGCGCATGAATGCATGCGATTGCGTGTCGGGGAGCGGACTGAGTGACTGGGAGAAACGCTCGTCTCCAGTTTGCCCACCCTTGGATTTTCCACACCCCCACTCTTTATATTCACAACCCCACTGTTATCTATCACTCTGTCTTTCTCTTCTTCTGTGTACCGTCGTCAGCGCCAACGCCCTTGCGCACTAAGTATGTCCCGTTGTACACATAGGTATTCCAGCGTCCTTCACAAACCTGACACCAAATTCCATTTCTAGCTTCCTATTCTAATTCGTTCTCTTCCAGTTCCGCTTCTTCCTTTCCATCCTCCACATCCAATAGCCCTGCCTTTAACTTTCTTACAACTCTTCGAGATCAACGTGTTCCGATTGCATGTTGTTCGTGCATACATTTTCATTCGACTGTATAGAAGGAGCCAGGATTAATCAATTTGCACCCTTTCAGACGTATTCAAAAACCAAAATCTATCCTTTACAAAGGTCACGTCAGTTGTCCTTTTCTTTATTTTACATAATCGCCCCCCTGTATTCCATTTTACCTTCGTCCTTAACTTATTTCTTCTCATATATTCAAAGAAAACTTAAGACGTAATACTTGATTTTGTATAAACATTTTCTTCATGAATTACTACTACTTCAGACGTAAAAGTTTATTGAACATTCAGTTTATAATTTATACACTAGACATAGCTTGATCCAGGTTTTCGTATCAGGGAATATTCTGTAATACTCAGAAAATGCAAAAATATTCAAAGAATTTTTTTATGCAGAGGCAAATATTTTACTTTTTAGGGCTTTGTAGCCCCGAGCTGAAACTCTTATATTTTCGATCGGTGATCCATTCTTCCGTCGTATGTTTCCCTTCATATACCCGTGTCCCTTGTCCCTCGTGTTTCTTCGGAGACCCTAGTTATCCCAAGAGATCCAATATTACTCACGGCACACCAGGAATCCAAGCTGACCCCTACCCCGATTCCATGAGGCCTAACCTGACCCACAGGATCGTACTAATCCTACAAGACCCTACCTATTTCTTCCAACCCTACCTATCCCAAACAGTAAAAAAAAGTATTATTTCGGGGCCAATTTCAGATATTAAAATGAGACTCACAATTCAACACAATCCAGAATCATTTGTTTCACATTAGGAAAAACAGCATGAAGTTATCATATTCAGAAACAAGACACGCAAAAAATGATAACTTAAAATAAGCGATCTCTTGATTCTACAGTGCACAGGACCGCTTATCCCACAAGAACCTTAGATCCTTAGATTCCTTAGATTTCTTAGATCCCTACCTAAGACTCGGGACCCAACCTAACCCGCACTACCAAACATATCCCTCCGCATTTCACTTATCGAACATAACCCAACCCCAGATATCTCTTGGACTCCCAGGTACCCCACGGGTCCCCATTTGTCCCACGGTGCTTCACATAATTCACGGAAGTCAAATACCCTAGTCCTAGTGATCCCTTGGGACAGCCCCTAACTCTCGGAACACCCATTTAAAACCATACCCTACTAATGACACATGAATATGTTATCTGAACATACCTAACTCTCAGAATCCATACTATCCCACAAGAAGTCATACCACACTCGAGACCCCATCTTATTCATAAGACTTAAACTAACGTACAGGTACCCACCTATTCCACGCGGGTTCTCCCCTACCTTAGCGGGCCCAATCTAACTTCCAGCAGGACCCCACCTAGCACTTAGCGCCTTACTTCTCCCACTTATCTAATCTAATTCGCAGAAACAAGCGATTCCCTTGGGATCTCATTCATGCAACTTCATAACATAGGGTACTCCCATCCCACCACAACTCATATTTAGCACGGGTACCCACGTAACTCCGGGACTCAACCTAATGCACTGGGTCCAACCTAGTCACGGGAACCCAGCTGTCCCAAAAGGACTCAAGTCGGTCGCAATTGGATTAAACCAACCCACATGATCCCTAACATGATCCCTAGGGGTCTAACCTAACCCAAGGGACTCCTATTATCTCATGAGACTCAATCTAACGCACATAATGCAAACTACCTCTATTAAAATCCTATTAAAAGGACCTCCATTCACCCTACTGCTATCGCGCATGACTTCTGTAATACCACGAGATAATTCCTATCATGCGGGACTTCACATGTCTATCCGGACCCAGCTACAACTAAATAGATACAACTAAATCTATAGGGTCAATAATGCCAACGTTGGAACTCAAAGAAAAAATGATCATTGCCAAAAAAAGTCAGAAATATGAAAGCTCTAAATTAATTTAAGAAATTTAGGCGAGTTTAGCCTACTTTGAATAATTTTTGTATTTGCCGTTATAGTGATGACCAGATTTTTATAAATAATTATATTCGATGTAGCTTCTTTTTGATCTTCTAGTCTTCTATCAATCTGTTTCACATATTGATTTTATTCTTATACGGAAATAAACTGGATTTAGTTTGAGACGGATATTGATCCAAAACTTTAAATAAATTAGTCTAAAATTCTATAGAATATTATAGTGTTATAGAATACTCTGTAATTTGCTGGTGTGATTTGAACATTTTGTTCTGCTATGTTATGTTATTTTATGGAACATCCTCAAATATTTCGGTTGTAATTTCTAAAATATTTAAAAGTTTTCTATACCGCATATTTTGGGATAATCCACATTGTTCGACATGTTTTATAGATTAGTCTGAAAATCTGGAGTATTCTGGAATTTTAAAGAATGTCCTGGTATGTCATGAATCTTTCTATAATATTTTGAAATATTCTGAAAAAATATACATTCTATACTTTTGTAAAAAATTCCGTAATGTTTTTATTTAGCTTATAGTGTAAACTTGATGAAACTAAAAAGAACATACCTACTCCTTTTTATCAGATTTTTTAATTTCATTCCATTAAGTTCCTTATTAATCAGTTGCTCTATGCAGTTGATGAGGTGACGGCAGAGTGCAATTCAACTACCTGAGTTTAGTCATGAAAAACACCTTCTTGCACATCTGCAAAATTCTTTAACGTTTAGTATTTTCTATAATAGCCGTTCTTTGGTATCCGAAAAAAAGCAAAGCGGAAGACGAAAGAACGAAGGATCTAGTACAAGCGGAGAGCCTGTCACACACAGATATTTTCCTCCTTTTCCTCATGCCCTTTACACGAAGGACAATCTTCAGTGCTGTATAAAGCGTTTCTGCAAAGCTCTCTTCGAGTCCTCTATTATTTTCGATGGTACCAAAAGTATAGAAGATGAAAAGCAAAGAGTAAACGAGAAGGCGGACAGAAACGACGTCCGCACTCCGCACGCTTGCCAAAAAGTTTCATACAACCGCTGGCTGTTCGTTTGAGCGTGTGCGATCTATACTGAAACGGGGTAAATTTTCACAAATACACCCAGAGATGAATTGCTCATGTTCGATTTCATGTTTTACACTTGATTGATTCTGCAATGCCTTAAGATCATTTTTTAGCATCAACACACTCGATCTTTTTTTGAAGCTGACATTTTATTGCCTTACAAAAATCATGTTTATTCAGATATTTTAATTAGATCATGTACTTAACCGACGGCATTAACTGCAGTTTTTCTCTCTTCGGGCAAGACGTCGAGGCAAATGTGAGTTCTTCTAATGAAGTCGGATGCAGCCGCGAGTAATTCACTAGTTGTGATTAAATTCATGCAGTGATCCTAAGCCCACCTTAGTAAAAGAAAAAGTTTTCACAGGTCCGTAACCAGTGAAGGGGAGGCATCTGACACTCTATCTGCTCAAGCTTAAAGGTTTAAATAATACTTTACCAGTCTGGGTGGCCTGTGTATAGACCTCTGTTTTATCGTGTTTTTAAAATTAAAAATGCACAGATAAAGCACAAAACATACAAAAAAATATTTTTAAGGACTTTACGGGCCAAAATTTTCCTTATCAGGAAATTCAACTTTCCAAGAAAGTTGAGTTTTCAAACAAATAGTTGTACTTCTAAGAAAAAGAGATGAATTTTTAAATAAACTGTCGAATTTTTAAACAAAAAAGATTAATCTTCCAACAAAAACAGTTGTATTTTTAAATTAATAGGTGAATCTCTAACAACAACAAAAATTAATTTCTTAGAAGCCAATTTAATTTTTAACAAAGAAAGATACATTTTAAATCAAGAAGGACGAATTTTTTTCCCAAAAAGACAAAGTTAAAAAACAGTTGAAATTCTGAAAAAATAAATCCTTTTGATAAAATAATTAAATTTTCACATCAATTAAAATGATCCTTCTTCAAACAAAAATATGAATTATCAACAAAGGAGCTTAACTTTCAATCAAATATTCGAATTTTGAATAAAAACAGAAAATTTCCAACAAATATTATAATAGTTATATTTTAAAAATAAAATTTTAATTTTGAGGCAAAAACAGTAGAATTGATTCCCAAAAAATAAATTCTCAACCAATACATACAACAAAATACAACAAAAAAGTTGCATATCCAACCAAATGGTTTAATTTTTAAAAGAAAAAAAACTTCTTAGAATACAGTTTAATTTTCAACCCGATAAATAGAAATTTTTAACCCTAAAAACACAAATTTTTGAAGGAGATAATTGAATCAGATTTTTTTAAATTTGATTCTAAATTTAAAAAACTTGAATTTAAACAAAAACTTAATATTGAACAATTAATTTTAAAAAATTAATATTTCTACCAATAAAAATTAGCTTACAAACAAAAAAGATTTTTCAGTAAAGAGAGAGAAAAATGTCAACCAAATTTTTAAATCTTGAACCCCTGAAAATATGAATTTTCAACAAACAAGGTCGTTTTCAACTAACTAGTTAGATTTTAAAATTAAAACGATCAATTTTCAACAAAGTTAGAATAGTGCAATAGTGAAATTCCATCCTTATTTGTATCTCCGAAAATAGTAGAGTTTTTAAACGAAAGATATTGATTCTGAACCAAAAATATAATACAAGCCTTTTCAATTAAATAGTATTAACTTTGAACGAAAAATGGTGAAAAATATCTTTTAAATAGGCGATAAAGAGGGATTCTTTAAAAAGGGAAAATTTGGGATAGAGTACTAAGTCCTCTCTTCTTTCCTGGCAAAGTAAATGTGAACAGATCCTCAATTTCATTTTGTAATATTTTATTATTCCCCAGAGGATCTCTTAGTTTGTAATATCAAATACAATTTTCTTTTGTAAACGATGTGTTTTACTTTGAAATATTTGTTGTAACGGATATTAAAAGAAAGACACACTTTTTCGTTGCATTTTACCTTATTTCTGATCTTCTGTGTGTGTAGAATCCTTTCCTCTTGTCTCTCTTTTAGCTTGGAATTCTGCACAAGATGCTCCTCATTATCCTCAGAGAGTTCGCCCTATAGTGATCATTTCCTTTTAAAAGGAGTCAGTTATAAAGAGGGCTACACCGTTCCTCTCCCAGAGAAGGAAATGAAAGCTCCAGTTTTTGTTTTGTACACTGTTAGAAATGCTTGGTATTCTACAACGTTTCTCCAACACAAGCGTAGGGTAAAATTGTAAATATAGTATTGGAATGACGAAATTACAAAACATGCATTGTAAATGTTCTAAATCGGGAAGTCATTGTCGAGCATTCCATTACATGGATTTTAGCATTTATAAGTCGAAAATTGTGCACAAGGAATTTACAGAATTCATGGAATTCGTGAAATTCACGGATTTGAAGTAATTCAATGAGTTCAAGGAATTCCAGGATTTCTAGGAATTAGAGATATTGACGAAATTCAAGGAATCCAAGGAATTGATAAAAATTCAAAGGATGCCGATGTACAAAGTTAGTCATCTCTAATGTGCGGATGCGCATC
Organism: Belonocnema kinseyi; assembly: GCF_010883055.1. Taxonomy (NCBI): domain Eukaryota; kingdom Metazoa; phylum Arthropoda; class Insecta; order Hymenoptera; family Cynipidae; genus Belonocnema; species Belonocnema kinseyi. The sequence continues at coordinate 87,567,095 of NC_046662.1, read as the reverse complement.
CATCCAATATACACCTGTGCAGTTTTCTGGTGACACTTCAAACGAAGGTGGGGGGGGGGGGTATTCGTAACTCTACGGTAAAAAGGAGAGGAGACTAAAAGTGGTAAAAAATGTTACTCATGGTATGTGGACGGCGTCTAAGTCGGTACCAGTAGAACATGAAAAGATTCAATAATCGGTCGATCTATGCATCTTGAAGATACCAACAAATACACCAGATATAGTTTTAAGTTAGTTTTAAAAACGGATGGGAAGCCCCCGAAGAGCTGCCGGGTCATACAAACAGGGTATATTTGTCTTAAAATGCTTTAGTCCAAAAAAACCACTTCTCAATGGCCGATATAGCACAACGTCTTTATAAGACCTAGACAACATTTGGAGCTGCAATTCGTTCAAATTTTACGACCATATAGCACTTTTATTTTTTGAGATATGATAAATAGACGAAAATTACATGCGGATATTTTTTTTAAATTGCATTTTCAAGTTTCTGGTATTATATTACATTGAAATATATAAAAAATGTTATTTTAAAATTTAGGTAATTACAAACCTCCCTATATGAGGAAGTAAAATCAATAAAACTTACTTTGGCCACCCTGCCCTATTTCATCATTCTCCCTTTTCCAGGCAGCCCTGTGGAAAGTTTTTCGATTTCCCTATGTAAATTTATGGTGAGCAAACCTGCTAAATTGACTACTGATATCAGAGAATCTGACCTCACATTGTGGAGCATTACTGTGAACAGAAACAGTCGCTTAAAGCTCGTCATGTATTTGGAGATTCGTTCCTCAGTATCCATTACACATATCAAAGCCGGCTCGACTTCAACCCGATTAACGCTTAGAAAAGTTCAGAGAAGAATGCTATAATTTATTTCTATATTAATAGTGAAATAAATTAACAAAATGCCATAAATAACTAGAAATTTTCACTTTAAGTGTTCATGCAAGATCCGTCAGGAAAGGGGATTTCAAAAGCCTCCCTAAAGGATATCTTACGACAGATCACACACACAAACACACACACATTTATATATATAATATGCCCTTGCATTAAATTTTCATCTCATTGTATTATCCTATAGCGAAACAATCGCATGCCTTATGAGAGGCTGTTGCACATGTTGTTTCCTCTCCAGTGTTACCAGTAGCAACAGGTTAACTAGAAACTGGAGAATTGTTTCAGCTATTCGTTACTAGCAACATTTCTAGTGAATTTCTATTTGAAACATTTTTATAACAAATATTATTACTGCATTGCAATGAATGAAATAAAGAAAAAGCTACATAACAATTTGAAGTTGAATAACAAAGACAAAAGTTTTCATTTTGAAAAAATCCAGTCAAAACGAGATATATATTTATAAGTAATGTTTGAAATATGGCTTAAATTCGGTAAAAGAAAGTACATACAAGATTGGCACCAAAAGCTTCAAGTTTTTTAAGGTTTTTCTTATCACTGTGAAGCTTTTTTAAATTAGTTCCGCAAACTTCGAACTAACACAATTAAAATTTTTTAATCATTATTCTCTATAACTGATTCTGATAAGCTATAACTTCTGCTGAAAATTTTATTTTGTAAATTATGTGCATAATATAAAGCTTGTTAGATTTTGTTACAAATTTCCCCACTGAATGAAGCAATAAAATTATCGTGAAAGTATGCTCAGGCGTGTATATATTTACAAGCCTGTTCGCGTGTTTGCTTACTAGCTATACATATAGATAACATTATGAGCTCTAGATTATTCGCGGTCTTCCTAAAATATTTGATGCGCACATTAAATATTCAAAAATACAATAAATCCAAAAACATATATGGGTAGTGATGTAATACTTGCAGAACTAGAGCAGAATTTAGCGTTGGTTTTTTGAAGATACCTTTTTGATTTTCTTTTCTCATTGAGAAGAAATATAAGAAATGCAATGTTTGACATCGCCAAGAAATTTTCTTCCAAAACCTATATTGTCGATGGCTCCATCTTGAATCTAGAAAACGTCGATAGAGTGTGGATAAAATTGTTGAACGATTGGACAACCAACATTAAAGTTTTGCCAACCTAAAATTAAATAGCGTTAATATCAACATCCAAAGACATTGCTGTATACACGAATTCAATTGAGTGAATGCACCTTAAATTATCCTCGGCAGTATTGCACTTTTAGTTGCTAAAATCATTACTATATAAATGAGTCGTTAAAACCTATGTCTTATCTTAGTTGCAATGCAACGCCTCGAATCCGCAAAATTTATGCCAACGTTTATTTGAACTAATAATGTATCTTCTATGCAGTTAGATTACATTTTTTCAGGTAAATTTTCGTTTGCTTTGCGTGATTTAAATAATTACTTCAACTTCGATATTTACTTTATTGCTGTGAAAGTTTAATTATGAAATTTTGTCATTGTTACTATAGGACCTAATATGCAATATCCTAATTGGAATTCTCTCCATAATAGTTTGCTTGCTTTCAATTTAAACGTAAGTTCAACGTAAGTTGTTCAATTTAAAACAAGTTACGCTGTTAATGTCAGAGTTTTTAATTTACCGCCAATAATGCGCGGTCAATTTGATAGACATCAACGCGATGTTTTCCATATAATTTGCTTTGCAGATAATCTTTCGTCGGAAAACGATGTAAAGTTTATCTTCTATTTTTTTTGATATTACTATAGGTCGTTTGGATGACAATGATCCAGGATAACATGCGAAATGTGGGATGTTGAAAGTAAATTATAAAATAAGCATTGACTTTTGTGTTCATTTCGATGAAAAATGTTATAAGGATCGCTGAATTTGAGTAAATAAAATAAATTTCAAGTTAAGAAACTATCTTCACATAAATGAATTCCTTAATTTCAATTGCAAGCCTTCAATATTGTAGAATAACGTGTGTCAAACAAAACAAATTTTTTTTTACTGAAGGGCTCGACCCCAGGTATCTTTTATTTGGTGCAAAAATAAATTTAAACAACTATCAACTTTTCCTGAAATGTATTGGAAAAGAACAAATACGTTTCCATGGAGGCTAAATCACCGTAAACTTAAAACCTTCTACCTCCTCAAGTATGGTCTAAATTAAAATTTTCCCTTGAAATCTTAAACATCCCTTAGGATTTATTTATAAGTAACCTCACGCTTTTTGTATCCTTGAATCTGTGTCAGTTCAACTGTAATCATATTATTTCTCTTTCATATGGTAGCGTCAGTTCATTTATGGAGGGATCCTTAAAAATACTGTATGATCAAGTTAAATAGATGAACGTTTATTTTTCTGGCTGCTGGCCTTAAAAAATACACTTGCTTACACTTCCAGTTTTTTAACAGAATTTTCTTACACGTAACTATTACAAATTAACATCCATCCACACCTTATAACTAATCCGCTAGCCTCTATATTCTAACCTTCCTCGCATCGCCTCACACGCATGTCTCTCTTTCCTCGCCATGCCTCGCATTGCCAGCCTCTGTCTCCACGGCTAATGCCTAATACTTAACTTCTATTTACAATATTTACCTTCCCGCACAATTCCCATTATACCTTGACTATCTTATTCTCTCCTCTCCTTCTGCCTTTTTTATCTCTATGCGATTCTTTTGAATCAACTCATATACATTCCTTCCTTCCTTGTGCATCATTCTCACTATATCCATCTGCAATCCATTCGTTCTAAAATACCTTTCCCTTTCCACCAAAAATTTCTCTTCATATTTACACGCTACACTCTCTGTTAAAATCCCCAAACTCGTTCTTCCTATTTCCCTCCTGACAATATAGTTCGGCATATTCCTTGTTAAACTCAGCGTCCACTTTACATACCTCTCCTGTATCCTATTCACCTCCTCACTTACTTTCTACCCCCACATCTCCACTTCGTAAAATAACACACTCATCCCTAGCGAATCCAGCAGTTTCATCCTCCTTACAAAATCATCTGGGAATACCCTGTTCCCTGGCCTCCACACCTGCTTCATCACTACATTTGTCCTTCTCCTTCTCTCTTTTATATGATCCCCCCCCATTACTTCGAAACAAGAAGCCCAGGTATACAAACTCTTTCACCTCCTGCACTGCTTTTCCCTTCCACTTCCACTCCCATCCCTTATCTCTCCCACCTCCTTTCATGAACACTATAACTTTCAACTTGTCCTCATTTAACTCTAATCTATTTTTGCCCAAGTATTTTCTCAACCTTTTCAACATCTCCTTTAAAGCCTCCTCGCTCTTTTTTAGCAGCAGTATGTCATCTGCATATGCGTGTGACCAACTCCTGACTTCTCCCACCCTTACTCCTCCTACTACTCCGACCGCTAGCTTACTTTCCATATCCGTGATCAAAATTGCAAAAAGCATTGAGCTAAGAGGACACACTTGCCTCAACCTCTTATCCATCTTGAATCCCTCAGAGATTCCCTCCCCCCATCACCCTATATGTCGTCTCCTCGTATACCTCCCTTACCCACTCGATCAAGCCCCTCTTTACTACCTCTCTTCCATCGCTTTCCACAACCTCCTCCTAACCACCGAAGGGAACGCGCCCTTTAGATCTACAAAAAACGCGTACACTTTGGCACCCTTTTTGGTTAGTTCTGTATCCACCAAGTGCTGTAAGACATAAATATTGTCAATAGTACTCCTTCCCTCCCTAAAGGCCGCCTGCATCTCGGAAATATTCCTTTCCCCTCCACACCCTTGCGCAGCCTATCTTCTAAAACCATCGCGTATATTTTATACGCAGTATTCACTAGCGTGATTCGACTATAATTTTCCTACCTCTCCCTAACCCCTTTCTTATACAGTGGTACGATCAACCCCTCCCTTCACCCTCTTGGAAATCTCTTCCCCTCCATACTTTTTTCACTACCCTCTTCAGCCTCTGCCTTACCTCTTGTGTGCCAAATAGCCATGCTTCATTCTCTACTCCGTCCATCCCTGCTGCCTTAGATTTTTTCAACTTCTTTATCTGTGTTTCGATCTCCTCGTCATTCAGCTCCTCTTCATCTACCTCCCGCGTTCTTCTACTCCCGTCATCTCTCTTCCGCGTATCTGACCCCTGAAACGCATCCTTGAAAATTTTTCTTCAATCGTCCCTCCCTATCTTCTCACTTATCCCCACCCTACGTTTCCCAAACCTATTAATGATCTTCCACACGTCCCCTTCTGTCTTCATAATTCTCAACTCCTCTTCCAGCTCTTTTTCCTTTTCCTGCTCCTTCTTCTTACGCATCGCCCTAAACTCCTTCCTCATTTCTACGTACTCCCCCCTTTTCGCGGTTCCTTCCTTCCACTTCCTGTACTTCTTTTTCATCTTTCTCTTCATTATTTTACATTCCATATCCCACCACGACTTCACTATTCCTTTTTTCTTCTTCCTAAATACCTTCTTTTGCATAAAACCTTTCACTTTCTCTTTTAGATCCTACCATATCTCGTTCACAGACTCCCCCTCAAAGTTTACTTTGCCCAACTGCTCCTGATACCTCTCTATCGGCTCTCGCGTCTATGACACCCTTTCCCGTAACGACCTTTCTCCTCTATCCCGCCTTTCGCCAGCCTTACTCAGATACGTGTATTCTCCCTCTTCGTCCCCTTTTACCATGCCATTCGCCAACGCCCAGCCTCTGGCCTCCATCCAGTCTCTTAGAATATCCCCCTCTTTATTTATCATCCTATACTTCGATTTTCTTTCGAAGCTCTCCCCTTCCCGGTACAGGCCCCCTTCTTCTCCAATTCTCGCATTGAAGCCCCCCACCAGTACGACCAAACCCTCATCTCTTTCTCCTAGTATTCCAAATCCGAAAAAAGAAATTCCCTATTTTTTTATTTTAACAGATGCCGGTTTTGATTTGAAGTTTCCCATGTTAATACATGGGGAAAAATAATTTTTTTGAGTTTTTGGAATAATTTTTTGAGGTTCGAAAAAATGTGACGGAACGGTATGGGGGCCTGTAGAGAATTACCCAACGAAGAATTTCATGTATCATATATATGGGTTCGACACCCCTAACATACCCCTACGAGTACCTGAAAACGACTCTTAAAACCAAAGGAGTCAATTTTTCATGAAATCGACCTTTTGAACACTGTATTCTCGTATTTTTTCACTTAAAATTATTAATATTGGTCTAGTGGATATATTTATTATCATTGGTTAATTAATTTTTAAATATTCAAACAAATGGAAGTTGTTTAAATATTTTTTTCGAACATTTATTTTTTACCCTTAAAATTATTACTGTTAGTCTAGTGGAATATTTAGTAACATTGTGTCATTAATTTTTAATTGTTCAAACAAATGGAATTTGTTTTATAATTTTTTTTATTTTTTGCCCCTAAAAATTATTGCTATTGGTCTAGTGGGATATTAATGAATATTAGATCATTCATTTTCAATTATTTAAACAAATGAAATTTGTTTAAATAATTTCATTTTATTTTTTTTTAAATAAAAATTATTACTGTTGTTCTAGTAAAATATTCATTAGTAATAATTAAGAACTAATTAACAATTAATTTAATAATAGTTAATTTATCAGTAATATTTAAGTAATAATTTTTATTTAAAAAATTTTTTCCAAATAAAATTAATCAAACAATGTTGATAAATATTCTACTGAAGAAATATTAATAATTTTTAATAAAAAAATTCTTTGCAGAAATTCCATTTGTGTAAACAATTGAAAATTAATGAACTAATGTCAATAAATATTCCACTAGACCAATAGTAATAATTTTTAAGATAAAAAACAAAATTTCGAAAAAAATTGTTTAAACAAATCCCAATTGTTCAAATAATAAAACATTAATTAAAACATGTTAATCAATATTCTAATAGACTAACAGTAACAATTTTTAAGGGGGGGAAATGAATTTTTGGGGAATAACAAATATTTCAACAAATTCCCTTTGTTTCAATGATCGAAAATTAATTAATCAATGATAATAAATATATCCCCTAGACCAATATTAATAATTTTAAGTGAAAAAATAAAAGAATACAGTTTCATGAAAAATTTAAATTTTGGTTTTAAGGATAGTTTTCAGGTACTCGTGGGGGTGTGTTAGGGGTGTCAAAACTATATGTCTGATAGATGAAATTCTTTGTTGGATAATGCTCTACAGGCCCACATACTTTCCCGTCACATTTTTTCAAACCCTAAAAAATTATTCTAAAAACTAAAAAAAGTTATTTTTCCCTATGCTTTTTACATGGGAAACTTCTAGTCAAAACTGGCACCTGTTAAAATAAAAAAAAAATAATAAAAAATTAGGAACTTTCTTTTTTTGGAGTTGGAATAAAATGGGGGGGGGGGGGTTCGTTGCCCTCTAGCATGCAAAAAAATGTTGCCATGCATTTTTGGCCCACCCTATCGTACACAGTTACAAACTTATACATTATCTCTCCTATCTTCAAGCGCTCATTTGCACCACTTCCCTCTCACTCTCCATGAATTTCTTCCTCTAATCCATCCCTAACCCCTGTTACAATTGCCCTACTGGTCCTTCCTTTCTTCTTTAGTTTGACAGCCTCCTGTAGCCTCCAACTATACCCCCTTGGAAATTTTCGGTCTAGTCTATCCCATTCCTTTCTCTCTACCCACGCCTCTACCAGTCCAATCACATCAAATTCCTGAATATATCTCCAAAAATCCTCATCTTTCTTCTTTATCCCTGCTAAGTTTCAGTACAAATTCCCCTGAACTTTCGTCAACACCTCCTTCTCCTCGTCACATACACACATTTTCTCCTCTATTTTTATTTTCCGATGCTCTACCTTCGCCATTTTCCCTTTGCTCTTCTCCTTTTTAGCCCTGTTATTTAGCATTTTCTGCACATGCTTTCCCTTCCTCGTCAAATCTTAAACGATGAAAACCTTTTTGTCCTTTATCCTATTTTTGTTACGCATTCCCCTCAATTTTTCTTCCCAGCTCTCCAATTCCACTATCGCCACTTCATTTTCATTTCTCCATCCATCCTAACTTTGCCCACCTTGCCTTTAACCCACTCTACGTTCTGCAGCAGCGCTTTCACACCTTCTTTCCTCTCCACTCTGTAGCTTCAATCTTCTTATTACTATATTATTTTTTCTATCTGCCTTCTCTCTTCTCTGCATCCTAAACTCCATTGCCCTTATCCTTTCCCTATCCGCTATTTCCTCCTTTTCATTCGTACGCTCTCCCACTTTCTCTTCTAACATACTCTCCACCTTGTCCCAAATACCTTGCTTCACGCCCTCCTCCCTGTCTACTACTTCCATTCTCGACCTGTTCTCCACCTTTTCCAGCCTTTTCTCCACCCTTTCCTTCCACACCCTAATATCTTTTTCCATCTCCTTTATTTTATCCTCTTTTTCCTTCCTTACCGACGCCAACTCCCTCTGCAATCCTTATACTTTCCCCCTTATCTCTTTACTTCCTTTCCGTTTCTTTTATCCCTTACCCTCAGGTCCTGCCTCATACTTTCCATCTGCTCCATAGCCCCCCCCCCCACTTCCTCCCTCAACCCTATGATCTCGCCTATCAGCACCCCGAGAGCCTCCTTCTCCGCCTGCCCCTCCATTTTTAGGGAGAGTGACCTACGTGTGCGTCCGCTTTTTTTAAATGGACTCTCTAGCTCGCTTTTCTCCGGAGTCTCTTTGCTTTCCCTTTTCCTCTTCAAGAGATCCTTCCCCTCGCTTGCACTGGACGCTCTCTCCCTTACTTTATTGCTTTCTTCGCTGCGATTCTTCCCTTCCCTGGCGCGTGACTCTACACCGGGCCATGCACAGCTTGCCGTCGTGTTCTTCTGCAAAATTCCTCCCCGTCTGATTCACTACCAGAACTGCCAGTACTCTCACTAACCATCTCCCGCTCTTCCGTCGGTAACAGTAACCTATCCTTACACCCAAGCACGCACTGCAGCTAACAGATGACTCAAAAGGCTGTTGTCGCTTATCGCCCTAAAATTTCAGTTTCTTTGCCCTATTTCACTTCTTACATCCCCTGCAGACACCCTTTTTTCACTCGCACTTCGCACTCGATTAAAGTTTTTCCAAAACGCAAAAATGGTCTGTATTATGTTGAGCTTTTTAATAGCAAATGTATGTTTTAATGTTTGCTGTATTTCGATCCGGGGCTTCAATTTTAGGTGAACTTTTTTTCCGGTCAATTCTGCTCAATAATATTTTTGCATATTGTACCTAGCTTGACTAAAAAATGTATTTTTTTTAAATAACATTTTTCACTACAAAACTTACTAAAAAATGTGTTTTAACAAATTTGAAGACTGGCTGAACATATTTCGTACTTTTCTCGACAGATGTGCCTCATTTTACGTTTATCAACGCCAAAATATTAAATAAAAATGAAACAAAGTATTAAATAAAGGTCATAAAAGAAGCTGCTTCTTTTCATGTGATGATGTGGTAATTGTGAAGTTTGTAAACAATTTGTTCTTTAGGGTAGTTTGCAAAAAACTTATTTTTATTTTTTAATTGCCGTATGGCTAAGCAATTTTTTTCTGTGTAAGAAAACATATTTCTAATTTTTCCAGATATAAAAAAATCTTGTGAAGTTTGCAAGCATCAAATTAGCGTACAAATTGAGTCTTTAATAGTGTTCATTACGATGAAATATTAATTTGTACTATTTGCTTATACTATTTTTATTGATAATAACAATTGTTAAATTTTCGGTAAATTTATTCTTACAATATCAATGTCGAAGTATTATTTAAACCGATATTAAATAATTATAAATATCTTCCACAAAACATAAGGTGTTCTAGGTCAGAAATGCCGTCAAGCGATATTTCCCAGTATCGAAACGATTACGACTCGATCCTAACCTGCGGAATTCTGGTGTAAATAAGGTCGGTTTTGGCTCGACTCGACTTCGAATCGAGGGGTGAGAGAAATTGGACAATAAGTTGATTTCACCTCCCCCAGTATCTTTCTCTGCCTAGCTCAACTGGTTACGCGTTAGGCTAGGGTGAAAATGCTGAAATTTATTTTCCTTATACACAAGAACGCCTATTTAGGATCGACTGATTTAATCCTTCCAAGAACTGCTGGCCCACGTAGTTTCACAGTCGTGTGGTAGTGTGTGTACGTTTCGACAGACTGATATAGTCTCAAGTCCAGTCCGAGCCAACCCCTGAACTGTTCTTATATGTGCGTTCTTGTGTAGTAGAAGATTTGTACTTTGGTGTAGTAGTGAATACTTTGAAACATCCAAATGCAACTGTAGAACCTTTCAACCTTCATTCAATTTTAAATTGTTTTTTGATGAAAAAAGTATATATTTTTTAATATTTGGCAATATTGCACAGTTAATTAAATAGAAGCAAATATGGAATTCACATAATTCACGGAATTAATGTACTTCACGAAATTTACGAAATTCATGGATTTCACATTCCATAAATTAATTGAATTGATGGATTTCTCGAGTTTCGTGAATTCCAGGTCAGTTACACCAGTCCCCCCCCCCC
>NC_046662.1:87554521-87556520 GCF_010883055.1 Belonocnema kinseyi | reverse complement strand
GAAAGATATCATATTTTGCAGGGGGGGGGGGTCAATGTAACGCAGGTGTTAAATCCTCAACAGTGATTTGCAATATAAAGTTGAAGACATGGATTCTTTCAACTTCAAATGCGCTCATATGCGCCATATTTTTTTTTTAATATTTTCAAAATTGCCCAAGATATAGAGATAACAAAATTTTACGAAGTGATTACCAACAAAATAAAAAGTTTGAAATCCCCATTGATGAAGGGAGTTTCCTATGGGGTTTCAAATGCGCTCATATGCGCCAATTTCGAAACTAACAAAAACAATAATCAAACCCCCAATTAACACTTGCTACCGATAAACCACCCGATGATATCTCGACATAACATAAATTGCAATATAAAAATTTATAATGATCTCTTCAGACAGAATTTCAAATGCGCTCATATGCGCCACTTTCAAAATTGACAAAAAAACATAAACAACCCCCTCATTTTCAATTTCTATCGATCCACTACCCGATGATATCACCAAATAAATTTAATTGCAAAATAATAATGTTTAATGATCTCTTCGTGTAAATTATCATATGCGTTCATATGCGCCACTTTCAAAATTGACAAAAAACCATAATCAAAACCCTCACTACCATTTGTTACGATCCACTTTTTGATGAGGTCTTTAAATAAATAAAATTGCAGCATACAAATTTATTATTGTTTCTTCGTATATAATTTAAAATGCGCTCATATGCGCCACTTTCGAAATTGACAAAAAACCATAATCAACCCCCTCATTACCACTAGCTACGATCCACTATTTAATGATGTCTCGTATCAAGTGGTAGTGAGGGGGTTGTTTATGGTTTTTTGTCAATTTTGAAAGTCGCGCATATGAACGCATATGAAATCCTATACGAAAATATCTTTAAACATTATTATTTTGCAATTAAAGTTATTTGGTGATATCATCGGGTAGTGGATCGATAACAATTGAAAATGAGGGGGTTGTTTATGGTTTTTTGTCAATTTTGAAAGTGGCGCATATGAGCGCATTTGAAATTCTGTCTGAAGAGATCATTATAAATTTTTATATTGCAATATAGGGTATGTGGAGATATCATCGGGTAGTTTAGCGGTAGCAAATGTTAATTGGGGGTTTGATTATTGTTTTTGTTAGTTTCGAGAGTGGCCCATATGAGCGCACTCCCTTCATCAATGCGGATTTCAAGCTTTTTATTTTGTTGGTCATCACTTCGTAAAATTTTGTTACCTCTATAGCTTGGGCAATTTTCAAAATTTTCAAAAAAAATTTCTGGCGCATATGAGCGCATTTGAAGTTGAAAGAATCCATGTCTTCAACTTTATATTGCAAATCACTGTTGATGATTTAACACCTGCGTTACACTGCCCCCCCCCCCCACCAAAATATGATATCTTTCTTAATTAGCTAGCGCAAAATTTGTTAGTGGTGGCGCATTTGAGCGCATTTGTAGTTATAAAAGATAGGTATGATGAATTGGAAAAAAGGCAATTAGTTCAGAAAAATGACGTTAGCCCCCCCTCCCATTTTGATCGTTGATATCTCGGTTATAAATGTGGCGCAAAATTTCTTCTTAATGGTTAATATGAGCGCATTTGAATCCCCATAGAAAACTCCCTTGATTAATGCTGATCGCAAACTTTCAAGTTCGTTGGTCATCACTTCGTAACATTTTGTCACCTCTATATCTTCGGCAATTTTAAAGATTTTCAGAAATTTTAATGGCGCATGTGAGCGCATTTGAAACCCCATAGGAATCTCTCGTCATCTATGTGGACTGCAAAATTTTAATTAGGTTGATCATCGCTACGTAAAATTTTGTTACCTCCATATCTTGGGCAATTTACGAAATTTCCATACAAAAATTATGGCGCATATGAGCGCATTTGAAGTCGAACGAATCCATGTCCTTAACTTTATATTGCTTATCACTGTTGAGGTATGATGAATTTGGAAAAATGTTAATATGTTTAGAAAAATGACGCTAGCC
>NC_046662.1:87549161-87554421 GCF_010883055.1 Belonocnema kinseyi | reverse complement strand
CCCCCCCCCCCCCTGTTTCGATTGCTAATAACTCGGTTATAAATGTGACGCAAATTTTTTTCTCTATGGCGCATATGAGTGCATTTGAAGATCTTCAAGATCATGTGATTTTAAATTTTATTTTTCAAATGGAGGGGTATAGTGATACGCTACCCCCGCCCCCCATAACACCTGACATAACTCCCACAGTTCTGTGGCGCAACAATTTTAATCGGTGGCGCATTTGAGCGCATTTGGGGCGCAATTCAGTGGGCTATAGAAAACTCAAAAATTAAGAGTGGGAGGGGGGCTGGTGTAACTGACCTGTGAATTCCGTGAATTCCATAAATTCCGTGAATTCCATAAATTCCGTGAATTCCGTGAATTCCGTGAATTACATAAATTCCATGAATTCCGTGATTTCCTTGAATTCCATGAATTCATTTCACTTAAACATTTTTTTGAAGTTTCACATCTACCCTGCTCCCCGAGACCCCCTTTTTATTTTTTGTTTTAATAGTGGCCATGATATCCCACCGCAAATATGATGCAGAAGTGTTTCCGGCTACTGGACTAGTGTTCTAAAATTCCAGTACATGTGAGGTAGCACGTAAATGTCAGAATTTACAAACTTCAACATTTAGTATTGTAACGTTACCTTATGTTTCGGAAACAACCACTAAATATACTGTAAGTTTCTGACAGAAATTTTTTCAAGTGTAGTTTTCTCATAAAGAGAAATTTTCTCATAAATTAAATTCAAATCTGAGTTATTATCTTTAAATAGATCGTTTTACGGATCAGAAGCCTATATATATATGAATCAATAAAGTACTAAAGTGTTGTTGGAAAGAGTTTTCCAATGTAATAAAGACTTCAGGTATTTATGGCGTTGTTTGAGACTTTAAAGTGCAGTAGAGTTTGAAACAGAAAAGAGCTAGAGTTTCACTCCTATTTAATCCAATTAAATTAAGGCGCTTAAAGACTGCATCGCTTTACATTCCGTTGCAACTGGCAGCTCGTGACTGATGTGATTTCACAAGCGAGGAAATTTGCTATTCTCCTCTAAACCTCGAATTATTCTGACAATAGGTCCGCAATTTTCTAAACACTTTCGCACTTAACACAGAAAATGGTATAAAGGATAAATTCAATGTTTCGAATGTGCTAGTTATAAAAACCAAAATAGAACTTAAAAGAGTACTTTACTGCCTTTAGTGCCTTTGCTATATATGTATAAGCGGATCTTACGTGTCCCTTGTGATCATGGTTGTTAACGATTTACGGAAAAGACAAGAATGAAAAACTTGACTCGATTTATATATGCGAATGTTCCACCTTAGGTAAAACGCAAATTCAAGTAACATCTGATAGGAGTCTTGGAAAATTTTCACTGTTTCCAAGAGCTATCTTTTTGTAAGATTTGTACGATTCTGATTGATAATTTCTTATGAATTTTAAGAATGTGCTCTAAAATAATTTGAACTCTAAATAGTATCCTCTTTTTATTTTTACGGTAGGATTCATTGTAAGAAATCTGAAAACCGATATCAGTTTTATCGTAGAATTATTACTTCACTATAGTAATTTTTTTAAAGTTTATTTTGCGAAGTAGATATGCGTCTTGTCATAGGGAATTAGAGAATTAAAGTTAAATCATGCATACTCTTAGTTTGTAGAATTTTTTTCCACTATACGGAGTTTTCCCTTATACCAATTAATGTTCGCTACTCTTACTGCCTCTCTATCTCCTGATTTGTTATGTATTGAGTTTAACAAAATACAAAAATGAAACTGAGACAGGACTGATTTACAAATTGGATACAATAACAGTTAGTTTAAAAAATACAAATTCTCTAAATTTATATTAGGACGTATTTTGAGGAGATGCCTCAGTTTTCAAAAGGGACTGCAATATATACAAGATATAATCACAGTGGACAGTTTTACAAAAAAGATACAAGTATTACAAAGCTTTTTAAATTCTTTAAATTATGAATAATTTTATTTCATTCAAAATTTTAATATTAACTTATGGATTTAGTGATATTTTTTATTTGTTCACCCATGGTTTGATTAACACAACATCCACGTATGGGATATATTTGATTTCGGCATATTATGGATTTAAAACATTCACGAAACTGACTACCAACTGAAATACGATTACGCTTTGCACTCTAGTTATGACAAAACAGGATATCGATCTACGACATGACATAGAGAGCACGTGATTATATCGAAGATACTGTGTTCACTGTTCATAGACTAGAGACATTTAATCCGTTAATTTATATGCAAATTCCGCCCTAATATTGCTATGGTAGAAGAAATCCATAATTGTATGTCATTATGGATTATAATTTAAAGTTTCTTAACTAATGTATAATATAATAATTGATAATTAATTTCAGAAGGTAACAAGACCTTGAGAATTCTCTACAGCAACATTTAGTGCACGAGAAATAACAATGGCTACGTCAACTTTTGATAACAAACAGCTATAATAATACCTGTAAACGAAAAGCAACTTAGCAAAGGTAATGAACAACCCTAGCAGCTGTTTATAAAAACATCTATCAAATGACAAAAACAACCTCACCGAAATCAGTAACAACTCCTGGAAACCGGCAATAGTAACCTTAGAAATAATCAGTAGTATTCCCATTAATCAATAATAACTTTTAGCAAGGGAAATCGATAACAAAAATCCCTTGAAACAAAAAATAAGCATATCCGCGATCAATGATCTCTAGTAATGGAAAATAACAACCTGACTAATAGACAAGAAGAAAAAGCTCTAGCGCTAAAAATAACACCATTTACAAATGTCAAAAAGCTCCTAGAAATAACCAATAAATGTAACGGAGAATAGAAAATTTATCAGAAATTAATAAAAACTTTGATCAAAGGTCTACAATAAACTTAGCAAAGGTCAATTAAAAACCATACCAACCAGCATGAATATAATAAAAATCTCATTAAAGGCCAATAACAACCTAATTGAAGATCAAAATCATTTCCTAAGGAAGGGACATACACAACTTTAGCAATAAAAGACAGCAAAATTTTTAGTTAGCAAAATAACAAACCTAGAAATAGTCATAAACAACTCCAAGTTGCGGTTGCTAGAGTAATTATTCATTTATATTTTAACCCAGTAGCTCACATATCTGAGACGTTAGAACGATGGACGTGTATCCTACCGAGAATATAGGAGTTTCTTCCCGTGGCGGCGAAATGCTAAAAACGAGAAAAGATTTATAAGCTAGAAATAATACTTTTATTTTTATAATAAAAGATACATATCTTGAACAACGCTAAATTCCAGAGCGACAAATTCTGCACCCTGTTTTTGCTTCAGTTTTATATCAAAACTTATACGTGAGAGAGAATAATGCGTTTACTTGCACTATTAATATCGATAAGCTAGCAAGAAATAAAATAGATATAGCCAGGTATTTATTATGGCCTCCTCGTTTATACTGCAATGTAATTATAATCTACGGTGTATAACAATTCATTGCCATTATGTGGATTGCTATTATATATTCAGTAATTCTTTCAATAATGTAAGTTTTGTATTTAAAGTTTATAAATAAATATAGGCAGAACCTATGCGCGGGCACATTTTCATTGCGCGCTACGCGCGCGGCGCCTCGCGCCAAATTTGAGTGCGCCTAGGGCGCGCGGGCAAAGATATTATAAACGTAGATGCGGTACGAGGCGTCAGAGTGGGGATTATATATATAGGACATTACATTTTCTGCTCTATCGAGGTGCTGCCCTCTCCGTACTACGAAGTCGAATTCTTGTTTTCTCATTCTTCGTAAAATATGATTGTAAAGCAGTAGAAAGATTTTTTGAGGTTAGAAAAGTTTGACATTTTAAAAAATTGTAAAAAAAGTTTTTTCGAAAAATATAATTTTTTAATTAAAAAAAAAAAGAAACTAGAAAGAAGTTTCGAGATAAACAATGTTCAATTTAAAAATTACTTCAAATTAATAGATTCTTAAGTGAACACCTTTATTCAATTTCGAAATCTTATTGAAGTATTATTTCAATATGAAATATTCCATTTTTTAAATATTCAATTTGGAAATTGAATAAAAAAACAACAATTTTCAATAGTAAACAAGTAAAAAATGAATTGTCATCATTTCAAAGTGATAAATTTAAACTCTGAATGTTACAATTATAATTTTTCTACTTTATAATTTGTAATTTGAAAGTAAAAGTATAGTATTTTGATTTTCAAAGAATAGTTGAAAAATGTTTAATTTAAAAAAAAAATCGAATAGCCTGTACGTTTTTGAATGTTTCAAATTAAATAAAAAAATTGAGCTCAAGAATTTTGGAAGATTAAAAAGACTTTTTTTTAAAGATTTCTAGGAAGATTTAAAATCATTTTTTATTTCGAAAAAGTCCATAACTCAAAGAGAATGTTCAAAAATATTCCAAAACATTTCAAAATACTTACAACATTGCAGAAAAATCTGGAAGCTCTTGAAACAATTTTGTATGCAGGATTTCATAAAAATGTTAGAAAAAATTGGAATATGTTTAAAAGATATTTAAAAACTCCGAAAAATTTCAAAAATCATTTAAAAAGATTTGAAATAATTTAAAAGAAAATTAATACCTTTGATGGTTTCAAAATGAGACCACTGAAAAAATTGCGAAAGCGGTGAATGAAAAATCATCAAAAATTAAATCTCTGACGACCGAATTTCAAAATTTCAGACAAAAAATGTCCTAAGTCAAAAATCCCCGAATTATGGAGTTCCCGAATTTAAACATGAAGAAAAAAGTTTCGATCCATATTATTTATTTATTGAAAATACAATAATAATTAAATAATTTTAATTAATTATTGTTTTAATTGAAAAGAATAATAATTGTTAAATTTTTTTTAATACTATGCACATTATTAAATAAAATTTTTCATGCAGTAATATACATATTTTTTTAATCATTGTTTTTTTAATTTCAAAATATAATTTTTTAAACTTTAAACATTAAAAAAAATGTATTTGATACAAATATTCGATTATGGTATTTTAAATAAATAAATAATCTTTAATTAACAACAATTTTTTCTATTGTTTAAATTCAGAAATTTTTTAGTTTCGATATTTTATAATTCAGAAATTTTCTGTGGGGAATTTTCGAATTCAGTAATACGAGGGTGGATTGATAAGTTTCCGGCCTGATCAAGAAAAACAACGTTTTTAAGAATTTTTTTTTTTTATTTCTCAACATAATCTCCTCCAAGGCTGAT
>NC_046662.1:87547960-87549061 GCF_010883055.1 Belonocnema kinseyi | reverse complement strand
TTCTACCAGCGTGACCTATCGATGGCCTGGATTGATTATCGGAAAGCTTTCGATTCTACATCCCATAGACTTATTATCTGTCTTTTGGAAATCTTAAAGGTTTATCCGCAAATAGTTGGGTGCATAGAGAGATTGATGCCGCTTTGGAAAGCCAGATTTACTATCCCATCTGGCAAAAATCGTGTGACAACGAATAAGGTCACGTTTCAGAGAGGTGTCTTTCAGGGCGACACCATGAGCCCACTCCTCTTTTGCCTTACATTATTGCCACTATCTCTAGTACTGCGCCATTCCGACGGGTACTTGTGCGGCAAACCTGTAGATCGAAAGTACAAGGTCACTCATGTATTTTACATGGACGATCTTAAGATCTATGCTAAAAACAGAGAGCAACTGCATCTAGTTCTGGGGATTGTCGAACGATATACTAAGGAAGTCGGAATGGAATTTGGGTCTATTTGGGTTATTTGAAGCGAGGAAAACTTAATGGCATCCCTGAAGATCTTGAGCTCATTGATAGAAGCGCCATACGACACCTTTGCGCTGGAGAGACTTATACATACCTGGGCGTGCCACAGAGCCGCATTCAGGATGTGACATCTATAAAGGATACTCTCCGAAGCAGATACAAACGTCTCATCCGCCAGATTTGGTCTTCCGAACTGTCGGCGAGGAACAAAGTATCTGCAACGAACATCCTTGCCGTCCCGGTACTACTCTATTCATTTGGAGTAGTTCCATGGACGAAGAACGAGCTGAGATCTCTTAATATCGGGACAAGAAAGGTTATGCACATGAGGAAAAGCATGCATCTTAAGTCTTCCGTTCCGCGACTGTACATCTCACGCCGTCAAGGGGGTCGCGGAATATTGAGTCTTGAATGTCTTCACAACAGGATAATTCTAGGTACAGCACATAGAGTTGAAAATGGAAGAGACCCTCTTCTTAAAATGGTCAGGAATCACGAGGAAGTAGGCAAAGGAGCATTCCTGTACAAATCAGCGGAGGAGGCTGCTGAAACACTCGGACTTGACTTCAGTATTGGGGGTGAGCAAAATGCATCAAATCTAATCTATCTCGAGTACTCACTCCTGAAAGCCC
>NC_046662.1:87546080-87547860 GCF_010883055.1 Belonocnema kinseyi | reverse complement strand
ATTGTTGGCCGACCCATTGTCGGGAGCCCTGCGCGTTCTGTTGTTTTGAACCGCACTTACTACAACTATGTTTGGTGTTGTCATTGTTGTTCCCACGAGAATTATTATCCAGAAATCCACCAAGAATCGATCAGAGATCTACCTAAAATATTTTGGAAATAATGTATCTCTGTGAAATATTAATAATCGATCCGAAATATTTGTGAAATATTCTTAAAAGTTTATAAATATTTGCTAATATGTTTCAAATTATTTAAATCTTTGGGAAAGCATTTAAATCTTAATGAAATCTTTTACATCTATCCGAAATCTTGATGAAATATTTAAAATCTTTGAAATATTTGGGAATTAATTGAAATCTTTTAAAAATATTTTTAAAAATTGTAATTTTTGCAATCTTTAAAAAATCATTAAAGTCTATAAAATCCTTTATATCTATGCAAAATCTTTGCGAAACCTTTCAAATCGTCAAGATATCTTCAGGAAATTATTTCAATATTTGTGAAATCTTTGCGAAATATTTCAATCTTTGGAAAATCATTGAAATCCTTATAAAATATTTTTAATATTTTTGAAATATTTGTATATTTTTTAAATTGTTGAAATCTTTAGGAAATCATTGAAGCCTTTGTGAAATCTTTCGAAAATCATTGAAATCCTTTTAAAGTATTAAAAAAATTTTAAGAATATTTGATAATATTTGCGAAATTGTTTAAATCTTTGCGCGATATTTGAAATCTTCGAAATATTTCTGAAACATTTGTGAAATTATTGAAATCTTTGAAATATTTTTGAAATGTTTGGTCATATTAGTAAAAATAATTGAAATCTTTATGAAGTCTTTTGAAAATCATTCTAATATTTGTGAAATCTTTTTGAAATATATAATAAATATTTGAAATAATTTTGACATATTTGGTAATATTTGTAAAATTATTGAAATCTTTGGGAAATCATTGATGTATTTGTAAAATATTTTAATTCCATTCCAAATCTTTTCGAAATATGTGAAACCTTTTATACCTTTAGGAAATCATTGAAATCTTTCGGAAATCCTTGGAAACATTTGCGAAGAAACCTTTGAAATTTTTTTGAAATATTTAATAATAGTTATTATATTATTGAAATCCTTGGGAAATCATTGATGTCTTTGCCATTCTTTGAACACATTGAAATATTTCCGAAATATTTGAAAAGAGTGGAATATTTGAGAAAACATCATCTTATTATTTTTCAGTCATATTAATATTCATTTTTCATTACTGAATAATAATTTACATGATTTAATTTAAATCAAAATAAAAACGAGATTATAAACATCTGTAACCATAGAAATGGTATATTTTACAATAGAAAATTAATTACATAGATAATTTTTTATTTCAACATTGTCTTATATTTATTAGTATTTCTTATTCAGGTATTCACTAATCAGTTGCCTAGTTTTCAAAGTTCTCTCTCGAATTTAAAAGTCGAAGCAAATGTAAATGTCAAAGAATCCTCATAAACGCCATCAAACGTCTGTTTGTATAATGATTTTCACTGAATTCCCCATCGGGATCCCCTCTGTGATTTATGTCTACACCGTGCTTACATATAATGATTTTTTCGCCATGACTTTTAGGGAAAATGAAATTTCGGACAACTGAATGCCTACCCTCCATGAGACTGCGCCCTAAGATACGAGGGTGGATTGATAAGTTTCCGGCCTGACCAAGAGATGGCGCCACTAGGCCTACCTTAAGGTGGCGTTCTATAGTACCATCCTTAGATAGCTTGT
>NC_046662.1:87505420-87545980 GCF_010883055.1 Belonocnema kinseyi | reverse complement strand
TATTTAATATGGGTTGCGGTGGGTAGAGGGAAACTGACAATTTTCGCCGGACGCGCCGTCTACATTTATCGCGGATAACTAAGCCCACACCGCATCTACGTTTATAATATCTTTGGCGCGGGTATGCTCTCCCGCTTCGCGCTTGTTTTCGTACGTTCAATACGTGCACTTTAACTACATTTTTTCAAATATCATAAATATTATAACTTAAATCTAAAACTGTGATTTAAACTTCTGAGGAATTACAGCCATCAATTGTAACTGAAACTTAATTCTATTTTATTTTTTAAGAAGGTTCTCAAAGCACCTAAGGCTTTGCCGATTACATTCTCATTACAAAATTTGCGCTCAATAATTTGTGTCCAATCGAAAAACTTCATCGAGATAATTTGTAAAACGTGTTCAGTTTTAATAAAAACAACGCTTTAAACTTACGGATATCTAAAAAAAATTGCAAATTTTTGAAAATGATTCACCTTTTTGAAATTTTGTCTAATTAAGAAATTTCATTAGAAAAGGTTCGAAAAACATATATTTTATATCCAGTACAAATTTGGATTGATAATTCTTGACCTACAAAAGAATGTTGTTATGGTTTTTTTGAAACTTTTAATTGTATCGAAAAATTTAACATAGGTAATTTCTAAGTATATTTTACATCTAGTGATGAATTGAATTAAAATTTCCTAATCTAGCAGAAAAAGATCTTTTGTCTATTTTTCTGAATATTTTCAAAATTTTCAAATGTATATACCTTTTCTAATTTGTATTCAAATTAAACATTTTATTTGGGTCATTTGTAAGTTTTCTACCCATATATAAGAAACTTGAACAAAAATGTCTAAAATAAAAAATTTTTTTTTTCAAATTTTGAAAATGTTCTAAATCTTTTTATTTTGGTTGGAAATATGAGTTTAATGAACTTACCCTTTATTTTGGGAACCTTAAGAAGTGCATCGAAGGCTGACTTGATTGGACCAATCCTTCAAAACTTAGCGTGGCTACAACATTCAGGTAACCAAAAAAATGTTATGATTTTCGGACTCTGTGAATACCGAAACGTAAAGATCCGTTCAAAACCAGAGATAGAAAATTTGGACGATTACATTACACTCTCATGAATGAGAATGTAAAAATCGTAATGATTATGTTTCGGAAACACAGCTAGTTTCCCTCATCAGATCTTAAAACAGTTTAAAAAAAGTGGATTTCTTGTGACTTTCCAAACGTGTAAGTTCCATATGAGCTGTAAATGGATCTTGAATTTTGAATTGATGTGTGTAGTGAAATTAGTGAGAATGTGTGGTAAAAACGATAAAGTTTAGTGAAGACGGAACAGAATGCCTTGTCTGCATCTTAGGAACTGTATTCTTAAGAACAAAACAAGAAAAATCCACTAAAGTTCACTAAACAAATTGATTGTTTTTTACTACAATATTATTACATACTAATTTCACCAGATAAATTAAAAATTCAAGATCCATCTACATAGGTCATGGAACTCGCACATTTGGAAAGTCACAAGGAATCCATTTTTTTTAAACTGTTTTAAGATTTGATAAGGGAAAATTGAAAAAACTATTTAACTATTATTTAACTATCAATAATAATTTATTAATTATTTTAATATTATTTAACTATTTATGTATCTGGAATTGAAGGCTATTAATAAAAAGTCAAGACTAACAATCATGCTACAGGATTTTGGTAGTAATTCATGGTACTTATTAGTATTTACTTCATTCACTTTGTTAGAGCAGTTTGTAGATAAAAGAAGAAAATCGCAAAAAGAGTACTATAACAAGTTTCTCTGCACGTATCCTAAGCTGTAGGGCCACGATCTACAAAGGTCTCTTGAATCTCGATTCTTTTTATGTATCATCGATTTTCAGTTCACTATAAAATGTTAGTGATAATGTTAACAGCGCGATTTTTCTAATACATAAGACTCTTCTACCTAGGCACTTTTTATGTTCAGAAATGTAACACGTTGCGTTTATTTCTACCTTAAAAGGACGCAAGGAGAATATACAGTTTGCCCTATGTGATATCTGACATTTACTTGACTAAGAATAAAAAATTATGTTATCTCCAATAAGGCGGAGAGGAAATGCATAAATTAAATAAATCACCAAAGCCAAATAGTAAATTGTTGTGGTTTAGCATCCGAAAGAAGTAAAAAAAATATTGTTGAAATCAGGTAATGTCTTCTACTAGGTTTTGTGAGGGTAAAATTCATCAGATTTTACGCTAAAAAATTAGGTTAAATTTTTCTGATTATTGGAATATCGCATTTTTCATGGGGAAAAAGTTTTTTGATCCGCTAACTTAAGTCAACTCAAACGAGGCTTTGGATTGGCGGACTACGGAGACACGCAAGAAACGTGGATAACGTGGAAAATTAATGGACGGAAATAAAACGAGTGGGCTTAAAAGGGAAATATGAAGGTTCACTCTGACCATTTTTCCGAAGTTATGAAAGATAGTACTGGATTAGTTTTAGCGAATCCTGAATTTTTCGTGGTTCTCTAGTTTCACAATTTTTCTTCCGGACGTGGAACGAACGACCACATAAAAGATATTCACTTCTTATTTTTCCGATTAGAGCGATTTTACTGTTGAAGAAAAATTCAATTCTCACTTTTAAAATTCAATTCTCATTTTTAAAATTTAATTCTCCACTCGATCTCGTTGATTGTGATTTTAAGGCAGCTATTTGTATTTCCAGTGAACCGTTATGTTTATAGTCTAATTCGCTTACTGTATGTAACTGGGGTGGTATTAGTCGTCTCTGATTATATACAGGCTTGTATATATGCTTAGCTAATTTTTCACTAAATTTTTTAAATGCTTTAATATCTGTGAGTATTCATCACAATTGGAGGCCGGGAAGCCTTCCTAACTATATGGATGAAATCAAGTACCTATCAAAAGAAAAAACGTTGTTTCACTCTTTTCATCTAAAAGTAATCATGCCGCTTCATACAAAACCACTTTTTTATAACTACGTCATACAAGATTTACGATATTAGTTTCAAAATATTTTAAATAATGTTATAAATATTTTTTTCATCTTTTTCCGTGAAGTAAATGATTCATTAAGATCAATGCCAATTTTATATGCCAACCATTGTCGAGATCGTAACATTTGAATTTCATATATATATGGGAGACGCTGTACTTTCCTTAAGTATGTTCCGAATAATATCGGGCAGACATTTCTTCTCATTTTTGCATAAAAGTTATGCTCAATGAATCTTTTTCTATCTGGAATTATTTATATTAACTTTTTTGATAAAATAAATAAGTCAGAAAAGAATAGAATTCGTTTTCGTGATATAAATGCTTACGTATTTCGGCATTAAATAGAAATATTAGATCCAATAGGTTTATTATTTTATTTACCATAAGCTAACTATCACCAATGTAACTGAAAATTAATTATAGCGCTGAATGGTTGGTCCGGCTTCCAGGGAAAGTTTGTGGAATCGAGTCTTTTGATTAGCAAGCAAGTGAAACTCGATTCCACTTTGATGTCAAAGCGAAACCATTAAAATTTGACATTCTTAATAAATGTATGTAACATCCATTTACTGATCCTATTTTTAGTTTCCAGGTCTAGATTTATTATATAAATATAAAGAAGTTCATTCATTCATTCAAAAGACATGTGTAGATTAAAAAGCTGTATCATCAAATAATTGAGAAACTGAATCAGATTTTTATTTATTTCAATTTATTCAATCCAATTTCGTACGAGTTAGCTTCTTTGATATTTAGGTCAGGAAATGAAAATATTTAATATCTGATCGCAATTTTGTATCCCTGTTCAGTGTTCATTACTGTAAGACTCTTAACAAGATTTTCCGATGTTAAGAAAACACATTTATGCTATCTTTTTTATTTATATTTGATAATGCAATATAGTGTTATGAGAAAATAGTTCCCAAATTAATAGAAAAAAGAAAAGGCAGTTTTTTCATTGGGTAAAGGAGTTATGACAACTACTTCCCGCAAATTAAATTAAATCTTGCGTCAACAAGAAGTGAAACTGCCACGACTCGATCGAATCAGGCGAAAGTTTTTCTCTTATAAAAGATACTTAGGAATTCGCCCAATTAATTTATTAAAGCTTTTATAACCTTTTAAAATATTTTAAGAGTTTGATATAGTAACCTGTTGCATTAAATGGATTAATTTACACTTCTTTGCAATTTATATTGCTCACTAATATTTTAGTTGCAAGAAAATTTTTTTTGTCTCGATTAACATTCTAGCCTGGTATAAAAAAAATGTTATTTTTTATTCGTCATTTTTTTGCACTTAAGATAAAAAATGTTTTCGAAGGATTGACAAATTTCAATTTAAGCAGACTCGTAACTTGGGAGAATACACTCGCGTATTGCTCCGTTCAGTTCACACGTACCAATAGCGTGATAATTTATAATGACGCAATTTATAATTGTATTACAATATAATATAATTGTTCATCTACAAACAGTTTCGAAATTTTGTTGAAGAATATTTTTCAGAAAGATTCATGATTTTGGTTTCAATAGTTAAAAATGTTATTAAAATTAAAAAGATTCATAATTAATTGAGCTGTGCATGGTACGACAAAATATTAATAAAAAAAATTATTTATATTAAAAAGTTGTATACATTTTATTGAAACTATTTTTTAATATTACGCATTTGTTTAATCATGAAAAATTAAATTAAATCATGAGAATTAAAATTGGTTTCAAAACAACAAAAGATTTAATAAAACATTCAATTGAAAATTTGTTCGCTTAATTTGATCTATAAGTTTACTTTCAAACACTTTTTGAAAGACTAGTAGCTTTTGTTTCAATCGTAAGAATTTACATACATTAAAATTAACCAATTTAAATGTATGAAAAAGAAACAATAAAACTGTAATCGGAAAAAGTTACCTAAAACTGAAGTCGCGGATCGAGATACAGAAATCATGCAAACATACATTTGCTATTGAAGGGTTCAATATAGTACAGACAATTTTTGCGTTTTCAAAATACTTTAATTAAGTGCGACGCGCTAGACACGTGATGGAAATGTATTCGTTAAAGCCAAAATAACATTAAAAAAGAGAATTTCAATCATCATTTTTCAAAATCAATGGTATAGATTTTTTTAAAAGGTACAAACGTGGGAGATGTACAAAAACCGTGCACATAGAGGCCTAAGTGCGCTCAAATTTGTGACCATAGCGTGCGATGAGAATGTACCCATACGCTAAAATGTGCGAGAGAAAAAATATGATTCCAATGGAAATGACACAAATTAAAAAATGCAGAAAGCGTGACGTAATTTATGAACAAAACCTAGGAGATGTTTACGATTTTAGGGAAAAATGTAAATTTGTATCATTATTGAGGAAGTAGGAGTTGTTAAGTTTGGGGTGGTTTTTCTTCCGTTGAAACGTATTAGTTGTTATTCAACGTATTCGGAGAAAATTTAAATTTATGCACATTTATTTTTGTAACAAATAAAATATACCGGGGAGCTAGAGGCTGATCCCTTAGAAATCAGGAAGTCAGACTAACAACGCAATAGAATTTAGCGATTTCTACTAACCTCTACAGGTCTTTCGTATGTCCGGGAGTTAGCTGAAATCTCAGTGACCAGCTTCTCGATGGAGGGTGTTACTGGAAGTCAAAGGAGCTTTCTTTTAGCCACGTTACTACGCAATATTGAATGCTTGCAATATTGAAATTAAGGAATTCCTTTATGTAAAGACTGTTTCTCAACTTGGAATTTATTTTACTTACATAAATTCGACATTCTTTATCAAAATTTCCATCGAAATTAACACGCATATAAATGCACGTTTAATATTTTCGTTTCATCATTCCAGATTTTGCATGTTATCGTAGATCATTAAACGTCATATAGTTAAGATATTTTCCTTTTCGAGTAGGCGTGACTCTCTCAGGGAGGAAATAGTAATCAGTTTCCAAGATATTTTGTTTCAGGTGTCATTTACTCCACTGACACTCTTTTTATAAACTATTTGTCGCAATTTTGTAATTAAACTCTTATTACATTAAATTAAAGATCGAAATTACTAATTAGCGTCAAGTATAGTCAAACTTAAGCAAAGAAATTTAAGCGAAATTCGTAAAAGATATATTAATATTTGAAATGAACGTTAGCATACATTCTGTGTAATAGAGGCGTTGCGTTTGAACCATAATGAGACAAAGGTTTTAACATTTCATTGATATGCTAATGATTTTATAAACTAAAAATACACGATTGCTAAGGATAATTTAAGTTGTATTCATGCAGTGCAATTTGTGTATGCAGCAACAATTTTAGATGTTAAATTCAACGCCATTGTTTTTAAAATGATTTTAACCTCTTTCTTTCTTAAATTATTCCCAATTATTGATCTACATTATAGAATCTGGATATCCTTGCATTATTATAGGCTTATATAATAGGAAACAGGTTTTTTAATTTCGGGTTTAAAAACTTGAATGTTGGTTCTGGAACCGTTTATCAATCGTATCGGCACTCTATCGACGTTTTCTAGATAAAATATGTAGCAGAAGATGTATATGTATATGTATATGTGCAATGTAAGTTTAGGGGAAAAATTTGATAGTGGCGTTCAACTTTTCATTTTCGATATTTCTTTCCAATGAGAAAAGAAAGTCTGAAAAGCTGTATTCACAAAACCAGATCTAAATTCTGTTCTAGTTTTACAAGTTTAATACCAATAACAATATATCCCAAGTCGAAATTTTGGCCCTATTTTAAACCTATAACTCCTACCTTAGTCGTATTTTTCTGTAGTATATGTATTTAAGATAGATTAGAACCTATTTTAAGCCTCCAAGTACTACATGTATGACTTGTGGCATCAAAGCAGGTTCCCTATAATTTTAAACTAACATGGAAGAACAAAAATAATATTTGTTATTTATCAGAGAAAATACAACAATATCTGTGATATAAATATCAAGGATATTCGCAATTCTTTCATAGATATATTATTTTCAGTATTTCAGTATTATTTCGCTAAGTCATAGTACACTGAAAATTCCGCAAGTGCTAAGAAACGAACCCGAGATCGCACGCACGCACTGTATTTTTACGAAACGGCTAAAACCCCAATCGATTAAGCCAACCGCGTTATCATGTCTTCGATCTGAATCAATAGCACTTGTTTTATCATTCAAGGCTTAAAATCTTTTGAAATACGAAACAATTATTTAAATAATTGATATTTGTACTGTTATTTAGAAGTATTCACCGTTATAAGCTTTAAAAAAACTTGAGGCTAGATATTTAAATTTGATTCTGTGTTATTTATTATTTAAAGGAATACAATTTCAAACTTAGCGATTCCAACAGCAATATTTTTGATCTCTTTATTAAGCAAAGACACACAAAATGTTTATAATGATGAATATAATTCTCAAATTTTCAGCATTTTCAGTTAAGAAAACAAATAACTTGAGATTGAACATTGTGAAGAAGTATTTATTTATATATAAATAGTTGATGACAATTAGATTACATCTTTCATTAGCATTAGCAATAGGTTTAATTAACCTGATTAAAGTAAGTCATTAATTCGAGTCAAAGTAAGGTCTTGAATGTGAAGACTTTATCTTCTAAAGATTCGAAGTAGGACCTATAGATTTAAATGGATTCAAAGAAGGCTCTAATGTTCCATTCTCTAGAAGTTAAAAGTTTAAAGCATGGGCTATAAGTTTAAATAGCGTCAAAGCAGGTTATAATAAGAAGCTGCAACTTCAAAGTTGGGTCTAAATTTCGACTCGGGCAGGTTCTTGAATATGAAGACTGTAGTGTCTAAACATTTAGAGTAGGGCCTATAGATTTAAATGGATTCAAAGTAGGCTGTAATGTTTCGACTTTAAGGAGTGAAAAGTTTAAAGCAGGGTCTACAATTTTAAATAGCGTCAAAGCCGGTTCTTATGAAGAGCTGCAACTTCAAAGTAGGGCTTGGGATGCTTTTTGATTAATTATAATTTAGAAAGTTTAATGTGTGCATAAAGTATTTGCCGCAAACCTCGAATAATTTAGTACGTGTAATGTAGTTCATACATATGTCCTAGTAAACAAACCCTTTCACGATAGTTTTATTACATCGTTTAGTCTGGAAATTTATAATTAAATCGAACAACCTTTATAATATCCACATAATGCAGCAAATCAAATTTTCAGCAGAATTGATAATTAATCACCCCCATTTCTTGTGAATATAATACAAAAAATTAATTGTTGTAAATATAAAACCGGTTCTACTTGAGCCTAATAGATATTTCTATAGATATTTTAGAATCTCGTCTAACTGTACTATGAAGTCCCCAGAGGTTGTTTTTCGTGCAGAAACATTGCACTGTAGTGAAGGTGCAGGTGTTTTAGGAGAAAAAGTTATATTTGCAGATCATTATTCTGCACATGTTTTCTTTCTACACAAACCTTCAGTCATAAACAACTGATTGATGCTAAAGATCTAAGTTTGCGAAACTAATTTAAAAAATAAAAACAATGATACGAACAACCTTACAAACTTGGAGCTTTTCGTGCCAGTCTTGCTTTTCTTCTACAATGTTTAAGCCTTATTTCAAACTCTACTTATAAATATATCTCTTGCTTTGACTGAATTATGTCGAAATGAAAATTTATTTCTTTTTTATTTAACTTCAACTTGTTATGTAGTTTTTTTCTTTATTAATTGCAATACAGAAAGTTTATCTTTGATAAAAATGTTTCCCATAGAAATTCACAAGAAATGTTGTTAGTATCGAATGGATGAAACGACTTTCCAGTTGCTAGGTAACCTGTGGTTACTGGTAACATCGGAGAGAAAACAACATGTGCAACAGCCTCTTATAAGGCATGCCATTGTTTCGCTATAGGATAATACAATCGAATTTCTAGAATAAATATGAATTTTCTGTTACTTTTGCTGAAGATGAAAATGCAATGCAAGGGCCAAATTTGCATTTCTTTCTTCGCAAAGCAACATTCAGATATCTTCCGGTGAGCAAATCTCTTTTTAATCCCTTATTTACTTCTGCATAATCTGCGTGATGCCAATATGCATATATATGTGTATAAAAGCTGTCGTAAAATAGACTTTAGGGAGGCTTTTGAAATCCCCTTTTCTGAAGGATCTTGTAAACACGTAAACTGAAAATTTCTAATTACTTATGGCATTATCTGAATATGTTTTATGATTAAAATATGAATAAACTTTCACATTTTTCTGTAAAATTCTCTAAATTTTAATCGAGTTTAAATCGGGCATGCTTTGATATCTGCAATGGATAGTAAGAAACGAATTTCTAAATACGTGACTCTGCGTACAGTAGTGCTTCTCAACATGTGCTCACATTCTTACGTACCAGTAGCCAATTCCGCAAGTTTGCTCACCATAAATTCGCATAGGGAAGTCGCAAAGCTTTTGAGAAAGTTGTCTGTAAAAGAGTGAACGATGAAATAGGACAGGATGACTATATTAAGTTTAATTAAGTTTGTTTTATTATTTTGCTTTGTCATACACAGAGTTTTGTAATTACCTGCATTTTCAAATATAATTTTTTGAAGAATTTCGATACAATTTGTAGAAAAAATATCTGTATGTAATTTTTGTCTATCATATCTCAAAAAGCAAAAGAGCTACAATTGAAACGAATTCCAGCTTCATTTGATGTCTAGGCCTGATAAGATGTTAAGCTAGAGAGGCCAAAGAAAAGTGTCTTTTTTTGCACTTAGATACTTGAAAAAATATATACTCTATTTATATGACTACTTTCTATAAACTTAAAAAAAGCGTATAATCTTTATTTGGTCCCGTCTTGAAGACGTATCGATTGATGCTACTGACGAATCTTTTATGCGACGTTTCATGATCTACCAGTGACGTTTTTAAAGTATTGTGAAAAATTGTTTTGTTTGTTTCTATGAGGAGAAATATTTTGACAATAGAAATAAAACAGTCTTTGATACGCTTCGATTGACCTATTAATAACCAATACTTTATTGATGCCCTCTCACTTACTGGAAATACAATTTTTGATTTATAGAAAATCAGGACAACAAAATTATTTTTTATTCCGGTTTGAAATAAAACAGATTAGATAATTTCCATAAATTAAGACTGTCACAGACTTTTTTCACAGTGTAGTTAAAACGCCCTCTAGGAGCGAGCGGATTTATTTTATACATGCATGTTTTACAAGTCGATCTCTTCCTGGGTGTATGGATTTGCAAACATTAAGGAATGGCTTTGTTATCTTGTCACATATAGAGTGTCAGATTATCGGACAATAGATAGTAAACTGAATTCAGAAATAGAGCAAGGTACAAGAATACAGACATTTTGGAAATTTGATATTCAAAATTTCATGTATTTTACATGAGATAGCATAATATTGTAATATTATTTCCATATGCACATTTGTAACTTTTTCAAAGTACTTCACTTAATTAATGTCGACACTGTGCCGTTAATTATAATTAACTGCACACAAAAAAAGTGGTCTGTCCGACACACTACACTAGCATATCAATATGTTTTTGGGGTCGTTAAATTCGGATCTGGTGTCCAAATAACCAAGTTGGCTCGTATTTTTCTGAAAAACGAAAAAATAGACGTGAAATCGACAAAAACAGCGATTTTTGAGGTATATTTTTGCAAAAAAAATATATTTTCTCACCCGGTGGACTTAACCAACATATTTATATGTCTTTTAGGTCGCTGAATTCAAATCTGAGGCCCAAATAACCAATTTGGCTCATAGTTTTTCGAAAATCGCAAAATAGACGTAAAATCGGCGAATACAGCGATTTTTCTTGTATACTTTTGCAACAAAATAATTTTTCATGTCCAGTGGTCTAAATCAGCATATCCTTTTGTTATTGGGGTCACTGATTTTGAATCCGGGGTTCAAATAACCCAGTTGGTTCATATTTTATCGAAAAAGGCAAAATTAGACATAAGATCGATGAAAACCTTTAAACCTTTACCTTCCTCGACTGGGATTGTCGTTCACTGTAGATTCCCTTTGCGTCTCACGTTTCGGTGTTTTTGATTTGCGTTAGTCTCCTTGCATGGCAATAGTAGGATATTGTGTAAATAAGTTTTATTTACTTTTAGCGTTACCCAGGAAGAACGACGCGGACGTAATAAATTCTGTTCCCTTTGGGGTGCTTTATTACCGTGAGTCTCCTTGCCTCTCACGCTTATAGGGTTCTTTTATTTTTTATTTTTCTTTATATCGCTTGTATCGAACCCTTTTGTCCTCAAAAGACCTACGTAGTGGGTTTCGCTTTCGTTTGGTACCTTGATTGACTTGATCTCGTTTTATACTCCAACAGTAGTCAGCCATCATGTTGATATCCCAACATCCCTGATATCTCCTCTCCATCTCTTTTATATCCTGGTGGAAATATTCGCCTTGTTCTTCACTGAAGTCTCCTAGGTTGTCTGGAAACTTATTTATATGCGAATAAAGAAAATGTAGCTTCAAATTCAAAAGGCAGCCTAGTTTACCAAAGTTTGTTACCATTTCTGAAACCACATTTTGATAGTCTGGACTTTTCTTATTACATAAAAAGTTTTTTACAACATTTTTAAAACTAAGCCAGGCATCTTTCTCAGTGCCAGACATTTCTGTCATGAATTCTGGATCTTGCAACATTTTTCTTATCTGCGGTCCATCGAAGATCCCCTTTTTTAATTTTGCTTCGGAAATTTGTGGAAATTGATCTTCCAAATACGCATAGC
Source organism: Belonocnema kinseyi (assembly GCF_010883055.1). Classification (NCBI taxonomy): domain Eukaryota; kingdom Metazoa; phylum Arthropoda; class Insecta; order Hymenoptera; family Cynipidae; genus Belonocnema; species Belonocnema kinseyi. Next base: position 87,534,189 of record NC_046662.1, on the reverse strand, counting down.
AATCGCCATCCTTGTCAAGCGATTTGACAAACTGTTTCAGAAGACCCATCTTTATATAAAGGGGTGGAATCAACACTTCTTTTGGGTTAACTCGAGGATCTTCAATTATATTTTTTTGTCCTGTCTCAAACGATGTTCTTTTTGGTCATCTTTTTTCTTTGTAATGACGAACGCAATCTCAACTGTCCCATAAGCACAAGTAGCAAGGTATTTTTGCATACCCTGATTGCTGTCCTAAAACGATTCCAAGAATTTTGAGATCCCCACAAATTTTTCACTTAAATGTTGAGTAATTGATTTTTTCCAGGACAAATCTTAAGTTACTTTAATGCTCTTTCAGTTCCGTAGAATGTGTGATTGGAATTGGAGCGTAAACATTAGTATTATGCAATAACATTGCTTTTAGACTGCGCTTAGAAGAGTCAATGAATAGCCACCAATTTTTCCGTCTATACAGTCCAGGTTTCATTTTTTCCATTAATCCGTCAATGTTTTTACAATAGACTAATTTTCTACGATTTCCTCTTCCCTATTTCTGCAGAAACTTGATTTAACTCTTTTAGGTAATAAGTTCTTCTGTTTCAAAACGGAAGCAAGATACTCCGAAGCATCTTTAGGGAAACCGAGATCTCGCGATAAATCATTCAATTCCTCAGACGTAAATAGCTTAGGAACTTTATTCTTTTCATTGTCTGGTATAAACACTTCTGTATTAACATCGCTGCTTTCATCATCATCCTCGTCATTACCATAATCTTAAATGTCACTTTCATCACGATCAATATCGAAATCTTCATCGGTACTTTTATTTTCTTCTGCTTCAGTCGTCTGTCTGTCAAGTGACAAATTTTTTATGTTTTTTGTATCCTCGTTATTTTCAACAGATTTAGTGATGCTAGGTACATCAGGATATTCGATAGCATTTTTCTTTTTTCTATTGATTCCTGTTAGGTTTGTCATACAAAAGTAGCATTCCTCTTTCCGAAGAGGTTTCCTCCATATCGTAGGTTCTTGAATCTTAAGGGTTTTCTTATTTCCTTCGCTGTCTTTCAATCGATTTAATGCCTTATAAAAAGCACTGCAAATTTTGTGAGGAACCCGATTTTCACTTTGGTTTTGAACTTCCATACCAAAATAGCTTTTTTAAATTGTTTTTATGTCATTGCTGATTACTCTTCGATTTTCTATAATCTAAAATTTATTGCATATGTAGCAAAATGCATCTTGATCACCCACACAATTATGCGCTATAGTGGAAATGGATAAATTGGAATTGAAACAGCGCTTAGAAGACCTGATCTGTTTTGATTTGGGAGTTTATAGTAATAGTATAAGTATAGTATAGTAAACTAGTGATTTAAAAACATAAAAAAAAGAAACTGATAATGATTTTCAAAACTGTGCTGAAGTCACATTAAGAAGCACGCTTAAAAAGATTGTCACCACTGCCCTCTTTACTAACGTAAAGTTCGAGCGCGATCTTTCATTTGTTTGTTTCGAGGTGAAGTTCGAGCGGGATCTGTAATTTGTTTTGTTCACAGTCATTTGTTTTGTTCGATTTTACCTCTATTTTGCGTTTTTCGAAAAAATATAGGCCAACACGGTTATTTGGACCCTGGATTCAGATTTAGCTACCAAAAAAATATATAGATATGTTAGTTCAGTCCAACGGCCATGAAAATATTTTTTTTTTGCAAAAATATACAAAAAAATCGCTGTTTCCGTCGACTTTGCATCTATTTTTGCGTTTTTCGATCAAATATGAGCCAACTGGGTTATTTGAACCGCGGATTTAAAATCAGTGACCTCAAAAACATAAGGATATGTTGGATAAGTCCACCGGGGATAAAGATATATTTTTTTTTGCAAAAATATGCACGAAAAACCGCTGTTTTCGTCGATTTTACCTCTATTTTTGCATTTTTCGATCAAATATGAGCCAACTGGTTTATTTTGACCCCGAATTCGGATTTAGTGACCCCAAAAACATAAGGATATGCTGATTTAGACCACCGGGAATGAAAAATTTTTTGTTGGAAAAGTATACAAGAAATATCGCTGTATTCGCCGATTTTACGTCTATTTTTGCGATTTTTGAAAAAGTATGAGCCAAATTGGTTATTTGGGCCTCATATTGGAATCAAGCGACCCAAAAGACATATAAATATGTTGGTAAGTCCACCGGGCGAGAAAATATTTTTTTTTTGTTGCAAAAGTATACTTGAAAAATCGCTGTTTTTGTCGATTTTACGTCTATTTTTTCGTTTTTCAGAAAAATACGAGCCAACTTGGTTATTTGGACACCGGATTCGAATTCAGCGATCCCAAAAATATATAGATATGCTAGTGTAGTCTGTAGGACAGACCACTTTTTCTGGGTGCCCGTGTTATCTTATCAATTTGTACTTATACGACAATAACAAAGCAGATGTATTACATCTCTGTTAATATCCAAATATATTTGACAGATAGTAGAAAATTCTGCTTTTTGCAATGGTGTATAATCTGATATTCTTTACGAAATATAGAATCATTCTAGAGCCCTAATTTTTGTAGCTTTGAAGGACATTTTTCAAGTGCAAAAGTTTTGGAATCGGAGCTCTTTGAAATTTAGACGACTATAATTTGTTGAGACTATTTAACATTTTACCCTAGAAAAGCTTTCTATTTTATTTTAATTTTTCATCACCATGAATTCCTTGAACCAGGATTCTCTTCTGCTTTCTTTTCACGAGAAATATATTTGCGGTCTGATTGTGCAGAACCCTCATTAAGCAGGAAGTTCTATTGGTTCCCTAATAACTCCAAGAGCGAAGACCAAGAAGAAAGGCTGAATCTGTCAATTTCACCCTAAAAATATCGCGCCAAATATATTATTTGCAGGTTTTTTAAATATTTGGATTAAATCATGCATTTCCCCATTGTAAAATAACTCGAACATACTCTTGAGTAGAAATTAGAAAATTGAGAGAGGAAAATAATCTGAAGCAGAAGTCAATTCAACACTTGAGAAATGTGCAATATAGAGATTACATTGTGAATTTATTAAGAAGTAAAAGTAGATTGAATAAGTCTATCAATTCATGAAAGGAATTCAATTTCAGCATTTAGCATAACTACAATTCAGTGAAGAATTTCAAACTGGTATAATTCTAGGACGAAATGAATTTCGATCTGCCAACGCAGCTTGATAAGCAATTTTGTCCAGAAGTGAATAAAAACAGTGTTTGCTACAGAAGTTAGTTCATCTGAACTTGTTCAATCATCGGTGCACATATTCCTAGTGAGCAAGATGAGAAAGAGAATTGTGGGAGGTTTCAGCCAAAGAGCAGGACGAGATGAGAAAGTGAGTTTGAATCGATTTTCATCCAATTAAATTATCTCTCCAGCTTTTACGTCTCGTTATCCAGGTGTTGGATAGATCTCGATAAGTTGGACAATCAGTTTATCATGAGAAAATCGATGGCACAAAACATGCCCTATCTTGTAGATTGAACGTAGCAAAAAAAGTAGAGACTACGGAAATGAAATATTCAAACTGGCGAATAGGTTTCCTCTTTTCTAATAGGAAAGTTTTGCAAGTGAATACAAATAAAAGTTCCAATATTTATGAAACTTTACACTTGAAACTAAAAATTCGGAAATCAAAGTGATCTGAAAGTATATTCTCGGATCAGAGCTTTATTTATTATTGAAATATTATATTCGGACCTCTGCAGCTTCTAACCATTACGGTGTCATTATTAGAGACTCCGTAATCTTAAATACGCGTTAAAATATGTCCAATTTCATTATTCGCTCTGAAATTGTTCTGCCTCGTTCTCTTTCATTACCCCTTCTCTTTTCCGTAATGGGATGTATCTTCCTCAAAATAAAAAATAAACACTGTTTAGACTGATAGAATATTCGAAAACGGAACCCGAGAAGCGATCTACTATCGGCGAGAAAACTATAGGCATCTGCCTTTGAACCTTAACAACTCAGTCAAAAAAAATGCTAGCGCAACGAAAAAAAACAGTCACTTAAAAGCTGAAAGTGTTCTACGTTAATGAGCTTGAAGACGTTTATGTAAACAAAATTTTGTACTTAGCAGACTGAAAACTGTAAAAAAGTAAGGATTTTCGGGTACATTTAAGAACAGTCAAGTTTAGAGCATTATTTCCTATACAAGGGAGACTGGAAAAAAAATTTTTTTAATTCAAATTGCAAACTGTAATGGATAGGCTCTGTATTTATTTCCAATCACCCGGAAGGATATGTTAGTCTTATTTTTGGTGAAAATCGCGATATTTTTAGACATTTTTTTTGTTCGAAAACAAGTGACAGAAAGCAGGGGGGCCCGTTATTTTTTACTGCCGACCGCTGGTCCCTTTCTTCGACCCGTGGCCAGGTGCCATCCAAGCATTCAGAACCAGTGCCCGAAGAATGGCACCAACCGTTGGCAGTAAAACAAAAAGGCCCCCCGCCTGCTTTCTGTCACTTGTTTTCCAACAAACAAAATGTCTAAAAATATCGCGATTTTCACAAAAAATAAGACGAATTCATTCTTCCGGGTGATTAAAAATAAATACAGAGCCAATCCATTACAGTTTGCAGTTTAAATCGCTTTAATATCTGTGTAAGAACTGAAGATAATATAGTTGCACATTTTTGTACATTTAAGTAACAATTTTTATTTTTTTTTATTCTCAACTGCAACTGGTTCACAATAGTTTTCCTCATATTCATGATTTTTTTCAAATTCTTCCCATCGCTACTTGTAAAAAAAATAATGGTCTAAACTTGACTGTTCTTAAATGTACCCGAAAATCCTTAATTTTTTATATGTTTCATTCTGCTAAGCACACAATTTTTTTTGCATAAACGTCTTCAAGCTCATTTACGTAGAACACTTTCAGCTTTTATATAACTGTTATTTTGTTGCACCAGCATTTTTTTGACTGAGTTGTTAAGCTTCAAAGGCAGATGCCTATATTTTTCTCGCCGATAGTAGGGGGGTTGAGCATCGAAAAATTGTATACAAAAAGCAAGCTATTGCTAATTAAATTGAACAATTTTTAAATAATTTTAAACAGTCATGATTCACACGCTATGCATCCAATACGGTTTTTATTAAAAGTACACTTTTCAGTATAGATTTTTTAGAGTGTCTTTTAAACGCAAAAAGAAGTTTTTGGACATTTCCCAGTTCTAAATCTAAAGTATTTATTCAAAATTAAAATTATGTAATTTTTTATTCGTTAATAAATCAAACAGTTTGATTAGACTTTTTACAACTAAGAGTCCTTTTACTTTTCTCAAAAACTTAGGTTCTTGCTGTTAACTATCTTTGAATCAAAAAGGTTCACATACTATTTATTCATAAAAATTAGCATTAAGAACCGGACTCGGATTCACCAACCGATGTAATGAAAGTCTTGCAGACCGGCCCTAAAAGGCCTTCTGGCAAATTAAACTTTTGTTTTCATACAAAAAATGTAGATGAATACATAATATCTCAAGAATATTATGTCAAATTTTCAAGTCTATCAGAGTAAAAGTGACGTAGTTATGGGTATTTGAGTATAAAAGAATGATCTAGTCGTCCCGAAATTCGGGATGACTAGCCTATTTTCACTATTTGGCTAGTCTTTCTGAAAATGATGCATTTTTTAAATTTTACTCCTTTTGAGTTAGCCAAAGATTATCAAAACTGCTAGTTGTCCCTAGAAAAAAATTCAACTAATCCCTTAATAATCCCTTAAGCTTGAACACATCCAAATCAATTTATGTATTTGTTCTGTGACACTGTAGTCTGAAGTTCATTCGAAACTTCCCTATGATTTCCGGACGCTTAGATTGGATCTTACTTTTATCGTTTGAAGCTTGATTAAACTACGAAAATTTTATATTTTTATTTATTTATTTCAGTTATTAATACAAATTCACCCAAAGTCTTCAGGTTTTTTTGTGTGAAAATAAGGAATATCTTGGTAAAAAGTTTAGAATTTCTTTAAATAGGACTTGCTACTAGAAATAGTTTAAGTAACACCCACAACCCTTTCCAATATCTCATATGGGGAAAGGTGGCCTCCTGACTGATCAGAGAAATAATTGAAGGTCACATCCCCGACCCCCTTTTTAACGCCCCATGAGGGGCGGCAAGGCACCCCTGTGACTGGTCACAAAAATAATGTAAGATCACACCCCTGACAATTTTCTAGCGCATCTCGGGGGACGGGAAGGCACCCCTGTGACTGATCACATAAATAATGTAAGGTCCCGCCCTTCCCCATTTTACAACACTTCATGGGGCGTGAAGGCACCCCTTTGAATAGTCAAAGTAATTATATAAGTTACACGCATACTCCTCTTCAAAGCCTCGAAATAGTTCGAAATTTAAATAATAAAATTTAAAATAAGTTAGTGGTAAGCATGTTCTCAATAGATTCTTCTGAACATAACCTTTTTTTCCTAAACGCTATTGCCGATCACTCACACATCGAAGTGCCGATAACTGATGCAGCCAGATTTCTGACTTGTCGATAACCCATACATGCTCGTATTTAGAACTTCGAACTTCTTATAATATTCATTCTAATGAGATATGTTACAAGTAAGAAGTAATTTACCTTTCTAAAGGTACTCTTTATTCGATAAAACCCATTTCTTAAGTTTTAAATCTGTATAATATAGTTTTGTAAGCATTTGAAATCTGAAATTCGCCTTTAACTTCCAATAACTGGCACAATTACCTTACTGTATGAATTAATTAACAGAAATTAGTGTTTTCTATCATATTGAAATAAAAGTTTAAAGACGACAAGTTTGCAAAATAGTGCGAGGCTTGAGGACTGAAGATCACTATATTTTATAAATTATAATTGCACTATTAGCATTTTTTCAGAACTATTGGCCAAATTGGGGAAATAGGTTAATTGTCCCGAATTTCGGGATGACTAACATTTTTTGTAATATTTATTTCGAGATGACTAACATTTATCTTGATTTCCGGACTTAGGAAAATATTGTTCAAATGTTGCATTATTATATGGAAATTGACAGAATAAGCTGTCACTATCTGTATCGCCCCAAAGAATGGTTAAAAACATGCCTTTTCCACCAAATTAACATTAAGCCCCTTCCTACTTAAATTATTATTTTTAATTTTGGAAGAATTCAAAATGATTTGCAGAGTTTTTAGAGGATCTAAAGGATGGCAAAGGATTTCACACATTGAAAGTTCGAATTTCGTTGCCTCTTGAGCAAATACTTTTTAATTAATTTTAGAAGGTTTTTCATAATACGCGCATTGAAATTTCGACTTTCGCTTCCTCATAAGCGAAGAGAAAGTGGCCGATTCCTGCCGGATATCATTTGGAGGTGTGTAAGTGATACATGGCACGACTGAATGAAAGGGATGGGATTATGTGCGGGCATATCTCGTGTGTATCTGCTGACTGCACTAAAGCAGTCCAACACTTAATCTGTAAAAAATAGGATTGCAAAAAATTTCCTGAACTTCATAAGTATTTTGAAATATTTCATGAGAGTTGAAATACAAAAATAAGATAGTAAATATGAAAAATCAAAACATCTTATGATATTCCTATAATTTGCAAATGATTTAAGTTTTAAATAATTTTCTAGAATTTTGGAATAATTCAAATGATTTTAAAGGGTATTTAAGTGATTGAATGAAATTTTCGAAGATTTATGTAATTCTAAGGGACTTTAAAAGCTTAAAATAGGGTATTATAATCAATTTTCCAGGATCTCAAAGGATTTCATACGGCTTCAAATATTTCAAGAGATCATGGGATTATAATGAATTTTATAATATTTTAATGGATTTAAAAAAAATTATTCACCAGAATTGACAGATTTCAAAGGTTTTCAATGATTTACAGAGATTTTCAAATATTTTTAATAGAGCTCAAGAATTTTAAGAGTTTTTAAAGGATTTCAAAAGATTTACAATTCGTTATGGTATCGAACAGATTCCCAGTAATTTTTAGACGCATAAAAATATTTCAAAGAATTCCAAACGATTTGAATAGCTTTTATCAGACCCATAAGGTTTAAGAATACTTTGCAAGATTCCTAGGGAGTTTCATAGATCATTATATCATCAAGACAAATTTCTTTAGGGGTAAGCGTGACGATTCCAGCCGGTGATCAGGGAGTTCAAATGAGAAAAGTGAGGAAGGCTAGCGTGCATTTTACGAGGCATTATAAGGGGGAGAGGTATAGGTTTTCAGATTAATCCAGAATTCCCGTGTTGTTTATTTAAATAAAAAGTTCTTTTGGCAATACACCTTCGACTCAGGTCGCTGATCAATCTTTCTAGCAAGCACCATGGGCAAAGAGCTTCACAAAGTCATTGTGAAAAACACTTCACTCTGCCCCATTAGTGTCCAAGGACTTTCGTTTCAGGCGCCATTCACTCTATGACATTCATCATCATGTATTTCTTATCAACTATTTGTCGCCACACTTTTTCGTCCTGGAATACCTCTTTAGTTGTTGCATATCAAAATGATATTGATTTCGGTATCATTTTGAACAGTTTTTTTCACTGTGCAACTCAATGCGAGAAATGTCTTTTGTGAGTCAAAATCATGTCCGAAATAATTAACTGTCGTGTTAAGGTGGATAGTTCAGTTGTAACGTCAGTCCTACCCGACTTCTCTGGCTATTCCGAACCGCATATGGGCGGTTATAAACAATTGATGAGGATAGTATCCGCAAAAAACCCTACTGAATGCTTGTTTTTTCAATATAAAATTTAAAAAATTGGAAATCTTCAAACCTGATTGAGTTCAAATTCAATGCTTGTAAAAATGTAATAATTCGAAAATTTTGAATTGTAACTTATATAAATTTTATAGAGAATGAGAATTATTAAGAAGTATCATATCATGTAATATCAAGTGATATACAAAGTGATTGCATAGATTTTATTATTAAAAAGTGAAATTTCTGTACAATAAAATTACTGTGATTATCACCAGTCGAAATTAAGGAATTTAAAATATTGAAAACTTTTAGAGTTTGAAAATTCTAAGTACGTTGAAATTTAAATGATTTCTAATTGAAAGCTTTCGAAATAAATAATCTAAGCATAATTGAACCTTCAAAAATCATACATACATAATTAGTTTAAAATTAAAGTATTCTTATAATTAGGATTATGAAGCTAAAAGGTTAGAAATTAAGAATTTACAAATTGTCTGCATAAGCAGTAACTTGAAAATCAATTATAAATGATTTCCATGCAGGCGGAGCAACTTCATGTTACTTCATGTCAAAGATTATGTCAAAACTGACATATACCATAATAAACTTTCTAACAGGGCAGAAAATTCCGCGAGAGATATCTTTTTTCAATCTTGTTATCATTTATTTTTACCTTCTTTTTTTATCTTATTTAGCTTTCAAACGTAATTCACAAAATTCTTCCTCGTTCTGTTTCTCGACATTCTCAAGGAGATACAATCAGCTGAGATATATTTTCTGAAGCATTTCTCGGATCAGGAACTTCACGTAATGCTGTACACGATTTTCACATAATACTTAAGATATATTACGTAATATGCTTATATCGTCAATTTCATTTCATCTGCCAATAAAAAAACTCTGAAAACCAGGTCACACGTTTATAAAGGACGATTTTTCATCTGAATCTGAAAAATTGGAATTTTAATCGAGGCTGGTTATTTATAAGCTGATAAATTTAGCATTATGTAAATTAAGAGTTAATTAATCAAATTATATGTGTACAATTTTGTTGAAAGGTAATAACTTTTTTAAGCTTTTGTTTTGAATACAATATTTCTGTAACACAGGCGAAAAAATAGAATCGTGCGTGATATCGCGACACATATTAAAACAAAATAGACTGTTATAAGCAAATTAGTGAACAACGGTTGTGTCTGCTTCATTTGCGCGATATTTGAATACTGTAGGAAGCTATGGCTTTTTTTTAGAAGAAAATAAAAGTAAAATAATTTCTGATTAAAATTAAACGAAGTTGAGCGTCGATATTTAATTTCTTACAATATTTTATAAACAAATAAAAAATTAAGCTTTTTTTTAATAGACTTCGTTTGTTTTCAGTAGAATCACAGTAGGGAGGCCGTTAGACCGGGAATAATTTCAAGTAAATAGATTTATAATTGGAAGCTTCCATAAAATTTTAAACCCTATCGAAATAATTTTAGTCTAAAATATTCTGTTCTTAACCTATTTAATTTGAAATTTAAAAAAAGAACAATTGTTTATTGTTCAGCAATATTTGAGTTTTCATCCAAAACTATAAATTATAGATGAAATATTGAAAAGTAAACAATTTAAAACTGAATTATAAGAAGAAGAATGCCGGGAATGGTAATACTTTCAGAGTGCTTAATTTAAATTTTGAGTCACAATTATAATTGTTCCATTTAAAAAATTCTCAACTACCAAGTGAAGTGTTGAATTTTTATCCATGATAACAATTTAACAATTATAATTAAAAATTTATTATAAATAACATAATTTTACTTTTAATTTAAAAACTGTTCAGTTTAACAAAAATAGTCAATTTTCAATTTTTACTGTTTCTAACTTAAAATGATTTAATAAGGCACAAGTAAGAACATTTACAAATTTATTGATTTATTTATAAACTTAAAGCATTGAAATTTCGGTATTAAAATTGTTTAAATTCTAATTTTAAAAGCAGGAACATTCAAAAGACTTCAACTTTAAGTACTTTAATTTTTAGTTTATTTTTAATAACTGCAAATAAAAAATTTGTCTGTGATATTTTGCGATTAGACAATATTTATGTATTGTTTAAACTAACCTAATAAGAAAGTGCATAATTGGCCATTTGGCTATAGATAAGTTTCAGTTTTTCATCTTAATCAACTGTTACGAAATGTAGCCAAAGCCTATTGCTGTAGATCTTTCCAGCCAGACAACAAGTCTGTAATATTTGAATAACTTTAATAAACAGAACTATTAGTTATATTTTTCAGATAAAAATGTTTCATTATTCAAACTATGATTTATTTAAGAAATTCGGGATTTGCTTATTCCGCTGATAAAAGATTAAATTTTTTCAGCATAATCAATAGAGTGTATGTCATAATTTATAATTTTTCATAAAATATAGGAAACAAATGCGCATCGGTGTGAAATTTTTTGAATAAACAAAAATATTTTGAAGAGTTATTTCGTCATTTGTATTTAATTCCTTCCTCGGATCCGACCTGTTTTTGGTTTAATCTGAAAATTTGTGCCAAAATTTCACCCAAGATAAGACTAATATTTTTATTCTACAGTTTGTTTGTCATCAAACAAAGTTTACACACATTATTTTTAATGTGTGTTACTTTAATAATGCGGAATTTAATACACACGTATTACAAAAATTTCACATTTTTCGGATACTTTTTTTTGCCACATGACAACTATAAATGGCGCTAAACAAATAAAAGAGTGACCTTTCCTACTTCGAAATTAAAGGTTTATCTAATTATCGTTCTCGAACTGTCAGGAATTCAAATTAGGGGTTAATCGTGAAAGTTTTCAGGAGATGAGGGTCATAAAGTGATGCTAAGCTCAGTTCACATCCAAACTTTGTAAGACCGTTGACAACTTTTGGGGTTTTTGGAAGTCACTGGAAGTGGATTGATTCTCGCAAGGTGAAATTAGGAAGCCTCTAGTACTCTACACCTCGGGGTCAGTTTTAATTTGTTTCCCAAACTTCTAGTTTAAGCAAAGTGAGTTTAACTGCAAAGCAACGATATATTAGAATCTACCCTCAAAACACCCTTACACGTTGTACATACATTACTTTCATCAATAAATGAAAGCTGAACTTTAACACCTTGTACGAATAAAACTTTGGCCTCTCGTCTTTATCACTTCTTCTCCTAGTGTACACATATTTGCATACTGATCAAATTCAGTGATATGAAAGCAAACTTTCAACTTAATGAATAATTGAATATGCTTATGAGAAGGTTTGGCCAGGGTAGGAACGCTGAGTTAAACACCTTGCTACGAAGTTAACTTTTGCTATTAAACGACGCATAAATAGCTAACATTAAAAAAATTATGATATTCGTATTGCAAACCGTCAGCCTCCGAAGGATGAAAATGATGAGAGCAAATATTTTTAGCGTGAGCTAATTATAAGATGTGTGTATACTGTATATGTATACTTTGGAAAGTGTTACAACTAAATTTTCAGCCCAGATTCCGTATACAAAACCAAATATAACATAAACTTAATTTAACAAAAACTTACGCATAGAACTAAAGATAATAAAGTTGCACATTTTTGTACTTTTTAACAACAATTTTTATTATTTTTCAAATTTCTCAACTGAAACTGGTTCACAACGGTTTTCCTCATATTCATGAATTTTTTCAAATTTTTCCCATCGCCCCTTGTAAAAGAAATAAGGCTCTATACTTGACTGTTCTTAAATGTACCCGAAAATCCTTACTTTTTTTACATTTTTCAATCTGCTAAGCGCAAACATTTTTTTACATAAACGTCTTCAAGCTCATTTACATAGAACACTTTCAGCTTTTATATGACTGCTTTTTTGTTGTTCTAGAATTTTTGTTGACGGAGTTGTTAAGCTTCAAAGGCAGATGCCTATAGTTTTCTCGTCGATAGCAGAGAAAATTATTCACGTGAAGCGAAGATACTTTCGATTTGACAGTATCTTCTGTAGTCACAATGGATAGCGATTTTGAATACGATCAAAAGTATACACTATCAGATCTACAGCATCTGTGATAGAAACAAAGAAAACTAAATTTTGAGTCATCTGTATATTCTATTATCAGGTCAAGATATGTATTTCTTTCTGAGGTAAAAAATGTCAATATGAAAAAAAATCTTGTTGTATGAAATATAAATGGGAATGTATTAAAAAATTGCGTAACTGTCTGTAAGGCACAGTAAAATTGAAACAAAAGTATTAACCCTCTCCAATCTATAAAATATTTTTTGTGATTCATGAGCGTATAGAAATGGGTTGAATTAATATATATTCGAATCTTACAAAAAATGTTGAACAACATCAAACTGAACTGGAAATATATATATGTATAAAAACACTGAACCTTATTTGTAGCCGATGTGATTGGTGTATTAAAATTTGTTTCAAAGATTGAACTTAGCAATTTGTCAGCGGACGACCGAAAAATCTCGAAAAATAAATCTTCAAAAATGATAAAATTGCCGAAATATTAAAACGAAGTGTATACACTGTCGGCACCAGTAATAAAAAAATTGTCGGTACCGATAAAAAAGAATTATCGGTACTGAAAAATTTTGTTTACCGGTTTTTTCAGAAAGCGTATTTCTAGCAAGGTAGCGGCAGATCGCGCATATTCGTGGAATTCAGGCAATTTTAGAGTAAGACCATGTAATTAAGGAGTTATTTTCATAGCTTTTGGCTTTCGACAGGTTTAATGAAACGTTCTGTGTATAAATCACACTTTATCGTCGATTTTCGACTCAAGAATTACTATTGACGTCTCGTGGGGGTGGAAATGCACCCCTGTGACTGGTCCCAGAAATAATTTTAGTAGCACCCCTACCCCTTCTAACATCTCGTTGGAGACAGGAAGGCACCCCTGTGTTTAGTCGCAGAAATAATGTAAGGTCGCATCCCTACCCCTTTCCCAACGCCTCGTGGGGCAGGCAGGCGCCCCTGTGACTAATAGAAGAAATAATTTATGGTCGTTCCTCTACCCCTTTTCGAACGCCACGTGGGGTCGGGAAGGAAACCCTGTGACTAATCAAAGGAATAATTTAAGGTCGCACACCTACCCCTTTTTCAACGCCACGTGGGGTTGGAAAGGCACCTCTGTAACTGGTCACAGAAATAATGTTAGGGCGCACCCCTAACCCTTTTTCAACGCTAAGTGGGGCGGGAAGGCACCCTAGTGGTTGCTCAAAGGAATAATGTAAGGTCGTACCCCTACCCCTTTTCCAACGCCACGCAAGGGCGGAAAGGCACCCTAATGACTAGTCAAAGAAATAATTTAAGGTCAAATGTAGACTCCACCTTTAAGGAATTTATAGAATTCGTGGAATTCACGAAATCTTCTTCCCGCAGTCTACTATCGGCGAGAAAACTATAGGCATCTGCCTTTGAAGCTTAACAACTCAGTCAAAAAAAAATGCTAGCGCAAAAAAACAGTCATTTAAATGCTGAAAGTGTTCTACATTTTTTTTGAGTGAGTTGTCAAGCCTCAAAGGCAGGTGCCTATAGTTTTCTCGCCGATAGTAAGCTTTATCCTTAAAATATGCTTTTTAAAAAAAACAAGTAAAAAAAATTGTTGGTACCGGTCATTTTTATTTTTCCGGTACCGACAATTTTTTTACCGGTACCGGCTATGTATACACAACCATATTAAATCTCCGAATTGAAAAATTATTAAATAATAAAATTCACTGCAGTTTATAATATGCCACTATTTGAAAATTGCACAAGACCAAAATTTCCGACAGAAGATTACCGAATTATAAAATGGCCGAACCAGAAAATTTCACAATTTAAAGAATCAAACAAATTGTTTTGTTGAATATTATTATTTTTATAATGGAATAAACAAATACTTTTAACAGATAACTTTCTTTTTAATGTTCAAAACTATATGAAATAATTAAACAAAATTTTAAACAACAATAATTAAAAAGAATGTACTTCTGAATGAGAAATTTTGTTTAAAAATGTGCAGCATATAAACTAATTTTTTTATACAATTTTTATACAATTATTGTTATTTAAAATTCAAGAAATAATTTTCATATAGTTTTAACATTGATACAAAATTTATCTGATACGAATATTTGATCATTGTGATTTTAATTAATAAATAATATTTATTTTTATAAAACAACAATTATTTAATTTCTATAATTCAGGAATTTCATAGCTCGGAAATTTTTGACGGGGATTTTATTATTTGAGAAGAGAGTTTTACAGTGTTTTGCTGTATAAATTAAAATATTTAAAGTATATACAAACACTGAAGATCTGAAGGAAATGTGCCAAAATGTTCATAAGCATTGCTAAATAATTGAATCTTGAAACAATTTATCTTTAATGTTCTAGTTTTGATAAGCAAATGGAGTGATAAAATAAAATAAAAAAGCACAGTTTTTCATCAATAAAATATAATAATTATGGCAATATTATTTATTGTTACTGAACTAAATATTAACATAAATCAACAGGCAGAAATGAAAAATACTAATAATTATGTAAGAGTTTATTAAAAAAAGAATATTATTAATTTTATACAAGTAATTATTGAATAAATAATAAGAGTAAATATTTAAGTCAAAACTTAAAATAAAAACGAATAAAATAAATGGAGTATATTATATTATTTAGCTTGAAACGATGCAAAATATAAATTTTGCAAATGTTTTTTTTTTAATTATCAAATATTGTTTATTTTAATCAGTAATTACTTTGTGCGATTATCGATTTAGTTACAATTTTTAATATAGAATATTGTTCTAGAAAAATAAACTTACATTTATTAATTTATTATTTGAGTCTCATTCCCAGAAAGGAGTGCTTATATTTTTCGACAACAAGGACAATAAATCACGATAAATTAGGATTATGCAAATAAATTAATTGAAAACTGTCTGCATGATAGTGATTTCCCAATAATTTTACTATTTTAGAGGGGGGGGGGGGGGGAATTGATCGCGATCGGGCATTACAAAGTATTATTTGATATATTTACAATGCGAAAAATAGAAAAAGAAAGTTGTCAAATAAAAGATTTGAACTAGCGACAGCCTGGTCGTTAGATAGGTCCTTTACCACTGGACCAGGGACGCAGGCTGAAAAGAGGAGCGCGTCACTCTGTAGACATTTGGCAGCTCCGGCGACCGTGATTTTCATACGCTCATAATTTTTAAACAAAGGCCCAGTTACAAAGAAACCGGGGCACGTATCTAATTAATAAAAAGAGATATTTCGGGTTTCAATCGTATACAAAACGTAGTTTTATACACGATTATAACCCGAAATATCTCTTTTTATCAAAATGAATCATCGTGAAAACATTACATCTATTACGTGTCTAATTGTTTTTGACATATTATCGATTTATGATAGTTTAATCAAAAAGTCAATGCTGCAGAGGTGTAATTTCCCTTGTAAGGTTAAAAATGTCGAATGAATACTATCAGTATTTATGGTATCGTCCGCAGCTAGGCGTCGTAGCTTTGGGGATACGGCATGCGTTTTGAAGCGAGCGGTGCGTGCGTTCGATTCTCGACGATTGCGGATATTTTTTAATAAAGTGCGTTTCTCATTAGTTATAAGTAAAATGCGTCTTCCAATAACTAAAGTCAGAAATAGTTTAGTTTAGTATATTGTATTGAGTATATGGTTAATAATTAATGTCAATAAAAATACGAGTGAACGGAGGAGTACGTGTCAGAGGTTAAAGAAGGTGGAAATTATTTAGATTTTAACTTCTGGAAAACAAATATATTTTGCATTTGAATCAATATTCTCCGTCTTTGAATCGGAAATTTCTGCTAATAAATTATGGCAGTGTACAGTTTTCTACTGTTGCAACGATAGCATCTCACTTTAGAATTGAGAGCATGATGCTATCAATTTATAGGACATATCGTTTGCTTCATAATATTTTACTATTAGGTCCAGCACATCTTTGGCTGATTCTAATCAATGTTTTTATAATTTAATCATATTCTATTTAAATCAAAAAAATAAAAAACAATAGCGTATGCTTTTGAATTGATTATATGTGCATTTGATCGAGCGCGAAAGCACCGTTTCAAGTTTCTAAAACAATATTTCATTGATTCAGAAGTCTTTTTGCTCAGTGTACTTAACTTGAGTATGTTTTTTTATATTTTATAGGATTTTTGCATTTTTTGAATATCAGGGTTGTAAAGAGGTCGAGCGATTTTCATGTAACTTGAATAAACTTCAGTGTTGGTCTTAAAAAAATAAAAATAAATTTGTTGCTTAAAAGTGTACTTTTAATTTTTTTAAATACAGTGAAACTCTTCTATAGCACCGATTTCGGGGTTTGCTCAACTGAGTGACAGCCGGAGATCTCGCGTACTCCGCGCAGCACATGTTACACCTACATGCGACACGGCGTCAATTCTCGGAAGGGCTATAGAAGGGAGGGCTATTGAGGAGTTTTACTGTATAAATATATCGATTTCTCATCATTTTTTGGGCAGTGGAAACAAAAATTTATAAACCCTCTTTAACTTTCAGCAATTTTTGAAATGTATTTGTTAAAAATTGTATATTAATGAAAATAGCGAACAAATGTCCACTGTTTCGACAAGTTGATACGTCATCACAATAATATTTGTGTATGTTATTCAAAAAATATCTAAATAAGTATGCATAAATTAGTAGAAAAACAAATGCTGTTGAAATTTATAGGTAGTGAACAATATTTTTTTCCTGATATATCCTAAATTATATAGCCAGTCAGTTTCAGTTGTTTGTGTATAAAATTAAAGAAGAATATCAAATGACAAATTTTTATTACTGAACTTTACTGCTAATATTACTTAACAATAATTAAGACAACAATGATTACTTTCTGCTTTGAAACCCCTAAAATGAGCATTAGTTTATAAAATTGACAAATCATATTGAATGAAAAATTTTAATATTAACCCATTAATGGCCAAAACTAGTTTCCGTCAATAAAATTTAGTGACTTTTTGTATTGTGTTTTGTATTTACCTAATTAACATAACTATTTCCAAAAATTTCCAAAATTTCCTTGACTGTTCTCTGCCATGCGGCGCACTCTGTTCGCTTTGTTGGAACGATGGCTACAGAGTTTTAAAGAAGGCGTGTTTGCGGGTCACAAATACGACTCATGGCCATTAATGGGTTAATAGACATGATTGCAATAAAAAACATTCATAGAATAGTGGTAAATCATAAATACCATTCATAATGTATATTTATTTATATAATTCATTCTTAAACTTAAAAAATAATATTGAATCACTGATTTTTATCATCCGCCACACCTTCTCGATAAAAGCAAGTAATTTGAACGGTAAAATTAAATAAATAATTTTAATTATATAATTAAAATATATTTTTAAAACTAATGCGAAACGAATGTTTCTGTTAAATGAATAACACGAGAATTTTGGATCAATCTAAAAAATTGTATATCCCTTCCTCACATTACTTCCTTCCCTACTGAGTGAATCACGCCGACCACAAAAGGGAAATGGTTTAATGGTGTTATAATAATAATAAATATAATATTAGTAACAATCCATTATCTTTGCTAATTTCCTGAGGGATTGTAAGGATTGCATATTTGTAAAGGATTGGACCTAAGAAATAAGCTTCGATTTTTATGTACAGTGAAACTCTTCTATAGCGCCGATGTTGGGGCTTTTGTTTGATTTACGTTCTGCATCATGAGATAGATGAAGCTGTGATAAATATCAAATCTAGACATTTGAATTTTTGATTTTTTTTTTTGAATTTAATATTTTACAAACAGTTTTGAAAAGACAAACATTATCAGATTAAACATTTGTAATTCTTAATACTTGGTGAGATTAAATGTATTATTGAACGAACAGGATCACCAATAAATTTTAGCTATGCTTTTGTAAAATATATAATTTGAAAAAAAAAAAATAATTTCCAAAATTCAAATTTGTAGATTTTATTTTTATAATAAAATTCTTAAAACTTTAACGTTGCTGTCTACAAATTCTAGAAACCATGAACTAGATTGTGCGTCTTCGTTGTCATCGTCGACAACATTTAAAAATAATAATTTTTGATCATGGTATTTGATAGTCTTACAGAAACTCTATACATTGTATTTATGACATATCAGTTCTATTTATAACATTTTTTAATCAAAAAATAGCAGAATTTGGCATTTATAAAATATGTAAATAACTATTAATAATAAAACTTGAGAGCGAAAAAACTCCTAATCCAAGGTAGGCAGTTGGGCACATTATCACAACTTTTCTTCATTTTCGCGTCATCGTTCAACAATTTTCGGTACAAAAATTTACATAGCTGACAACGATCTAGGAAGTGTGGTCCAAAGAACACATTTTTCATACAGTCAAAATTCCTTAAGTAGGTGACCATATTTGAATTCTTTCGTGCTATATTCTTTGAAGCTTTACATTTTTTTAGACTGTATTTTACATAATCAGAGAAATTTTTGTTTGATTAAAATAAAATTTATTTCAATCAAATACCCCATTGTTTAACTCAAATGAAATTTATTTAAATTAAAAAAATTCTATATTTGATATAGAGTTAACCAAGTATTTGTTTGCTTCAAACAAGAATTTTTCGGATTGCATCCTCTAGTCCCGATCACTAAAATACAAAATTTATTTTTTTGCTAAAAAGTTCTTTAAAGCTGGAATCCACTTTAAATGATCTAAAATACATTTTTGGACTAGCCAACTATTCCTAAAAGTTGTCTCTCTTCCTTTTAGACAAGCTGTGCCAGGCATTGAATTTTTCTTGCAAAACTATTATATTTGACAAAATGAAGGATGTACATTATATAATGTATACATTTCATCAATTACGTATAACGTATATATTAATTGTAGATTGTAGATTTACGATTACCGCTTTTACTAGATACAATAGTTTCACCAATGGAACGAGGAATGGTTGCATTAAGTTTAGTACACTTGAGGCTATAGTAGAATCGTTGTTTCTAATTGTCTCAGTGATCAAGATAACGATCCCATAGATTTAAAGTAACTTGCCAGCGATAACTGTCTACCGGAATACAGTGGTAAAACCCAGAATTTACTATTCATAATCTGGCAAATCTTTAATTCTTTGTCAGATAATGTTTATTTCATAGAAACTCGCATAATTAAATTAATGAGAACGTCATTTAGCTCGATTTTTAATATCTTTCGGTGCACAATAGGACAAACATTTTCTTATTTAAAGACCAAATAATTTTTTTCTGAGATCTAAGTTACCGGGAAAAATAGTTCGGTCTGAGTTTATAACTACATAGCTAATTTTTCGGCTATTGGCCAAGAAATGTGTGGTATATATTACCAGAAATGTATATTAAATATATTTCAATGATAATATATGATGAGCGTTTACATGACTGAAAACTGAAATATTGCGTTTTACGAGGGTGGTTCAAATATGATCGAGACAAACGCTGTAGATGGCGCGCATGTATGTTTTGAAGGTCATGGATGGTGTATGTGATAGCTGGGCCCCTTACGAACAGTGTGGCATAGTTTTAGTCGGGAGCGCATGTTTCACGCGCGTGCGACGACCATGAGTGAACGTCAAGTGCTGACCACCGTTGCGCAACGTATTGTCATTCGTTTTTTGGTGCGGGAAGACGTTAAAAACACGGAAATTTTTCTGCGTTTGCGAAATCAGTTCAGTGGTGAGTGCCTGAGTAGGGCTTCCGTGTTTAAATGGGCCAAAGCATTCAAGAATGGCCGCGAAACCGTCAAGAATGAGCCGCATGATCGTCGACCGCGAACCAGCATGACACCAGACAACATTCGCCGCGTAGAATAAATGATTTTGGAGGACCGTAGGATAAATGATCGAGACATTCTGGCTGAACTCGTCATCAGTATTGGTAGTGTAGAGTCTATGATCCACGAACATCTTTTATCGCTCGAAACGGAGGAGCATTCCAGCATGAAGTGCGATTCTTCTCCAGAATAACACGCACGCTCATACCGCGCGTCTCACGCTCGATACAATATCGGAATTGGGGTGGGAGGTACTGGAAGACCCCCCCTTCCCCTAAAGTCCAGATTTATCACTGTGCGACTACCACATGTTTGGACCACTGAAAGAAGCCCTCGGAGGTCAAAGATTAAAATAAACGTGTTAGAGCATTTGTCTCGATCATATTTGAACCACCTTCGTACTTTACGAAAACAAAATTTTTCGATGTCTAAAGTGAATAGAAATGTTTTTGTATTGTGCCTAAATTTGGTCGCATATAGTAAGAAAACCATTAGGAAAATTTTCAAACACATTTCTTATTAAATTTCAAAGACGATTATGCAAACAAATTTCAATAAATAAATTTATCAATATACACACAAAAATGTAAGTTGTTGCAAGACATTTTTTCTTCATTTGCATTTCTTAAAATTCTGTTCATCGTGAAATAAAAACGATGTTATTTTTAAATATTTTCTTGGAATTAAAATTAAATAAAAATTATTTTTATATCAACCTTCCTCATATATTATTATTGGAATATATTAAAAATATATTCCTGTTAACATATGTCCCACTATTAACAGTCAAATAGTCGTGAAATTTGATGTATATCGAATAAAATAGCGAAAAAGTCAACTTCTTAAGATTTTTTATATTTTAAGGTCGCTTGGGCAGGGTAAAAATATTTGTATTTTATTATTACTATACAGGTATAAATTCCCTTCCTCTAAACTATTCCTTCTGCTGACTTAGATCTCATGATAACATATTATGTTCTTCAAATAAGAAGTATTTCGCTTCTATAAAAATTTAGGGGAGTCTATTTCGCTTCCAACAGAAAGTTTGCAATCCTATTAGAACTGCGAATGAACAAGATAATTTATTCGATAAGCCGTAGTGTAGTAGTATAATATGATCGTAGAATAAATCGATTTTTAAAAACTCACTACCCAGGTGCGAAATTCGGTCGGATGCCAGAGCTTGAACATCGGCCCAAAGTCGGCCCTGCTATGGTAACCAATCTACGGTAACCAGAGTTGGGCCGACTAAGATATATTCTAGCTGTCATAGTCGTACAGACGTTGGCGACGGACGTCGGCTGCGAGCGAGAAGCCGACCGTCGGCCCAACTATGGTACGGCAATCGGGTAAATTGTGACAGATTGGTCGGTACGACCGCAATAATGCAGTCGGCCCGACTCTGGATGCAGCAGTCGGATTGTCATAAGTTACCTTGATGCTCCCGACGGTTACATATTCAAAACGTATCTATTTTAATATATATTAAAGTCAATTTTAAATCCTGCAAAATTTAAGAATTCCAAAAAAGCATCGCACACTGAATATTTTCAAAGTATAGCTTCCCAAATGGTCAAGCCTCTTCTCAAATTATTCTATTAAGAAAATACAACAATTTCCTTCAAAAAACTCATGCGAGAACTAGGCATTCAAAATTTATTAATTTAAATCTCCTATCCAATAATATTTTCAAGTGAATAACCTATACACTTTAAAATTAGGATCATAATTATCTTTTTTATATTTTAAATCAGGTTTTTAATTTCTTATAAATAAATAAATATGACGAAAAAAATGGCCATTTTTTCTATGTTGAAATCTCCTAAAGTTCTGTAGAGTAACGTTAGTTGAAGATGCTCCAATATTATATAATAAAGAAGCAAATTTATTATATAAAAATTATTTGTTACATTGCAAGAACTTTAAATATAAACAATATAATAATAAAAAAATTTCTTCGTGAAATTATTATTGTAAATATTATGAATAAATTTAATAAACAAATTCATTTGTCAGGCATTTTTCTACTTTTCCAACATTTTCGACAACTCTTTCGTTGTCAAATACTCAAATAATGCATATATTTAGTAAATTTTTTGAAAAAGTCATAGAATGTATCAACTAATTATGCATTTTACTGAAATTATCATGAAGGTCCCAAATGAAAAGACTGAAAAAAAAATTCCGTTCACAGATACACGAATAATACGTTTGTTTGTTAAATTGGTTTTAAGAAATCACAAAATTTACCAACGAATTATAAATGTTGCTGAATTCATTATGAAGATCCCAGTGAAAGTCTGAAATCGAAAAAGAAAGAATTTTTCCGTTGACAAATGTCCCAATAATGAATGTGTTCATTAAATTTGTTAGAAAAATAAACTTGATAAAAAATTAAGAATTTTGCTGAAATTATTATAAATTTCCTAATTAAAAAGTTGACATCGAAAAACGAACTTTTATATCCACAAATGTCTGATTAATGCATTTTTTAATTAGAATTGTTTAAAAAACTCATTAAATCTATCAACTAATTATAAATGTTGCTTAAATCGTCATAAAGTTCCCAATTAAAAGGACTGGTATTGAAAAGAAGAATGTTACAGACAATAAATGCCCGACTAAAGCATTTCTTTACTAAATTTGCTCAAAAAAGAATAATATTAATCAACAAATTAGGAATTTTTCTAAGATTACCATAAAGTTCTTATGAAAAAAATTGAAATAGAAAAAAAAAAAATGTTTCTGTCGAAAAATTTCTGACCAATGCATTTGTTCATTAAATTTGTCTGTAATTTTAACAATAACAATATGAAGAAAAATTTCCTAATTATGGAAAATTGTAGAAAACATTCTTGCAAAAAATAATTTTTGGATACATTTTTTATTATAAACTATTGGAATATCTTTAAATAATGTAATTCTATAAAACTTCGGCGATTCCAAGAATCTTTCTGTTATTGAGGAGCATCGGGAGCGTCCAACTATTCAGCACAGTTTTTGTAACCAAACTTCGAGTACTTCGATAGCCAAGTGGTTAGAGTGCGCGGTAAAATACCCTAGCGTAGGTAATTTATGTAGGGTTCGAATCCTGTGCGAGTAAGATTTTTTAAAGTGTTAAAGCGTGCGATTATTAGTGTAAGTAACTGTTTGTGCGAATTATGTATTTGAAAATGATAAAAAAAATGAAAATTATGTAATAAGAATTTAAAAAATAACTTTTTCAAATTAATTTTTTTCGAAAGTTGAGCCGGCGTTATCTTAATAGAAGCCAATATATGTGACCAAATATAGGCTCGACGTGTTGAAGCCAAAGGCGGTTGACCGTTATGATTTAGCTGGTTGGCCCGACCAGTGGCGCACAAAGTTGGACCGACCCACAGTGGGCGATTCTAGATTCAAGTGTTGATAACTTATATGTAGGGTCAATTTTTATCCGATTTGAACCGCTCTTTTTTTTAAACACGTGTGAATACTTGTAGTTTTAAAAAACACAGCCAGAATTAGGTTTCCATTTGTCAGAACGCTGCCTAAACTAAAAAACCACCGGAAATCATCAAAGCCCGTGAACTAAAAATGCTTGTACTAAGCTCCGGTTTTAGATGGCAGCAAAATGACAATAAAACTGTAAAATAAGTAAAAAAAAAGAGTTCCCCTATTTTTTGTTTTGCCATTTTGACTTATCTTCAAAAAATTGTTTAAACAACATATAGCGAAATGAAAAAAACTTTTTTTTCTTCAAAAAATTAATAGTATCAATTGATTTTACGGGATAAATCACGACGAAAATATTAATGACGTTTTAATGTCAGAGCTCATTATGTTAGTGTAAAATCGTTATAAGCAATTTCGTCGTACAAGGACAAATAGAGGAATCATATCCGGCCACGATTACAGGCCACTCAAGTCTACGAAAACTTAAAAAATGTATACCATTATTGAAAACACAATACCTTTGGATCATTATTTAAACAAAATAAGTACGGGCATTTTTAAATCACTGGCTATGATGATTTCTGGTGGTTTTTTAGTTTAGGCAGTGTTCTGACAAATCGAAACATAATTCTGAATGTGTTTTTTAAAACAACAAGTATTCACAAGAATTTGAAAAGAAGAGCGGTTCAAATCGAATAAAGATTGCCACTACACATTAGTTATCAACACTTGAATTCAGAATCGGTCACTGTGCGACCGTCCGACGGTTGGCCCGACCGTGGGCCGACGGTTAATTCGCACTTGGGTATTGATCAGAGCTAGTATTAGATTGATGAGTGGCCACTTATTACCTTACACGAGCAAATGCTATGGCCACAGACAATTTTACAAACAAATATTCAAATTTGCACTGTAAGAAAAATCTATGGAAAATTTTACATACATGTATTAGAAGTAATTAGCGTATACATGTATTTACATTTTTCCACACATCAGTATGGGAAAATAGTTATACGTGTATGGAAAAAATGCCAATTATACTATTCGTGGGTTGTATTTTCCTTGTACCAAGTTTGCAGTTTTCACATGGGGAAAGGAGTAATGTGAGGAAGGTTTAGAAATTTTTCAGATTGATCCAGAATTTTAGTGTTCTTCATGTAAATAACACGTTTGTTCTGCAACACGGCTCCAAACCAGATTGGTGATTAATCTCTCTAGCAATCATCCCAGGTGAAGATCCTCACAAAGTTGTTCTGTAAGGTTCTTCACTTGTGTCCATTAGTGTCCAAGGTCTTTTGTATCAGGCATCATTCACTCTACTAACACTGGGTTTATTAACTATTTGTCGCCACACTTTTCTTTCCTGGCATACTTCTCTAGCTTCTTTTACGTCCATGCACTTTTTCATGCAGGCTCTCGTGTTTCAGTGGCTTTTTATGTCCCCTCTAACTAAGGTCTCAATCACATATTCTAACCATTCTTTCCGCGGTCTGCCTCTGGGCACGCTGACATTTACTTTACCTTGATACACTTGTTTCGTTAGTCGTTCATTTAGCACTCTCTCAACATGCCCGAAACATCGTAACCGTTTTATTTCCAATGTGTCTATTAGCGTCTCTTTTGCAACACATTCTTTGAGAATTATCTGGTTACTTACTTTGTCCATCAGAGTTTTCCCGAATATTATGCGCATGGATCTGATGTCAATTGCGTTAATTTTACTCTTATCTTTTTCTTGATAAGTCCAAGTCTCGCTACTGTATGGTACAGTTAATGAATTATGGTATAAATTATGAATGGTAATAATATAAATTTATTGAAATGATATACATTTTTCAGGGTGACTAAGAATACAATTTAATGTAAAATAAGAAAAAAATAATTAAGTAATCATTACAAATTATATTTGTGCTTTATTTTGCAATATCTAAATAAACAGCTCCAAACCGAATTACAGAAATAAATATAATATACATTTGATATAATAGAGTTGAACGTAATGTAGAAAATGTCGCATTTCCGACGAAGTCAAGTACGAAGTATGAGATATGTGATGAGAATGTGTTCGTTAAAGCCGAAGGAGCTTTAGCAAAAAAGAATTCACAATCACCAAATGACAGTTGTTGATGCTTTGACCTTTAACTTTAAAAGGCTCGCGCACATATGTTGGGTTTAAATATTTTTAATTATATAAATCGTTTCAGGAATGTTCACTATGTAGGCCATGTCTCGCTACCGTATAATACAGTCGGTACAAATATAAAATTATGTATTGCCATTTTAGCTTTATTTGATATATTTTCACTTCGGATAAGGGGCCCTGCTCTACCAATAACCTTCTTACCTTCGCTTATGCGTCTATCTAATTCCTCATTTATCTTCCCGTCCCTGGTAAATAAGCTACCAAGGTGTACGAACTTGTCAACTTGTTCAATTCTCTCATGATTTAGTAAAATGTTGCATATTGTTTTTCAATCCTTAATTCGAATACTATAGTTTTTGTTGCATTTGCGTTAATTTTAAGGCCCATACTCTTCATGCTTTCATTCAGTTTATTCAACATTCTTTCTAAGTCTTCGATTGACTCTGCCATAACAACCTTATCATCTACGAACGCTAATCCACGTACCCTTACTGTTTCGAGATCCACACCTTTATCATCGAACAGAGCCGTTATTAAACACTTGTCCATGAATTTGCCTTAAGCTAAATATTCGAACCGTACATGACCTTCCTGGCATAAACCCACTTTGCATTTCCCAAATCTTTTCTTCTGTTATTTTCATTACCCTACGAATAAGTATTTTTGAGTATATTTTACTCACGGTATTCAATAAGCTAATTCCTCTGTAATTATTTCAGTCGCTTTTATCTCCCTTTCTTTTGTATATTAGTATTATAATCGCTTTTTTTCAATCGTCTAGGGCGTCTCCCATCGCGAAACATAAATTTATCAATTCGCACAGTTTATGTGGTATGTACTCGCCACCGTGTTTTAGCATTTCAGCGTTAAAACCGTCTACCCCGACAGCCTTACCGTTTTTCAAGTTCTTAATTATATCCCTAACATCAGCAACACAGACTTTCTCAATTGAGTTTCCTAACGAATCGTGTTCTACATCGCACATGTGGCGTCCTATAGCTTCATCTCGGAATTGTCCCCTAAAATAGTCTCTGAAAGCGTCTAGTATTTCGTCTGCATCACATAGCATTTCTCTATTACTATTCCTCATGTTGACAAATTTTGTACTAGAATTTTCTACATTATGTTAAACTCTATTATATTAAATTTATATTATATTTATTTCTGTACCTCGGTCTGGAGCTGTTTATCTTTACTTTCCTTCAGTAATCGTTTGAGTATTCTCTTTTTGTGCTGTAATCATTTATACGTCTATTTCTTTCTTCATCGCTAAGATCTGCGATGTTCAATATTTTCCTGTACGCTTCTTTCTTTCCTTTTTGGGCAGTCTGAATTTCATCATTCCACCGCGCATCACCAGACATTCTTCCTACAACCGCGGTACAACACACTTCGTTCGCACACCTAATAATGATATCCCGGAAGCTTGTCCATGTGCCATCTATATCTTTGTTTTTTATAAGCTCCTCCTATGTTGCCCTATCTATGCTTTCGATTATCTTATTTTGGAAATCTATTCGCACGTCCGGTTTCTGTAGCTTCCCAATTTTTATTCGCTTTTGTTTTGTTTTCTTTGTCCTATTTTTTCTCCATCCCTTACCTAAGTTAATTTTGGGGATCCGAAGTTAATCATCAGTGTTGCATTCAGAACCCCTCATGACCCCTTTATTTTTGCCTAACTCTCTTAGTCTTTCATCCGCAACGACAAAGTCAATTATACTGTGGCTATTTCCTTTAGACCAGGTGTACATGTGGATCATTTTGTGCCTGAATCAAGTATTTGTAATAAACAGACCTCTTTCTAAGCATAGATGAACTAATTTATCTCCGTCGTAGTTTGATTATTTATTGTGTCATTTAAAGTGTTCCAGAAGGCGTCTTTTAATTCTCAGGGATCATTATAAACAGGCGCGTAGCATGCTATGATAAATAATCTTCTGATTCCTACATTCATTCTAGCCCACAGCAGTCTGGCAGATACGAAATCATAATCTCCGAGATGTTGCTGAGCTCTTTGATTCAAAATTAGACCTACTCCTTTCCTACCATGTGATTCACTATCTGCTCCTGACCATATTTCAAAACCACCTTTCAACACCATGTTTATCATGTCTCTACTTTCGCATCGTTTTTTCTTTGTTTCAGACACACAAAAAATATCTAGTTTCCTCACGTCCATAGTTTCTTGCAATTCTTTTACCTTGAGATCATTTACCTCCCTAGCATTCCAAACACCCAGCCTCCATTCGTCGCCTGCAAAATGACCTTTAGATTTACTATGTGCATGCCTTTTGTTAGTTAATGTTGCAGTCCTTTCCGAGGCTATTTTTTAGTTTTTATTATTCATTGTTTATATTATAAGCCAAACTACTAACTTTATGCAATAAGTTTATTTTCCGAGTCGAAATCATATCAAAGTTAAAAGTAGCAATTCATCCCATTCAGTACATTTTTCCTGAAGATGAAAATCTAAGCTGCGGCCCGCGGTTGATTCAAAAGCCCCTACAGTTCACCTTACCCTCTCTACTCGATACTTTACTTCTTAACTTTCAATGATTTTATGCAAGTTGCGACTGTCATTTTCACTTCACTCTTTTTCCAAAATTAAGACTGGCATCTCCTAGAAAGTAAGAG
>NC_046662.1:87501135-87505320 GCF_010883055.1 Belonocnema kinseyi | reverse complement strand
CCCTTATTTTAGGCATTAATGGTTGAATTCATAATTAAAAGAGAATTAACCCCTCCCCCCCACTGTTCAAAATCTCAGCGTTCTTAATACACAGCCAAATTTGTCAAAAATAAACCAGTTCAATTTTTCAATTTTCAACTAAATACACAGATAAATAATTTAGTTTACACAGGGTGCGCCATCTAAATGTGGTCGATCGAAATATTGAATAACTTGAACAATTCTCAATAGATTTTGAAAAACTATCTATTTTTATCAAATTTGAAGGTTTACAAATTTTTTCCATTCAGATTTCAAAAACGACTTCAATCAAATTACCACCTTTATTGCGGATAAAAATTCAGCGCTTTTTCTGGCATTTTCCATGACAGTTTCCAGAATCTCGGGCGATGTCTTCAATATCGTCTTTAATCCCATTTAAAGTCTTCGGTTTGTTGGCATACACTTTGCTTTTCAAAAATCCACACAAGAAAAAGTCCGGTGCAGTTAAATCGGGCGATCTCAAAACGACCGCGATACTTTTGATGATACGCACACTGTGTTGCAACAACTGGCGCACCCTGTATAATAAGTATGCACCATTAAGCTATTTCCCCTTTCGAGGTACGCGTGACTCACTCGGTGGGGGAAAGGATTAATGGTACATAAACTAATATACGGGGTGTCTAAAAAGTCCCGGGACGGCTGGATATTTCCTCAGGTAAAATATTTTTCATAAAAGTGAAGGTCATTCCTAAAGTAAATTTCAACGAGAAATTCATTAGTGAGCTCTGTATTGATCTTGATTACAGCGTTTTGAATATTGTAAAATCATTAGGAAATTTTTGATTAAAAGTTCCAGGTGTTCTGGTGAGAGTTCTGTTCCTCCCCGAAGAGTTATACTGTCCTATACCGTTTTTCGATACCTAAGTCAACACCTAAGGCGATACCATAAGTCCTATACCGTTTTCCCATACGAATATTACGAATCGAAACTAAATTTACGTATTAGGAGTACATACTTACTATCTTTCGCTTAAAGATTATTATTGTGCAAGCTAAACTTTCGGAACGAGAGAAGGTATCTGTATTAATGATGCGCGGTTGGGGAGATCGAGTTCGATCTTATGATTAAGTTCGTTTTGCTTTTTAATCGCACTTTTCGTAACAGAGAAGGGTTAAATCCTGTCTCAAAATCAACAATTGAAAGAACTGTAAGGCGCTTTATGAATCATGGATCTATCACGGACCTTCAGAGAACTGGTCGGCCAAAATCTGCAGGATCTGAGGAGATGCTGATGGACATGGCCCAAGCATTTGTTGAAAACCCACACCTTACTTTACGTCGAGCTAGTGATGAGCGTGACGTTGCTCCTGGGACAGTGCGAAATATTTTAAAAAGCATTAATTTCCATCCTTACAAAGTCCATCTGGTACAAGAGCTCAATGAAGACGATTCTAATCGTCGGATTGAATTTTGTGAAATTATGATGGACAGAATTGATAGAGATCCTCTTTTCTTGTACAATGCAGTATTTTCAGATGAATCTACTTTCACTTTAATAGGTGAAGATAACAGGCAAAGTTGTAGAGATTCGTCCGACACAAATCCTGATTGGATGTTGGAGAGTCACACACAATATCCACAGAAGTTTAATGTTTGGGCCGGTATCTTGAATGATACATTGATAGGCCCTTTCTTCATCGATGGTAATCTCAATGCCCGTGCATATGAAGAGCTTCTCAGAAACCAAATTGTATCAAGAATAAGGGAGATTACAGGCGATAATTTTCAAAATATTTGGTTCCAGCAGGACGGAGCAGCGGCTTATTACGGTAGGGAGGTTCGAGCATATTTTGATACTCAGTTCCCTCAAAGGTGGATTGGAAGAAGGGGTGAAATCGAGTGGCCTGCTAGATCTCCTAATCTGACGTCTCTCGACTATTTTCTTTGGGGTTATTTAAAGAGCAAAGTATACTTAACGCAAACGCAAAGCTTAGACGAATTGCAGAATCGGATTCTGCAAAAGGTTACTTTGACTGATAGGGAAATGATTCAGAATACCGTAACTCATTTTTACAATCGCATAGTTTTTTGTCAATAAGCTCAAGGTTTTCAGTTCGAAAATCTTCACTGAAGCGTGAGAGGCAAGGGGTTTAACGCTAATATAGCACTCCGAAATGTGAGAGGCAAGGGGACTCACGCTAATCAAGTACCCCAAAGGGAACAGAATTTACTGCGTCCACGTCATTCTTCCTGGGTAATGCTAAACGTAAATGTAAACTGCTTGGGAAAAACCTAGAAAAAAGCTTGAAGATCATCACCAAGATCAATGCAGAGTTCACCAATGAATTTCTGATTGAAATTTACTTCAGGAATTGCACTCACCTCTTGGAAAACTTTGTTAATTTCAAGTAACCTCTAACTGACCTTGAACACTACAATTGACCTATGACTTGGGTACGTACTTGAACGTAGAATTTTCCGCTCTATCGATTGCAGATGTAAAAAAGGGGGTTTCCGTTTAAAAAAATAAAGTTGACCTTCACAAAGCCACGAAGGTCAACTTCAAGGTCAAAATGAAGGTCACTATTGAATTCCTCATTAAAATTTACATCAGGAATTACACTGACCACTTGGAAAACTTTGTTAATTTTAAATAACCTCTCACTAACCTTGAACGTTCCAATTGATCTATGACTTGAGTACGTTCCTGAACGTAGAATTTTCCGCTCTATCGATTGCAGATGTAAAAAAGGGGGTTTCCATTTTAAAAAAAGTTGACCTTCAAAAAGCCATGAAGGTCTACTTCAAGGTCAAAATGAAGGTCACCATTGAATTCCTCGTTGAAATTAACTTCAGGAATGACCTTCACTTTTTTGAAAAATATTTTACCTGAGGAAATATCTAACCGTCCCGGGACTTTTCAGACACCCCGTATATTTCCTAGCATCTGCATAACGAAAAACAATCTTAAAAAAGAACAAATATTCAAACTTCAGAACTTTCTATTTGGCTTTTTTCCCAAACTAGAGATACATGGCCGGCCTCTTTTAAAGCTATTACGTAACTAATACAAAGGATACAGCGAGCTCAATATGTTGAGAGTCGGTTTACCATTACGTCACATTCCTGCGCCTTATTAAAGTCAAAAAGGAGAATTTAAGAAAATCATCTTCTTTAAAATCCTTTCGAATTCATTGAAATTTTGTAAATACACCGTCTAAAGAGTTTACTTGAATAAAATTTTCCGCATTTCGAAATACGCAGCCAAACTTTTCACCAATAAAATAATGAAATGCCAATATTAATGTACTCCTTTTTAATCTTTAAATGTTTTATTGAAATGATATAAATCTAGATTTATGCTACATTACATGTAACAGTGTCTCATTGCTCTGAATTTTATTCCACTCACAATATTTAACTGTTCACTGCTCCAATTACAAAATATTCCACTAGTGTGTACTTAAACTATAATGAATTATATGCTCGTCTAGAACTCTCCTTCTCTTGTTGCTTCGTTCTTCTTTTTGTAAGAAATTTCTAATTGTACTAAATATTATTATTGTCAGAATATTGAACTTTTTCACTGCTACAACTCCAAAATGTTTCACAAGTGTGTACTTAAACTATTATGAATTGGACGCTTGACGCCATGATTGTATTATATTCTGCTCCTTCTCCTCCGATCAACATGGTTCCCACGCATGCGCGCTTTAGTCAGCTGTCCATCCTGCAGCCGCGTATCAAAGTTCCACACATAGTCTAGAAATTTTCGCATACCAGTGTCCGGGATGCTCGACATGTATGAGAAATTTACAAGTCAACAACGGAACATTTCTATGCTTCTATTGGATATTCAAAACTATGGAAAAAATGTCATACTTTCGTATGAAAAAATTACGATTATTTTTTGCAGTGTGTTTTTCATCTCTGGACGGAGAGAACTGGTAGAGTATATGCTACTATTCGCGTTTAGTAAGCTGATTTATAGTAATAGTAACTACTCGTTGATTCAAGAACACTAAACAGCGTTGTGTTGATTCTACTGAACAGAAGAGTACGAAGGCTGACTATCTGTTCAGTAAAATCGACTGCAGAGCCCTCTGACGGTCCTTAGTTGTAAGTATAAAGTTAACCTCTCTGATCCGCTGGCCGGCGCCGATCGCGTAAGAATCCATTCCTAGTTTTTCAAGCTGCTG
>NC_046662.1:87498632-87501035 GCF_010883055.1 Belonocnema kinseyi | reverse complement strand
TACTCTTCAGCGACTAGTAGAGTCGACTCAACACGCGTTCAGTAGATTCTACTCTTTTAGTGGCCCGTCCATAATTTACTATTCCGTTTAGTGGCTCTAACCCTTGCAAGGGTAGGAGCCACTGAATTTTTTTCTCCGTGTGGACCAAATCTTTTCTTTCGCATTTAACTAAATGAAAACTGTTTAAACAGTTATTAAAAATTGCGAAATATTATTTGCCATACTCGCGTATAAAATTATTGGAGAACTTTTCGGGGCTTGGAGATACCGTCCTGGCCGCTAATGTGGTGCTGTAAACGCATTCTATTATGGCGCAGAGTAGAAGTGCATCATTTTTGTATAGTAAAATGCTAGTCTGCATAAGCCTCTAGCCTTTGACGCTAGTCTGGACTAGCTAATCTAGCATGAGTTAGTTTGTCTTGTGAAAATCTATTTCAAATATTTGATTTTAAAAACTATTTTAAACTCTGTCTGGATTCTAGAACCTAGATGACGAGAAAAAATATCTTTGTTTCAATTGTAAAATTTTTATTTTTTACTTTTCTACACATCCTGGATATTTTTGGAAACGTGCAAAAAAGTATTTAGATTCGAAAGTTAGACCAAACTTTGGTGCTGACAGAAGTTAACTTTTTGAATGTTCATTTTTCAATTTTATTAGGTTGAAGCATTCTGCCTTTTTCTAAAAATGTAAAGAAAAAAATTGATTTAGACACTTAGAAAAATGCTTGGTCATGACGGGTTAGCCAGCAGCTGATTACATTACGAAAAAATGGCTAAATAATGAGGAAAAAATGCATTTTTTTAATGCTCATTTTTCATTTTCTTTACTCTTAAGTCATAACGTGGTGGCCAGTACCCGATTCGGGCCCGAAAAAACCGCCTAGATTAGACGGTCTAGACAATGCCCTAACTGGATGCACGTTTGCTCTGATAATTTTCTACATGGATGAATATATTTTATTACTTTTTAACTTATTCAGTAAAAATTGCCCCATAAGAGGGGTTTTTCGTGGAAAAGAATTATATTCTTTAATAAAATATTCTTGGATGCAAGTTAATAAATAATAATTTTATAATATTTAACTAAGATTTTAGGCTAATAATTTATTTTATGATAGTTATCAACAAATATTTAAAACAAATTCTTAAATTTAACTTTCTTTCATATTTATCAGTGATTTTTTCGTTCTACTATATTGTCGATATTGTCAAACATAAAAAAAGAAATGTCAAACAAAACATATATATTAGGAAAATGGAATTTGGGAATTTCTTGCATATTTTTAGAAGGTTGGGGAACACAGGTCGACTGTTTAGATTCCATTATACACACTATATATTATAGTTTGCGTGTATGAAGGGCAGAAAGTTCTGGAGAATGTGAAAGCATTCTTGATGGTTACATCATGTTTGCAGTATGAAAGCGCGGAGTTTAAAATATCGCCTATAGGTGTCTTCTTATTGTTCTGTAGGAATCTTCAGCCACGAGATAATTATCTATAAATATTTAGGTGTCAGGTCAATTTGTAAATTTCTAGCAACGTTGTTACAAATTTGGATTAGATAACCAACTACTTGAAAGCTCTTTATCAGTTATGGATCCTTTTGCCATATCTCCTTCACAAAGTAACTGGGAAAACAAGAATGAAGGAAAAAGGACTCTACGAGATATAAATAGTTTCACCAATATGTGGAATGGGACGCCATTGTCCAGCTTTCTGGATGTGGGTGAATAGAATCTTGAGGATGAAACTGCTGGACTTTCTATACGAAGTTTTAATATTAAAACTTTTCTTTGTGTTTTCCTTTCCTAAGAACAGAAATAATCTTGATAACCAATCTTCTCTTAATTGGGTACTCGAAAGTCTCCTAAAAATTTATATATCTCAAGGATTGGTATTCAGTAAAATGCAATGGTTCATTATTAGGGTGGTCCAAATGTTTCTTTTTTTTTAATTTTCATGCATATCCCCCCAGGTTTGTTTACAACGTATTTTCCTTAAGAAAAAAATTGGTAAATTTTGTTTCTAATGGGTCCCAGTGGAGAGATCTGCTCAGTATATGTGTTGGGAGTATGTATGTACTGTATAGACTATAGGCTATAGGCCATAGGATATAGATCTTACTATGGGATTATAATTCACTTTGCGTATTTTTGTATTATCTATGACGTCTGATGAATTTGTAAAGCTGTCAGTCTAGGGTGATCTCATTCTTCCCATATGAATTCCTTCACGCCAATAGTGTCATAAGGCTAGAATTATGTGAGTTACGTTTACTTAAGAGACTTGGCTTAACGGTACGAGGGTAGTTCAATAAGTCTTTAGAATGACCAACAGATGGCGCGCGAATCGCTCCAAATCATCTGTTTTCAGTCAGCACCACTCCCGACTAGATATA
>NC_046662.1:87480568-87498532 GCF_010883055.1 Belonocnema kinseyi | reverse complement strand
AGAGCTCCAAGGAGATTATGTTGAAAAATAAAAAAAAATTTACCCAAAAAAAATTGTTTGTATACTTCATTCTAAGGACTTATTGAACTACCCTCGTATAATATTAATCATGTTAATAATCGGCGATTCAGGCAGTTAGGTGCTCGGCCTTCACGTTATCGGTCTGGGGTTCGATCCCTGATTCGTAGTGTTTCATTTGAGCGAGGAATACGAGAAAGGAGCAACTACGAGAAAAGGTTCTCGTCTCTTTTTATGAAATCTCATCTCGTCTCATACAAGCGAGGTTCTCGAAATATCGTGTATTTCGATCAATTGCCTTATTTTACAATCATAAATAAACAAACGTCATATGTACTTCATAAAATATTAAGTTAGACATAGGAGATACAAAAAATATAGCATTCAGAGCAAAATATGTATTTCTATTAAGCTATATAATTTTTTTATTAATAATTAAGGTTCCTAAATATAATTTTTATTAATATAATCCTCTTTGTTTTTTATCTCGTTAGTTTATTTTTTGCATGGTTTTTGTGGTGATGTCTCATATCTGATGCATAAAGAAAATTATGTACTAATTCTGGATTCCTGAAGCTAAAAAGGCATTATTTATACTCCCTTTTTAATAATAATAATTATAATAATGTATAATAATTTATTAAGCAGCATATTTCAAAACTTGTTTTAAAAGAATAAAGAAATTACGCGTATATTAAAAACAATTTCCTTATTTGAGAATCGGATTTAAGGAAGATTTCTTTTATCTTTTGTGATATATTACTATTATTTCTTTCAAATATTTTTAATGTGTATACAAATTTATTTAACGGGGATTTTTAGGAATTTTAGATATTTCAAGAGATTTAGCGCTCTATTTTAGGATATTATAAAATACCACAAAGAATTTTTAAGAGCGTTAAAAAATTTCATATCAAGGAATTTCTAATGGTTTTAATTATTTTTAGGTATTATTACAAAAAATTGCATACAGTTCTGAAGAATTTTGGAAGATTTGGAAGGATTTTGTAGAACTTATACGGCTTTATGATATCTTAACAGATTCTAAGCAATTTTATTAAAAAAATAACATTCTTTTTGCAGAAATAAAAACTTAAAAGTGACTCTTTTAAATGTAGTTGAATTTCTTGAAGCTCAAATGAAATAATTTGTTTACTGATGACATTGTAAACCGGAAAAAGTGTACAAATGTTCGGAACTTCAGGTACATACCTTTCACGTCATATTCTTTTCCCTAAAAGACATTTTCTTGGAGAGGAATTCTTTGAACGAAAATTTTTTTTTGAGAACGTATATGGTATGTTGACATTTTTATCAGCTATTGTTTTTATTTGATAACCTTAAATAAATTTACGTGAATAGCGTTTCCGCTGATAGTTGGGGCGAGGAACGAGATAAAGCGAGATCAGATGAGACGATAAAGACAAAAGAGAGAATGATATTCTCAGTTTTTGAGAATACTTCTCGATCGACTGAAATAAGCAAGAGAAATGAGCATCTCGTATCGTTATGCAAAACTTTGTGGATATATTTTTCAAAAATACAAACAGATATTTGAAATATTCTTCAAATTTTCCATATGAATCATATTGAATATAATTTTTCCAAAAACATTAGCAAAAGAGTGGAAATACCTTATTTCGAAAACTGAAATACTATTTGAAAAATGATTCTTGAAGATTTTCATTTATTATTGATTCATTATTAAAAATTGAAAAAAGCTTGAGATTTCAGAAAAATCGCAAATTCCTAAAATTTCTTTGAGAGAAGATAGTTATGTACAATAATAAATTGTTCGAAAAATCATGTTCATTAACTTGCATTAATCATTGTCTCACTAAAGTTAAAAGCAGACAAATAGTAAACATTCTAGAATACTGCTGT
This sequence comes from Belonocnema kinseyi, assembly GCF_010883055.1. Taxonomy (NCBI): domain Eukaryota; kingdom Metazoa; phylum Arthropoda; class Insecta; order Hymenoptera; family Cynipidae; genus Belonocnema; species Belonocnema kinseyi. The sequence continues at coordinate 87,496,630 of NC_046662.1, read as the reverse complement.
TCAACAGAAAACCCTAGTAAGTCATATTTGCCGTAGAGACTATTTTCCGATACATGCGCATGAGAAAATAACCTCAATGCAAAACTCAATTGCTAGGTTTTTCCCTTAGGAAGCAAAATACCCCACAATTATCTAGCGTTACTGAAGGGACAGTTAGTAAAAACAGTTTAAATAGTGTTTTGGTAATTTGAATTCATTATTACCTTACTCTAATTCAAAAATGGACAAAAAGTGGTAAAATTTAGAGAAAAAAACGCAAATTTCTAACTCTATTATAAGAGAAAATTTCTATAGACAATAATAAATTGTTTGAACAATTGAATTACATTTCAAATTATCGGTAGAAAGTAAAATATAAGTATTAGATTTATCTCACAATTAAAAATAGTTTTAACCAGCGATTGGAACCATATAGGTTGTCCTCGGGAATTCTTAAGTGTGTGGATACGAACCATTCAAATTCTTAAGGGTCGCAAGATCAAATTTTCAATGACGATGTTTTTCTGAGGCTCTGTAAACCTACTTATTGGGGTGAATTTCAAGAAGTAATTTTTGCATCTTTGTTCTACGGTGAATTGTGACGAGAATAATCTGATATTCAACTCGATACAGATAATATGGAAGATTCGATAGAAAATTTCTAAAAACATATTTTTTAATTTAAAATACGTGTTAAACTTCAGATAGTTGTTGCGGGACCTTTAAATATAATTAGAAAAAAAAACGAATATATTTTTTCGAGGATTCAAACAATTGGGGGGGGGGGGGTGTATGCATGGAAATAAAAAAATTCCACTAGGTTTTTGAATCAACCTATCCATTATCCTTTGTTACAACAGAGTGTGATCGCGCAATTTTGGTATAAAAGATAAGGTATTTTTTCATATTTATCTGCAGATCTGCCGCTGAGATAATTGTGCCATCCAGGTGGAAATTAATGACACAGAGGAAGTCCTTTTCGTGGATAAGGTCGGTCTAGAGCAGATAAATAGCACAGAATCGCCCTCGGCAACTACTACGGCAAAGGGGGAATATAATATTAGGAAGGAGAGAGAGCGAGAGCAAGAGCGAGAGAGAGATCAAATCTTCGTCTACCAACTCACAGGAAAAGTCATAAAGGCGAAAAAAAGAAAAGGTCATGGAATGGAAATGTAATGTCACATTCTCGTAATCCTAATTTCTCCATCGGAATGAAAATCAATGATTAGGGGAAGCCACCCTACACTAGATAGGACAAAATTTAACAACATTTAACTGTATCAGTTACCAAAAATGAAGAAAGATTTTGATTGTCAAATAAAGCTTACCTATTCAATTGAACGATCTTATGAAAAGAAAGATCACGAAATTAATTGATTAGCTGCACTGAACATTTTCATTACACTCAGCCAATGGTACAATTTTTAACTCTTCTATCAATCAATAGATAATTGCTTCTGGTATTGCTCTTGAGCATTATATAATACCTCAATTCTCGATAATTATAATAATTTTTCATTAGTATACTTACAATTAAAATCAGTTTATTGACTAAATAATAGTTGAGATTATCATTATTTCACAAAAATCATTTAACCTCATTTTGCCATTTAAGCTCAATGTGATGTCAGAAAAGTGTACAATTCTTTAATACCTTAGTCCTATAAATGATACCTTTTCATAGTAACTCCTGAACACAAGTAAAATTTCTGGGCTTTTTAATAACTACAAGTTTACACTATCGTTTTCCCTTTTATTTGCAAAAACTTAAATTAAAAAACTTCACGAATAAAAAAAAAATTAATAAACACAACTTTCAACTTAAACATCTGCGAGACAGTCGTAGATCTATCAATTATGACAGCCAAATTTTCCATTATCTACTGTTGGTTATTTGCTGTTATAAAATGTAATGTTAAACAAAAGGTTCTTAAATATTCATAAATAACGAAGAAAGACTGCTTTGTATCAATGAATATTGTTCAATAAAATTCAAGTTTTTAATCGTATGTATAAAACTTATACTGGAATGTTTCATTTCGGTAGAAAGTATGAATAATGAAGAGAAGAAGTTTTGTTCAGGTTAAAAATTAATTGCTTGCTCTTACACAATAACTAATTATAATATCTAAATAAAAATATAGTATCTTATTAGAAATATATTTACAACCTAATGGGCGATTTAAAAATTACCTGACGCTATTTTGAAAACTTTGTACCCCTTTGCTTCTTTTTAAACATTTTTTCTCCGATTTCATTTAATAAATGCCTACAATAAAATACAAAATATATACAAGCATAATATTTTAAAGATTTCACTGACCAAAATCCTCTCAAAACATGAGTAATAAGTTAATTTTTTAAGGAAAGCAATTGAATAATAGGAAAATAAATTATTTTGAATAAAATTAAGGTACGCAGTCAGCTGTTAACTGATTTTTATTTGCTTGAACAATTTTACTTTCTTTAAATATTTGTTTTTTTCTGGTAAGTCGCAAAATGAACCTATTTTCTAGACGTTATGAATTCTTTAATCAATTATCACAATATATAGTTTGTTTCAATAATTTGACAATTATATTTATATTATATCTAGATAAATTAAATTCTCTCAATAATTTCATTTGAATATACTTATGCCATGACATTTACCTGAAAAAACAAGCATTTAAAAAAATAAAATTTTTTTTAATAATTGAAGATTAGTTAAAAATGACAAGGTATTTTTACGTTACCGATTAATAATGGCAGTTTAAAAAAAAGTTCAAAAAGATAGAACAAGCTGCAATATTATGTAAAAGTCAAATTTGTTACTTATGGATTTTCCTTTGAGGATCCACGAGAGGAGCTTAAACTCATTCACACTCAACATTTATGATGTATTCTTATTTTCTGACGAATTCTGAAGAATAAACTGAAAAACGTAACTGCTTGTTACTTATTATCGCGTTATTAAAAGCTGACTTTTTCTCATGATATAATAAATCAACGGGAAACTTCAGGGTTTTTGTGCGACCACTTAATTTTAACATGTTTCGCTCAAATTTCGAGGACATATGGTACCCTAAGGTAATATATTGAATTTAATATGAAACGATTAAAACTTAAAATGAAAATATATTGCATTTAAAAAAATGGTTAAATTTTCAACTAAAAGAGAACATTTTCCAATCAAATAGTTGAATTTCTTCAAAGATATAAAGATGTCCGTTGCAGAGGAAGATACATTTTCAATCAAGAGAGACAAATTTTTGATAAAGAAAGACAAATTTTCAACACAACAGTTGATATTTAAAAAAATATGTCTTTTGAAACAGTCTAATTGCTCGAATTCTTAAACAACAAAATTTAAACTTCAACCAAAAACAGTTTCATCTGAAGCAACTAGTTAAATTTTCAAGACCAGAAGACGAATTTTCTAGATTTTTAACAAAATAATTAGAGACTCAACAAGATAGTAGAATTTTCAACTAATAGAATTAAATTTTTAACAAATTCTAAACAAACAAAATATTTTTATTTTAAATAAAAAACAGTTGAATTCAACTGAAAAGACGAATTTTCAACAAAATAGTTCAATCATCGACCAATACAGATTAATTTTCAACAAAACAGTTGAATTTTTAAGCCAAAAAACAATTTTCTTTAGAAGGGTTGAATTTTTAACCCGAAAATATAAAAATATAAATCATTTCAAAAAGTTACTAGGTGTAAAACAAAAAGTTCTATCTTATTTTTCTATGTGTAGCAGAATTAAAGAAGAATGTAGCAGCTAGTCTTTTGAACACATACTTGCGCCTTTTTTTAATTGAATTATTTAAAAAATATGTTTTTGAAATGCCGATGGAAATTTCGTCCGCTGAAAGATTGCCATTTGTTGAGGAATTAAATTACTTTCACTATTCTTTCATGGGTTCCTTAGATTTTTGGAGAATATATTTGACATGTTTTTATAAGAAGTTTCATTTAATACATGGACAATACATTGTTTGCAGGTTCAGCTTGGGTCTTAACATGGAAATAATGAGAAAGTTAATGCATTTTATCAACACAATCAAATAAAGTTATCGGCAGTTTTTTTGTATATGATAGATGGTAGCAATGACTGTCTCAATTGCATATTAAACTCGAAACACTTTGGAGGTCGTATGATTTTTACAATCTATTGTAAAATAATCACTGAATAATTAAATAAATTTTTTGCATTTATTGTTTTCGCTTCAAATGTGAATATTTACTTCGTTCCTGTAAAGTACCATCTGAATAAAAATGCAACTTAAAAAAAGTATACAATATAGGATAAATGGCTAACATAATTCATCTGTTGGTACTGCTTTCTTTCGAATGGATGTTCCAGCTTTAAATTGGTATATAGTACTTTCTCCACTTGTTCATCATTTATACATTCTATGACTTTTGAAAGTTTTTCTATCCACCTCATACTGGTTTTTTATATTTAAATTTTTAGGTAAATAAACTTAATTTTTAATTAAAAAAGACTTTTCAACCAAATAGTTAAATCTGCAATCATATAGTATCATTCGTAACCAAAAGAGATAAATTCTAACCCAAAAATGTAATAGTAGACTTTTTAATAAGATAGAATTAAATTTTAACGAAAAAATGGTGGATTTTCTTTTTGAGTTCTCTAATCCGGTTCGTATTTAAGTGAAAAATGATAAAACGCAAAAGTTTCTTGAAAACTGGAAAAAAAGGAATTCAATAAAAAAGGGGAAAATAAGGGACTACATATCTTACTTCAATTATAATTTTTTTATTCCTAAATAAATTTCTTTGACATTTCCAAATATTGGTGTATGATTTTTCAGGGCCATGTCATATATACCAATGTAAATCCAGGTTGAATATTGTAGTAGAAATATTCAATTTCATAGCTGACAGTTTTTGAAATTGAGAGCGAAATCCCGTCTTGACGATACGTATGATGCAATTTCTCTTGCAGTTTGAAATGGAGTTTAAATCGAGTTGACTTCCATGCAGGAACCAATCAAAAAACCTTCATCTTTACTAATATTTTCCTTTTATCAGTAAACTCTAGAGATCTTTTCCAGGATTCCCATTTAACTAAACTCAACTTTAAGTGTGAATGTATTTAATATTAAATATTAAAATATTAAAAATATTAAATTATTAACTATGAAGAACTACAAATACTATCTTCGAAATTGTCATAATAATTTTTGTAAAATGTTTTCCCATATTATAAATTATTCCTAAATGTCTTTTGTTACATTAGATTTGAATAGATGTAGGATTTTCTCTGTTATAATTAATTTCAAAATATAAACAGTTTTGAAAAATCCATAGAGAAAAATCTGGGTACAGTAGAAATCTCCATAAAGAGAGTCTTGCTGTAATGGGAAAGTGGAGCGATCTATTGTAGGAACTTCTTACTATATCGGGCTAATTCAATTTTCATCAATTAATTAGTCGAGTCGACTTTAATTTATTTAAATATAATCTTCAATTTTTAATTACGTAACAATTAAAAATATTTTTAAAAAATGAGGACGAATATACTAAAATTATATTATCTTTTCCCGGTAAGGTAGGAAATCACGTAGGAATTTAATCGGCATATAGTAAAGAATGATCATAAATGGTTATAAAATCTGACTTACATTGCTGATCTTCACTACCTTCTGAGTTCAGCTCAGTTCCATTCTCGTTGATATTTTCTTTGCACCAACCTATGAAGATAAGTAGATAATTTAATTAAAGTATTGAATTTTGATTTCATAATTATCTGTTTTTTTAAGGCCGGAAAAAGTTATGAAATAAGAATACTAATAATATATTTGTTAAATTTCTTTATATTTCTATCATAATCTAGGTATTTATATAAAGAAATAAAAAATATAAAAACTTTATGTCTGTAAACATTTGTATACCCCTTTCAAAGAATCTTCTTATTCCTGAGGTTTCTTTTTTTTTCTTCCTTTTCCAAGTTTCGTCGATTTTTTTTAAAGTCCCCCCGTCTTCCTTAACGTCTAAAATAGATGAAGAATCCTAAAACACATAAGAAAGTTTGAATTTATGTTTTACATTTCAAAAGTATCCTATTATCAAGACACATCGAAAAAGGACTCTTGAGTTATTGTAATTTATAGCATTTTATCACGTAGCCGACTGAATCACATTATAGTGGGAATACGAAAGACACTTTCACTCTCTTATTAATCATGTCATCGCGGTAATTCGACGTTTGAAGTAAATACTTTAGAATTGTATATTAACGCGAACGTTAAACATCCAGTCATTGGCAAGACCCAAGTGAACGCCAAATGGTAGATTTATATAATAAAAATAAAACATCAACCTTCCCAAATATTTCCCAAACCAAATTTTTAGTGACTTTCAACACAGATAAACACATTGAAACCTATTTTGAAGTATTATGAATAATGAATGGGAGAATAAAAATACTATTTTTTACTGTCAAAACTAAACAAAAAAATCACCATAGATTTCTTACGTGATGATGTAAAAAACCGGTCTCAAATTTCTGTAAACAAGTAAAGAAATGAATAATTATTAATCAGTACGATGGGATCCTATATTCAAAATTAACTTTTTTTTGAAAATCATGAAACTAACGTTTAAAACCCTATTTTAATATTTTTTGGCTAGGCGATTACGCAGAGTGTTGACAATACGAAGGTTGACTGGTGATCGCCTTACATAAATAGCCAATCAGAGAGGTACAAAAATGCAATTTTGATAACAAACATTTGAAAGTTCAATTTGACAGCATTTTTTATATGAATTTCGGTTTATAGTTAGGATTTCAGAAATAATATAAAATTCTAATGATAATAATGCTAATCTTTGAAATTTTCGCGACTTTCAAAACATATCGACATGGAGAAGATCAGTCTTTAGACTTGTTGATCACTAGGTAAGCTAAAATGTCGCACTGGCAAATTACTGGACGTAGAACCAAGCTACGTAAGTTGGAGACTGACCGTTTTACATTAATAATGATAAATTATTTAAAGTTTGACATTTGACGACAAAATTCAAATTTGAAATAAAATTAAGAAAATATAAAAATTTATTCGATTACCGTATCCTCCCACATTTCCACTTTTTTAAGATTTCAGAGAGGAGAAGCGTAATTTTAATCTTAAGCCCCTGGAGCTTACTGAGTATAAACTAAAAACGAAGAAACTTGCCGGCCGGCTTCTACCTCTCTCAATTTCAAACCTCTCTTTCGCGTATTACAATCATGAATTATTTTTAGGCATCGGTTTATATCACACGCGCATTTTAAGAGCTCTCCATTTTCAGAATTTACTTTGAAAATAAGTATTCCCTTGCAATTGTATATTTAGTGAACTGGGTTCCATCGTACATAGTGACACTGTCAACATTTCCCTAGTATTCAGAGTATGCTGTCTCCCAACTATAATTTTAATAATTTCGCGTCAAAATTTTTATTGTAATCGTTTTCGAACTTGCGTAGAGAGAAAATTTATAATGTTTATCTTATGAATTGAATATACAGAAATGATGAAGTTTCATGAAAAAACCTACAATCCGAAACCACAAGCACAATTCAAAAACACAGTCTATCTACTCTTGTTTCAAACCAATTCATTAGTTTAATTACAAATTGTATAACGTAATAGTTATAGATTATTAACAGCCTTACCTGCCTGCATTTGACAGCACTGTCAGACACAGAACTTGTCATTTTTACTACCATTCAAATATTTCAGAAAAAATTTTTCACATGGTAGGCAGACGATAAATTTAAGTTTTTAGTAAATGATTCCGAGCAATTCTCAGCAAGGACTGAGGAAACGGAAAGAAACATAACTTATCCGCTTCGGTTCAGTTCGATGATGCTAGATGGCCAAGCTATTTGCAGGTCACTTAAACGCCTGGCACGAGCGCGTGTAACTAGTGAATGTTGGCTAACATCCAAATAGTGTACTCGAGTTAACATAAATTTTTTACTGGTGACAGATCCATAATATCTTCACATTACATTCTTACCACAATTCATCTCCCGGAATTGTTATAATTATTTATATAATCATTAAAGATATATTCCGAAAAGGATCCTTCATGCACCTATATTTAAAAGGGGTTTTTACGCTATTTAATATTAGTATTTTAATTAAAATTCAATATATTGGTCAATAACAACCCGTTTTCCTTTCATGTTCACCTCTACCAAACAATATTTGTACCTTACTTGTGCACCACCCCTCTCCTCTACCCTCATACCTATCTTTCTTTCACGCTTTCATCTTGCCCCTACTTACCATTCCCTTTCCTAATACCAATCCACGCCTTTACCCCTCCAATCCTTAGCCTTCCGCTCTTTAAATGAACCAGTAAAATCTAACTGGTTAACATAGCCAGATGTGTGTCACTGGCAATCAGTGTCAGTCGTATGTGTTGACATCCGTCGGCTGATTACATGTAACACTTATCATTAACCATTTTTATGCTAACCTTTGCATTATCTGTCGAAAACAGTACAATAATAAATGAGAAAAGGCCCGTCATTCCGTCAACTCGACGTTCAATCAAACCCAAGTGGCGAAAGGGCTCCCCGGTTTTAAGCGAAAGATATTTCATTCACTGCTTATTGCAACCGTTCCCGAAATATTTCTAGTACAAATACTAGTACAAATACTAGTACACAATATAGTTTGTTTTCAACAGTTCTGTACAACACGTGAACTCTTAAATTGTAAATACGCGACCAGCAACATTCGCAGACGAAAGGAGTGGAGATGGATGACTTAGCCGCGTAAAGCTTTTAGTTGAATATACCGAGTGGATAGACAGCCGCACAGTGCGGCGAATTAGAAGATTGGGGTTCAAAATGATCCAGAGCCTACAATTTTCATCCGATTCCATCTTTTTTTTAAATTAAAGCTAACTAAATTCTGAAGAGGTCTGTCGAGGGCGATTTTACTAAACAGGCTCTGTTTGTTATTCACGTTGCAAAATGCTAAAAAACCATAATTTTTCATATTTGAGCTGCCTGTTCTGTATCATTCATTGATTTTGCCTCAAAAAGGTGAAAACTAATAGGTTTATAATCGATTAACGAATTCTTATAATTTCGATGAAGTCCGTGCAATCTGTTCAACTGTTATAAACAAATTTGTGAACAAAATCGATTATTGCTGTACATTGAAGCCTGGAAGTTTTTTTCATCACGTTTTTCCCCGCGAAATCGAGTAAAATTAATGTGCCGTTGAAATCAAACAATAAAATATAATTTTTTTGATTGTTCGAAACAAATTTCATAAACAAATTTAATAAATAAGCGCAGCTGTATATATAAAATGCATTTTTTCTTCGCGATCGTTAGGTACCAGAAAAAAAGTTTTCTTCAGGTACCAGCAATAAATTTCTCTGGCGGTACCGCTGAAAACTAAATTTTTAGCAAACCGAAGGAACTGTCAGACATGTCAGAGAAAAGTTATGTGATTTAAGGGGAATTTCGTTATACGGTTTCAACCCCGTATCCCTTTCCAAAGTGTCGTTGGGGCGGAAAGGGACACCTGTATCTGGTCACATAAATAATGTTAGTCAAATCCCTTCCCCTTTTCAAGGTCTCGTGGAGGCGGGAAGGCACCTCTTTGACCGGTCACAGAAATAATGTTGGTCAGAACCCTCCCTCCTTACAGACCTTAGACTGATCACAAAAATAATTTTGGTCAAACACCTTTTTAAGATCTCAAGGGGGTGGTAAGGCACTCCTTTGACGATTCAAAGAAATAATGTTGGTTACACCCCTCCCCGTTTCCTAGCTATCGTGGAGCGGGAAGGCATCATTTTGTCCAGTCACTGAAATAAGGTTGATCAAACCCCTTCTCCTTCCCGACGTCTCGTGGGGGCGAGAAGGCACCCCTATGACCCGTCAGAGAAATAATATTGGTCAACCTCCATCCCCTTTCCAACGTCTCGTAGAGCGGGAAGGCAACCCTTTGACCGGTCACAGAAAAAATGTTGGTGACACCCCTCCCCCTTTCCAAATTCTCGTGGAGGTGGGAAGGCACCACTTTCACCAGTCACAAAAATAATCTTGGTCCAACCTCTTCCCCTTTCCAACGTTTTGTTGGGGCAGGAAGGCACCCCTTTGACTGATCATAGGAATAATATTAGTCGAACCCCTTCCCATTTCCAAAGTTTCGTGGGGGCTGAAGGAACCCCTTTGACTGGTTACAAAAATAATTTTGGTTAAGCCCTTATCCCTTTCCAACGTCTCGTGGGGGCGGGAAGGAATACCTTTCCGGCTGTTTTCAGAAATAATGTAAAAGGCAGCCCTGTGACTGGTCGCAGAAATAATGTTATGTACAATAATTATAACAATGTAATTATATAATAAAAATGTAATAAAGAATGTGATAAAAATGTAATATTGTACAAATATGTTATGTTATAATGTCCTGGCACAGAAGTTTATTGCAGGTACCGACAGAGAAGTTTGTTGCCGGTACCAGCAGGGCATGCACTGCATTGAATGTATCATTTGGCTTTAATGGTATATTCAGTAACGCTGATTCAGTTTAGTCGCTTACTGTTTGACTAATTTAAATTCGAGAAATCACTGGTGAACCAGAGATAAATCAAAATAATAATTCAGCCAGTGACAATTTCACTGGTTTAGATTAAGAGATTCCATTTCACTATTCCACTATCTCATAGAAAATATAAATATGTTATTCTCAGCGCAAACGAGTTTTTCACTTTATAAATATTTTCCGGGAATGCTCTAAGATCAATAAGTTTTAATGAAAAAAATGAGCCCATTAATTTAAATGATTTGTATCTCATGAGTGATAATCTGCAGAAAGACGTGCGGATCCGTGCAGATATTTTGGTGAGGCGCCGGTCGGTGCCTGATCGGGAAAAATGTGGCCCCGATCAAAAGTCACTAATTTTGTGATGTATGACATTCTACCTTGACCATATAAATATCTGAAGGATCTTTTAAACATATTCCAAAAACAATTACAAATTATTAGATCTTTTAAAAATACATATTGTTGTTAAATTTATAATTTTTATAATTTCTTCATACAATTTAAGCCGAACTGCTGAACAGTTTGCAATATTTTTTGAAATTTTTTATACTTATCGTATATTTTCTCGAAAAATATCAGTTGCAGAGTATAAATATATTCAACATAAAATGTGTCTTATTTGAAGATCTACAAGTTTTATTTTAAAAGATTTGGTAAATTTTTATTACTGACTGAAATAAATGGAAAAACATGGAATTTTTATAGTTTTGGGGGTTTTGACCTTGAAAATCAAATTTTCTCGTATTTTTACTATTTTATTCATGATCAGTGCGTCAAAATACATAGGTATATGAAGTTTCGAATTAATCGGAGGTAAGCGCTTTTCGGAAGTTGATCCTTGCCTTCATTGCGGACATAAAATCCCTACTAACAATCCTGTGCTTTCGAACTCGCAATGTACTTTTTGCTTTTGGCATTTTAAGTTCGATGTAAGCAAAAAAATATCACGAGAACTGCAGTAAACTTAACAGAATCTTTTCTAGCCTAACTCGATCCGACATAGTTCGACGCGAACCACACTTTCTGCTCCTTTGCGGCCACATGTGGAAAATCCGATCGGCCGCAGATCGGAACTTGGGAATAAGTTGGGCAATATCTGCACGGGGATTTCCGACCAAGGACTTCTCCATGGGAATACGAAGCTCTGAACATGTAATTAATTATCAGCAATTAATCATCAATATGAATGGTTGCATTAAAAGTGGATATCTAATTTTGTTTATAATTTTTTGACACACATATCCGGGAGAAAATTGGCTGATAAAATGTGGCTTAAAAAGCCTTGGTGTATTAAAATTATTTTTCTACTTTGTTAAAGAGTACTGTTGCTAAGTCCACAACTAACTGTAATCCCTGATGCCTTTCCAGATAGTAACTGTCTTGCAGTAATTTAGCCTTTAATACCCTTTAGAGACCGCGGCGTGCGCAACTTCGAGACTCTTTTTCGAGGCAGCAACATTCGAGCGCAAGAAAGTCTTCAACAGTTAGCCAGTTTATACTGAGAAATTTATATGGCGGCCCCAAAGCAATTGCAACCACCCTGCTGCCACTCGCGAGCTATTCCATTGCAATGGATGTTGCGTTAATTGGACCACCTTGGCATCTCTTACTGTGATTGAAGCTCTCTGGATGGACAATTTCGTCTTTTTAATGAAGGTAATTTCTTACATGCAGTATATAATGATACCAAATCTTATAACTTCAGGAAAATCCAATAACGCTTTCGGTAAATATTTTGTTATTTTGTGAATTTTCTATAAAATAGCTTCTATTGGCCAACAGAAACATAAGTATTGTTTAAAAAATTGAAATGATTGATACACAAAACTTTAAATATACAATTCTTCTGTTATATAGATCATAACATGTTTTCATTATATCTATGGTGAACATAAGTCGTGCACATAGGCTGCCTGGTTTACAGTTTTGACGCTGACCAGATGGTCCGGCCTGAGCCTGGTCAAAAGTGTAACTTTTTTATCAGCTCCAGGCCAGACCGTATGATCAGCCGCTAGATAATTTCTAGTTAGTGACTAGCTAAAGGCTACACGCATTTTGTTTTGAGATTACTTGAATTACTTCAGATTACTTGAATGAAATTAAATTTTATGTTTATGTGGTAGAATAATGTTTCATTTATCAGACTGTCAACTTTTTGTGCCATAAGTATGTTAAATAATGTTGCAAACATTATATTCCGACCATTCAGTCTCCAATCATTTTAATATCAAAGCTGCTTTCTTTCTACACAATTTTTCTTTTGTAACATACATTTTCAAGATTTGTGTTCTTAGCATCATTTTTTTAATTAAATAAATTTATTCAGTGCAAAGAAGAACTACACGGTCTACTTTTAACTACTTCATTTTAAAAATGGTAACTTTCTCATTTTGAACATTTGAAATACAACAGTTCGATGCTGTGTATGAGCATATAGAATAGTCTTATACATGGCGCAGTCAGCAAATAGACTCATATTGAATAGAAGTGTCGAGTTTCAAATTTTCGTCTTTGTGAACTAAAGAATTTGAAGTTCAAGAACTTATTTAAAATTATGCAAACCTTAAATAATGAAACGCTGACAAATTTAAGGTAATCCTTCACAATCTTAAAACAACTATAAATTTAAACCTGTTCATTTTGAAACACTTTAACTCAGGAAATTGTAAATTGAGTCTTTTTAAATTGTAAAGTCTCAAATTGTCGCATTCCAAATTGCATTATTAAAAAAAAAGAAACAATTATACAAATTTAAAACTTTCATGATTCAACTATATACCCGGTTTTTGAGAAACATTGTTAGCTAAAAAAAATTAAATTTGAATGAAATCGTGAAAGAAAGATACACCTAATCATGCATATCAGTTTTTTAAATTAGTAATACTATAGAAGATCATTATTGCATAATCGTTGCAAAATAACGTTAACTCAAATATTGTCGAAAATTATTTTTCAACCGTACCGTTTACACAAAAAAGTGGAACTTAACTTTGCGAATTAAAAAATAGATCGCCAAATACGTCAAAGAAAAATCTATTTTGTTAGAAGAATTGTGGTGTAGGTTTTGCTGATTAGAATAAAACATTTGTAACATTATTTAAAATATTTGAAGTATGAAAATTAGATAATCGGATAAACGCAATATTATTACTTTCGAAATTATTAAATTACCGTTCAATAATGACCAAAATATAATAAATTTCGAAAATAAATGAGGCATCTTCATCGGAGCAGCGGTGAACAACAAAATGGTTGACGAATGCTTGGATGATAAATCTACCATAAATTTAGTCAATGATACGATCAAACCTTAACCTCAAAACATATTTTGTGTAAAACAAACAGAATTTTCCTATTTTCCAGCAGTCGAAAAATTGGTATTCTTATTTATTCAGTAAATATAGTCCGCACCTAGCAAAATGTCAACGGATAAAAGGTTTCATCCCGCCTATCACTATTATTTGTCATGAAAAGAAACCTTTTGTATCTTATTGAATACGTTCAAAGATAATTTTTCTAATGCATACAATTTCTGCGAAGGATCCTAAGAAGTTTCTATTCTGATAAAAAAAAACTTGCGGCTAACGCTGCCCATAAATGCGGGACAACATCGTACAAATTCAGCATGTTGGAAATAATAAAATGATAAAAAAATTGTTTTGTTTAAAGAAATAATGCCACGCTGCCGTTCATTTTACAAGAACGGACTGCAACGGCATTTTCTAAATCATTCTATTGCGTTTTAGCGCTCAAATAACTTGGAAATACACTGTAACGAGTTGAAGGCATTCTTCCCTAATATTAAGGAGCAAGAAAAACTGTTTTTATTTTGAGAAACGCCGTAAACAGATTAATAAAAATTATTAATTAATACATTTATGTATTGAGATGGGAGAAGTTTCAGATAACTGGCAAACAGCGATTATCGTACCAATATACAAAGGAAATGGACACAAGAAGAACTACAAAAATTACAGAGATATGGCTCTTAAAAGCAATAAAAACAATATATACTGGCAGCAAACCGAGTATGAGGGTAAATGGGAATTTCAGTGACTGGTTAGATATTGTGCAATGCATTAGAGTTTAGACAAGGATGCTTTATATCTTCCTGGCTATTTATTACATATATTAATGGAAAAGTGTCTTAGAATGGCCCTCTTTGTCGAAGAAGGTGTATAGATCTAGAGATTCTATAAACTGTGAGGGTACGTGTTTTAGCTGTCCTAGAGAATAAATTTGTTATGGTAGTCAATCGAGGACTTGCAAAGAATGTTGAGCATTGGGAATGCTTGAATAAAACTTTATCAAAAAGATCTATTTTAGATGGCAGTATTTATATGTGTCTTCATATTCTCAATTGTCTACTTAATTAAGTATAGTCAAAGATTAAGGCTTCTCAAAGGTCTATAGGCTTTGAGGTACACATTCTCATCGTGACACTCGCGCTGGGCGCTCGATTTCCGACAGACATTTGTAAACAGGTTTTGTTGGATCATTTTTTTTCTCGTAACTTTCGTCGTTTTTCCACACATTTTTGTTTTAATTTTTTATTTTCAATGTTATTTTTCACGCATAGAACAAAAAGTACGCGTCCTATCAAAAAGTGATTCTCAAAGAAATTGTAGATCTTTTTTAGGATAACAATTTTTGTGAATTCATCTTTTCTCGTATCCTACATAGTTTGTCCACAAAATGGAACTGTTTATTTTTCATTATTTTTCGTGCAATCAAAATTTGAATTTTCGATTTTATAAGAATATCCAAAAATTTTGTTTTGATAATATTGTAGGGATTCAAAAAATAAATGTTTTTCTTCTCTTGACTTTTTTTCATATTGTGCGTTTTTTGGCTTAAAATGTTGATTTTCGTTTGATTAAAAATTTTTTTGAAAATTCTATAACTCTGAGAAGTTTCTTTTGATCGAAAAAAATCATTAGGATAAATTGTTTTTCCATTTTAATACTATAAATATCCGTACATAGAATTTTCAAATTCAGAAAAAAGTGGTCTCAAAAATTTTCAAAATGCGCTCACTTTTTGATTTTTTATAAAAAATAGCTGATTAATGAACTCGTCCTTTCTTTTAGGACCTTAAAAAAGTGTGCAAAATATGGATTTGATCCGTTCATTTTTTCGAAAGTCACCGTGTTTACGGAAGGACGGCAGGTTTATGGAAACGTGGAGATCCGTTGAAAAACTGTAATGTCAAATTTCGGACAATTCTAATACTTTCTCAGTCACAAATGATAAGCATGTAATAAAAAAAAAAAATTATGGTGTTTGAAGAAAAAGGTGAGAAAATTATGTGTAACATTGTCCTAAATTATGAGAGAATAGAACAAGTTGATAATTACGTATATCTTGGTGACCTATTCACAAGTGACGGAAAGATAGATGGGGGATTAGATAGACGCATAAACGAAGGCAAGAAGGTTATTGGTAGAGCAGGGCAAATTCTCAGATGTAAAAATATATGAAATAAAGCGGAAAGGGAATACATAGT
>NC_046662.1:87477050-87480468 GCF_010883055.1 Belonocnema kinseyi | reverse complement strand
GGATCTATCAGGAAAGAATTAGAATCAAACTAGCACCAATCACATGAAATCCTTGTGCTTGATATGCGGCAAACATGATGTACAATGTGAGCAATACGATAATGCTCTAAGAATATGTTATAGAGAAGACACTAGCTCTTATATATGAAACAAAATGATTGAGATGGTTTTGGCATGACCGCGGAAATAATGGTTAGAATATGATATGTTAGAATATTATATGTTAGATATGACATGATAACTTTGTGGGGCTCTTCACTTGGGGTGGTTGCTAGGGAGATTATCAGCAACCTGAGTCGGTACAGTATTGCGGAAAGAACGTGCTATTTAAATAAGGAATACGAGAATTCTATGATCAATCTAAAAATCTATACCCCCTTGTCCACATTACCCCCTTCCTCAGCGAGTGAGCCATGCTTACCCCGAAAGAATAATAGCTTAATCGTCTAATAATAATAATAATAATAATAATAATAATAATAATAATAATAATAACACATTGTAATTTTATTCTTCTAGTGCGATGTGAATATTCGCACTTTAGGAATTTCCGATCATTTATCGAAGAAAATTGTGTATATATTCGTGGAATATAAGGTGAAGACCCTAGTAGGTGCCATGCGACCAGTGAGTGGCACCCTGGATTAATTTCTTTATTTATTTAAAAATTTGGTTGAAATTTAGATTTAAATGAATGCTTAGTGAAAAGTAGCATTCTTCGATATTAAATTGCATATAAATATGTCCGGGGAATAATTTTCAAAGCAGTGTATAACCAGGTGTCAATGACTTTCCCACACGTATGAAGCAGACAAAATATCAATAATTATTAATAAAAATGCAGAAATTGCTGCTATCATGCTTTTAGTATTAAAAACAACTGCGTTACTTATGCTTTAAAAAAACTCGTGATTGAAGCGTCTTCCACAATGAAAAGCTAAATCTTGAAATATTGAAAGCTAATTATGTCATTAATTGTCTTTACCTTAATTCAGAAGTCCAAAACTGTTATTCAAAAAAAAATTTCATTTAAACTGTAATGATTTATAATATATTATAAAAATCATATAAACTCCAAACATAATACGCATAATTTATTTGTTTATGGCGTTATAAGACGTATACTTGATTATTTATTTAAAAGCTCTTTGACAATAACTTGTAATATATTATGAACATTATATGAGGAATAATTTATTTCCTTATGTTGGTATAAAGGCGTGAGCTTCATTATTTACTTAAAAGCTTTGTTGCTAGTAGGACTTACTTACTTCTTCGCGCTACAACTTAAAAGATGTACACTTATTTTAATACTCAAGCCTAACCAGTGAAAGAATTTTCACCAAGCCAAATTTTTCATCGCCACGTCAAAAATACATTTTTCAATCCTTCTATTAAAATATAGCAAGCTACTGGTAAAGATGCAGATAAACTCTTTCACTTTTCTCATTATTCAGTCACTTTTCTTATTATTCAGTCCGAACTGGTATCCACCTCGTGCTGGTTTCCCCTGTACTTGAAACTTGATTAAATAATAGGAATGCATTTTCCCATGAAAAATGTAATTGAGAAATTAAAAAGGTAATGACGCACTACCCGAAAGGAATTTAGGATGTCAGCGAGGGTGTGAGGATTATGAATAAGAAGAATGAGGGGAAGACCGAACCTGTAGCGCCAAAACTACCCGTCGCGACGTGCTGCCATGGAACGACAGCTATTCTTTTGTGATTCGTTCAAGAGAGGCACGAGCACTTTTAGACGTCTGTGAAATATTATACAGATGTTGAGGCAAGGTAAAATAGAGAGGATCGCAGCAGTCGTTTGAGGGAGGAACGGGGGTCACGTTGTCGGCAGTTGTAAAATATTTAGGAGTCTCGCCACTCAATTGTCAACCTGGGCTTCTGACAATGGAGAGTGATCTTCACCGGTGCCAAGCAGCATCCGAATGGTACACATTACAATGACCACTGTTCTCAAGGTAGGCCGAGAACCTATCACATGCATTCTGGGCCACACCGATCGCTTATTGCCGCAGATTTTTCCCTTCATTTTTCTCTAAAGCGGCAGCAAAATTCGTTACGCCACTAGAAATCGAACTCGGCGACTAATTGCAGAGAATAGTGCCTTTTAAGTTTCTCAAGCACAATAGACAAGCTTCTATATTACTCTCTTGCATTATGTAACTTTTATTGACTGGGTGGTCCCAGTATTTGTTCATTTACTAGCACCATCAATCGTGTGCTAGGCGTGTAGTTTTCCCCAATATACTTTACAAAATTCAAAAAGACATTTTAAGATTTCAGATATGTCAAATCAAAATTTCAACAAAAAACTCATCTTTTATCTGAAAGTCGAATTGTGAAGCGAAAAAGATTTCAGTTTTAAATAAACAAAAAAAAACAACTGAACTCATCCTAAAGAGAAGAATTTTTAATGAAGTACTTGAATTCTTAATCAAAATATATTAATTTAAAAAAACAGTTGCATTTTTAACCAAAAAAGAGTGAGCCTTTAGCATACAGTTGAGTTTACCAAAAGTTGAAAATGAGAACAAAAGAAATGAATTTTCAACTAAAATGATGAATATTCAATAAAAAATATATTCTTAGGGCAGTAGTGCCAGTGTTAAGCAACTAGCTGAATTTTCAACCAAAATAGATGAATTTTGAACAAAGTATGTAGTAGTTTAAATTTCAATCAAAAAAGTTTTTAATTTTAAATGGAAAACAATTGAATTAAAGAAAAAAAAGGAATTTCAACGAAGTAGTTCAATCATTAACCAAAGCAGATTTATTTTCAACCAAGGAGAATACTTTTCTACCGGCTACGACGAATTTTGAACGAAATGGTTAAACCCTCAACCAGAATAGATTGATTTTTAACCAAGAAGATTAATTTTCTGCCTAAAATGACGAGATTTCAACGAAATATATGAATTTTTAACCAAATTTTTGAAAGATAAATTTTCAACGGAATATGTATGTGTTGACATTACAACTAAAAAAATGATTATGTTAAAACAAACAGAATTTAATTCCTCCAAAAAGGCCAATTTTAACAAAATAGTTGAACCCTTAATCAAACAGTTACATTTTCAACCAAAAAGATCAAATTATTACCGAAAGAAAATTTTCAAAAATCTTTTAAACTGAATCGAAGTATGTCTAAAATTTTAAAAATTAAGACAATTGTTTTAAATCGTCTAGACTTTCTTTAAAATTTTTAAGCATATCTTTTGAAGTCTTTTGAAAGTTTCTTCAAAAATTATTAAAAAAAAGAAATTATTAGAAAAAAATTATTTTTTCAATATCAAGAATCGGATCAAATATTTAGCTTACGGCAAATAACAGAAAAAAGTTTGAGAGTAGGAAAAAAAGTTTTCTGTGCATTTGTTGACCTAGAAAAAGCTTTTGACAAG
>NC_046662.1:87473912-87476950 GCF_010883055.1 Belonocnema kinseyi | reverse complement strand
GTCAAAAAGTGGAGAAAAATTGTCCACGTGGTATATGGATGGCCCCTTAGTACCCTCTCTAACATATATTTCAACCATCGTGATCGGTAAACCGTTTTTGATAAAATTTGAATTCTTGATTTTTGAAAATTTGTTTCTAACTTTTGTAAAAAAAATTTTAATTTGATACTCAGGGTAACTTTATCTTATAGGAGTAGCCACTTGCCCCCGCAATATGGATCACATCCGAGTCGAGGCACCCAGACCATGCCTATCCTGCTACGGCCTTTGAATGCGTTTTCGCTATTTTTGGAAGAGCAGAAAATGCTATAACGCTGATAATTCTCTTTTTATCGATAGAAGTCATAAGGAAAAATTGTTCAAATTTCCAAATGATATGAATAACCGTAAATAGAAGTTTTAAATCTTTCAAGAATATGGTCTCAAATACTTTGAAAGTGCGCTCACTTTTTGAATTTTCGTCCAAAATAGCCAGTTTACGAACTCTTTTTTTAGGCCTTCAACGTGTGCCAAAGCAGAATCCAATCTGAACAATCTTTCGAAAGTTAGCGTACCTACAAATACAGACTACAGACTACAGACAAGAACTTCGTAAAAATCGTTTCTTTTGATTCAGAGGGTCTCAAAACGTGAAGATTTCATGAAAACCGACAAAGTGAAATTTTATATTAAACCAATGCCTTCTCATTGAGATGAGAAAGTATTATCATTTTACTATGTTTTTAAAAATATGCCAGTTGTACAATTTCCTATTAGATGTGCCGATTGTTTCATTTTAATCAAATACAAAAATCTACATAAAAAACGAACTCTCTAATTATTTTTATTTTCATCTAAAAATGTTCACGGGATACCATATTACCATAAACAATTAAAAAGATACATTTAAATTATAATTTCACTTAAACTTCATTCAACCTGCCTGTAGGAAAGCTTTGTTTGTCCTAAATTTTGAGAAAAAAAAAGAAAACCATTTTAAATCCTTAAAGCAGCATTTTTTAAACCACCTAAGTCTCTATGGATGTTAACGACCTGTAAAACGTCAATTTTGGATTGAAGAATGTGAAGTCTCTTTTATTGTGAAAAATTGCTGTGTCGTCTTCCACAGCTGCTCAGGCGGCGCGCCAGCGGAAAGATTCTTTTTGAATAGCATGGAAATTGCAATGTCGCCCAATTCGAATGGAGACACGAGCCTGAGTCGCGCGAGTCCTTTTTCTATTGTGAAATTGTGATCCCTTTGAGCCTCTCATGCGACGCATGTTTTCTTAATTTTCTTATTCTACTCGACCACATTGACTCCATTTCCAACACTCACCATCTTTGCTCTGCATAACAGAAAGGTCAAAGTTGCTTTCATTTGGATCACTAACATAAGAATACAAACCTACAGACTGAATCTAGCGTCCTAAATGGAATATTTCAAATGATACACTTACATACGATCAAATGTGTCACTGATTTCACTTAAAATAAAAAATGGAAACAAAAATCCTTCTAATTGAGGTCAAGATTTTTATCACGCCAATTAAAAATATGTATGGAATAGAGCATATAATCGGGTGGATTAATTTTTAAAAACATATAAGGAGGGGAAACCAGTACGAGGTTGATACGAGTACGAACTGAATTATGGAAAAAATCGATTGGATTTTAAAAGCAAAATTTCTGTAGTATTTTTTACGAGGAACGGTATTGAAAACGATTTTTATAATCAGTCATTTTACTCGTAACTTGCTTTTTTTAAATAAAAAAATGGAAAAATTCTTTTTTGACATGGCGATGAAAATTTTGTCAGCTACAGAGTTTCATTTTTTTTTACTGTTGGATTATTTTTCCACGAATGTATATTCAATGTCCCTCGACAACTGATCAGAAATGCTTATAACATGAATATTCAATTCGTACCAGAAGAGTACCATCTGAATAAAATTGGAACATGTTGGAAAGTCTAAAATATAGGATAAAAGGCTATAATATAATTCACGTGATGGTATTGCTAATATCTTAAAAATAAAGTTTCTAGATTTTAAATGAATGATCTAGCTTTAATTTATTATTTAATACTTTCCCGCTTATTCAACGAGTATCAATATAACGACATTAAGTGTTTTTATAACCACCTCGTACTGGTTTCCAATATGAAATAAAATTAAAAAGTTTTTATTATCTACTCAAACGAAAGATTACATTTTTGATCGAAATCCGTTGCCTAGACTGATCAGATTTGTGGGTAATGTCATTTGAAGATGGTCGGCTGGCGCAAACATTTCTTCGAAAATATCAGTCTAGATAATGATTTCAATTGTACCAAACGTTTTTTCGCTCCGCGGAAAAAGTCGGATTTGTTAGTCATTAGGTTTGTAACTGCCATCCTTCATTGAGATTCTGGGAAAATCTCATATGATTTTTTATGTTGAAAATGGCTAATTTTGGAATTGAATTTTAAAAGAAAATTGAAAAAGATATAAAGTCTTTAATATAATTTCCTAAAATTTTGAAAAAGAATATAATAGATTTTAAAAAATCAAGTCTGCAATATTAAATAATTTTAGACAAAAATCGAGTGAGCTTGAAAGAAGAGATACTTCTAAGCTTTAAGAATATTTCAGAATAATTTAAAACTTGAAAAAAGTCAATAAATTAAAAAGAAAATATACACTTTTGATGATTTCTAGAAAAAAAAACTTTATTAATAAGGCCTTTGTCATGTGCACCGAAATGTTGGTACACATATCCAGTTATTTTCGGTACGAAAAGCGGGACCTGGAGAAGGGACTATTTATACCGATATTTTGTTACGATTAGCCGCAATTTTTTGGAATATGTGAAAAATTAATCTTAAGAGAAAATTAAGAAATATCTAAAAAGATTTAAAATGATTTCCTAAAAGTTCGAAAAAGAATATAGAAGATTATCACACCAAATTTTGCAATTTTGCACGTTGCCATTTACTTTACCTTGATACACTTGTTTCGTTAGTCGTTCATTTGGCATTCTCTCAACATGTCCGAACCATCTTAATCGATTTCTTTCCCATG
>NC_046662.1:87470415-87473812 GCF_010883055.1 Belonocnema kinseyi | reverse complement strand
CCCCAGCCCCCTCGTGGATAAGCGTGGAATTTTTTCAGACTCCCCCTCCCCCCTAAACTGTCCACGTGGTATATGAATAGACCCTGAGGGGGTTCAAAAAAAAATTCAAGAACCAATTCTGTTGATAATAAGCTAATTTTAAATAAAGTTAATATTTTCTTTTTAAGTACTTCTGGTACACCATCCATTTTGCCCCTATATCATTCTCATATTCGAAACTGGAAAATATATTTTTGCGGAAATGATCAAAGCATTACTTCAGGGTTTAAAAAATAAAAACGACCTGATGGCCCCTAAAAAGTATGCAATTCTATGATAATGCGGGGCCAACTTAATTTTTAGCTTATAACGCAATAAGTTATACGCAATGGTGTAATAATAAACCCAATTCAACAGCATTATTCGATTTAAAATACATTTCATCGTGAAATTCCCAGTCACAGTGTCAATTTATTATAAGTAGATAGAAAAATAATTCTCTTCGTTACTGCTGACATTCGCCAAACTAATGTCATGTTTGCTCAGGATACACCACGTGGTGATCGTCAGTCAGATTAGCATCCCATACTTTATTTACACTATATACAACTATATACACCCTGCACAAAACGCTTGCCCCCCCTGAGAGTGGAAAATAACTCTCAAGTATTTTGATTCATTCTCAATAAGTGTAGGCATATGTCCAGGGTCACTGTATTCATGCTCACGTCTACTGTACTATCGATATCTTAAAAAGTTACCATTTTCTCAGTTATCTCTGTTCGTGCCTAATAGGTATATCTTCGTAAAGTTCAAACGTCGTCTCTCATAGTACCTTTCAACTTAGCATGAACGACTTCACTTTCTTCTTGCTTAGTGCCGATGAGTGCAATTGTCATATATCATACACCTAATTTCACATAGAGACATGGGCCTGATTTCTCTGCATTTTATTACAGACGTAATACATGTAGCGTAAATGAAGTAAGGGATGCTAATCTGATTGACGACCTGAATGCGGTGCATCCTGGGCAAACGTGTCATTAGTTTGGCGAATGTCAGCAGCAAACGAAGAGAAGTATTTTTTCTATTTTTAGTTAGAATACATTTTCACTGTGACTGGGAAATTCAAGATGAAATGTGTTTTTAATCAAATAATGCTCTTGCATCTGGTTTTTTATTACATCATTTCATATAAATTATTGCGTCATAAGCTAAAAATTAGGTTACCCCCTCATTATCATAGAATTGCATCCATGTAAGGGGCAAACAAGCAGTTTTTATTTTTTTATACTATGAACTAATACTTTGATCGTTTCCGTAAAAATATATTTTGCAGCCTTGAATATGAGCATAAAATAGGGAAAAAATGTTCGGTTTTCCAGAAGTACTTCCTTAAAAAAATATACAAAAATTTTATTTTTAATTTATCTTCTTCTTATTAACAGAATTCATTCTTAAATTTTTTCGCAACCCCCTTAGTACCCTCTCTAACATATATTTCAACCATCATGATCGGTAAAGCCTTTTTTAAGAAAATTTTATTTTTTTTTAAATTTGTTTATAACTTTGTTAAACAAAATTGGGTTAACTTTTTCTTGTCCTTGTCCACTTGTCCCTCACTGAAAAACTAGTTGGTTGGGACAACTAACAAAGTAGTAGGCCCAAATATTTTAGTTTGTAATATATGCCGCTTCTATGAAAGTGGTTGAGGCTACTACTTTTATTCGCAAAATTGGTATTAGTTGTCCTTGCTACTTTATTCGTTCTCACTACAACTTTCGATGGTAGGTACTACTTTCAGGTAGGTGTGTTTACTACTTTAAATATTAAGTGTTACTACTTCAATTAGCAAGTCTTACTCTTAAATTAGTTATTTTACAAATAAATTAGTTGCTCTTACTACTTAAAGTAGAAATCCTTACTATTATATGATCTTGTACAATATTAATATTCAATCTTATATTTTCTTACTATTCATATAATTATACGCATCCCGCTGGAAAGTTGAATTGTCACGATGATGTATTTATACAAATTAGGGTACCTTTTCACGGAGGCCTGTTTTGAAGTATTCATTGAATTCATTTGACACATCGAGTTCCCATCTAGGTTATCAATCAATCTAATTTGCCATAATCCAACAAAGTAAATAGAAATAAATCCTATGAAAAATATTAACTCCCCGATTATTTCAAAAGTGGCCTCTGTGAAAAGGTGCCCTAAGCGTAGGTCGTAGACTCTATACGATGTTCTTCAATATTTTCCACGTGTTTACAATTTATAGGTGAAGGTTCAGATTAAAATGGCGATCATCGAAAACATAACGCGATATTTCGATGCGAATGTTGGCAGCACTGCTCAGATTTCATTTCTACCAATATCGCCAAGGGGGAAAACTTTTAACCTTTACTACTTTTATATCTTAGAAAATAAATTGCTGTTAAATGTAACTAATTTATTTGTTGTGACTAAAATTACTTTCCTTACTAATATAACCTTCACAGGAGGACTACCGTCGACTTGTTGCAGTACAAAACGGTTAGTTACTGTCACGATCGAAGTAGTTGTTGTAGCTTATACCAACTCTACTAATAAGGAGCTTCTTGTCGCAACTAACCATTTTTTTCAGTGCTCCAATGTGGATTACATCTTAACGGGGGCACCCAGACAATGCTTATCCTGTTAAACCCTTGTCGTGAACAATTATTAATGGGACACGTAGTTTTTGTTTTAACCACAAAAGATCTACAAGTTTGTTAAAAACTCTGGTTATAAAAATATATTCAAAATAAAAAAATTAACTTTTTGGGAAAAGGACAGAAGATACAATAACATTTTATTTAACAACATTCTTCGCCTAATTTATATCTAGATTGAACATAAACAAATTAGGTTTATAAAAAAACGACACAAGTTGCAATAAAATATTTAAAAATATTTTTTATTTTAACCCTAGATAGATTCCCTGGCATTTTTTACCCTCATCGGGTTCTGTGGGTGCCAAATGCCCCCCGTTTGGATTCGCTGTGCACAATCTTCTCCTTTCATCGGAATAGGATGTTATAATACAGAATTTTCTTTGTTTTTTAATGCCGAAGAGAATGATGCATGTAAAATTTTGTTTTAATAAAGCTAAAGTGTTGAAAAAGATGTTGAAACAAATAAAAATTGTGAAAAATCCTAAAATTGATATTTTTTAGGTTATGATTAGGTTCTTTTCAAAAAGTATATTTATTTGAACGTTCGAAGTTAGAAAATTTAAAAAAAAATGAGAAATACCGGAAGTGCGGGGAGGATGCTTATTATTATAAATAATTTGAATATACGAGGGTGGATTGATAAGTTTCCGGCCTGACCAAGAGATGGCGCCACTAGGCCTACCTTGAGGTGGCGTTCTATAGTACCATCCTTAGAT
>NC_046662.1:87433086-87470315 GCF_010883055.1 Belonocnema kinseyi | reverse complement strand
CAGCCTTGGAGGAGATTATGTTGAGAAATAAAAAAAAAAATTCTTAAAAACGTTGTTTTTCTTGGTCAGGCCGGAAACTTATCAATCCACCCTCGTATAATAGGTCAATCTCTTTGTTTTAATAAAAAAAAATTATAAAACATTAAGAAAAAGTTATTTTCAATGAAAAAGAGGTTAGTAAATTTGAAAGATAGGAAAAATTCGTCGAAATTAAAAAAAGAAGCCTTTTCTATCGAACAATTTTTATTTTCAAACTAATTGTAGAAAAAAAATTTAATTAAAAAACAGTAAATTGTACTGAATATTACATTAAATAAGTCCTGTCAACTTCGGTGCAAAGGTTGCACAAGACCACCCTATGTTCGTTACACACAGGTCGATTGCAACTTCCTTTGACACTGTGTCAGCAATCACAGCATCGGCACTTCTTATTTCGTATATTCTTGACATTTTCGATGAGAAAAACAATTATTCATTCATTATTCATTAATTGATTTATCATTGGAATGTATCAGCACTGTTTGAATAAAATTAAAGAAAACAACTTTACGTTAATATATATCACATTATTAGTAGTTTTTACATATCATTTTTACCTAAATTATAAAAAATCAATTCCAAATATCAAAATATAATGATATACGTTAAAAACGTTCATTTAGATGAAAATATAAACTGGACTTCAGGTGACGAAACTCGAATGTAACGGATCCTCTGGGGGATAAACGTGCCCCAAGCACTCAGCGGTTCCTTCTCACTTGACAGACAGCGAACAACCGGCAACATCAACCACTTCACCGCAACCTGGGACAGTCGAACTGAATTATAGCTAGGGTCTGCACGGGTCTGCACCAAAAAATAAGAGATATTTGCTCAGGAGAATTAAATGAATTTTGCGTGGGGCACATTTGTCCCCCGCAGGTTCCGTGTAGGGTTAATAGAATGCGATTTTTTTTGATGATATATGAATTATGATAAATATTATGAATGGTAATGATATAAATTTATTGAAATGATATACATTTTTTGGGGTGGCTAGAAATACAATTTAATGTAAAATATTATTATTATTATTATTATTATTATTATTATTATTACACCATTAAGCCATTTCTCTTTCGGGGTAGGCGTGACTCACTCGGTAGGGGAAAGGGGTAGTGTGAGGAAGGGATAGAGATTTTTCAGATTGATCCAGAATTCTCGTGCTATTTAAGTAAATAACACGTTCGTTCCGCAACACTGCTCCGACCCAGGTTGCTGATCAATCTCTCTAGCAATCACCCCAAGCGAAGAACCTCACGAAGTCGTTATGTAAGGTTCCCCACTTGGGTCCATTAGTGGCTAAGGTCTACAGTTTTTCTCACGCCCTGATATAAACAGTAATACTATACTGGCCCAAAATTGGCACTGTATATTTTTGCTATGATTACACAAAAATAAGAGGCAATTTCGATACAGTAAATATAACAAAATGTTGTCTTAGCACTAGATAGTATGTCTTTTCGGACTTAGAAAACAAAAAGACAATATAATTTTAATAATCTATACATGCAGTCTCTAAAAACCCCATTAATTAGAAACATGTATTTTTTACTTACGTTTTTCAATGAATAAAGTATACTTCTGAGATATAATTAAAAACATAATAGATGACGTTTTCATTTAGGGGTTAAACTTTCGATCCTTAAATTATAATAAATGGCTGTGTTAATTTTGTTTAGTGACAAAAATCAGTCTAATGTGTTTGTGATGTTTAGCAAAAATTAAATAATTCCGAATTAATTAATAATAACCAACACAATCTTTTGGTTTTTTTTAAATATGCACCCGAAAAATATGGAACCGTTCTCTTCGATTTTATTTGTTTGCCATATCTCATACTAGAAGTGCCGCTATTTCGTTATGAATCTGGATCATGATTTCGTTCCTATATCGCTGTCGGCTGTCAGCTCTTTTGGAGTTCAGTGATCGCGTAGTGATCTGTCAGAGTAGCACTGAATGAAAGTTATATATGTTATTTTATATGCCACAAAATTAAATTGGATCATCCCTTAAAACCTATAATAATTGAAGTATTATTTCATTTATTATTGCTAGAAAATATTTTATGGAATATTTCAGTATATTTGTATTTAAACTAATATAATTTTCTAACCTCAAAATTCTATAAGAATTGGAGCAAGAAATATTTATAAAGTAATTTATTAATAGATAATATTTTGTTTTTTAATATAAATGCCTACAAATATGTAATCGTTATTTACTATTATGTTTATTTATTTTAGATACACGATATTATAGTATTTAATTTCTGTGTAACGTCATTGTCGTGTCTCGGAACTATTATTTTGCCAGCGACAAATTATTTTTGAAATCATGACATAATAATAGCATTGATGCTCAACACTCGTTTTTATAATGTCGGCGTTATTTTATTTATCATTTTTAGAAAATTATTTTTATTTAATGGAGTCCAATTTTCTAAACTCAAAATGCAATAACAATTGGAGCAAGAATATAACTGCTTAGTGATATTTAATTATATTTTATATATAAATATATCATTTTTATATACAATATTTGATCATAATTTTGATTGATGTTATGTTGTATTTACTATTTTTTATTCTTCAATCCGTTGTGTATGAACTTTTATTATTCAACGTTTTGCTATAAAAATATTAAAACTTTTCTAATTTATGCAAAGTTTCATTCAACGTTAAAGTTAATTTATTCTTTTGATCAGATAGATTATCTTAAGCCATATCGCAATTAGGTTTTTTCAAAACATTTTTAAGCTTTATTTGTGGTATTTGTTGACAGGATGAGTGGTTCTCGGTGCTAATTAGTTTCTCCGTTTAAAATTTTACGAATTGACAGATACTAAATAAGATGGATTTAGCAGAAGCTGCTAAATCACGAAATATACAAGCTTCCAATACAAATATTGGCTGATTTGAGTGTAAAGGAAGTCGAATAAATATAGAAAAACAAATACCCGTGTAGAAATAGCCCGGTTTGACCTAACCAGAAGAAGGTTTCTGGCCAGAATCTAACCGGGTCAAACCGGGTTACTATTTTGTCAAATTGCCCGGCCGGGATCTGACCGAGTTCTCACCGGGACCTAGTCGGGCCAAAAATGGTGCATAATAGAAGTACCATAACCTTAAAAACATCTTAAGAAATATCAACAAACAACTGCCGTAAGTGGGTCGTTTGTAAATATCTCACAGGCGAAAGATCAATTTTTTGTGTTTTAGGCGTTTTTTTATCAATTATGAAAAAAAATGAAACTAATTTTAATTATAACGATTCGGCGACTTACGGACTCTTTAATGCTAAAAACGCAGTAAACCTCGGTGGAGGCCAGGCTATCCGTTAAGAAATTTGTTAAATTTCACAAAATTTTATCCATATTTCTGGAGCAAGCGGATTATTTATAAAGGTAAGTGAATTATTTTGTTAATAAGTAAGCATTATTAATATTCTTCAACGTTAATGTTAAATCAATATTCTAAACCGGTTTTATAGGTTAGGATGTCACGTGAAACCCCTGAAATTTATTTTATCTCTTGCAAAAAAACCTATGCAAACTAAGTTACGCTCAGGGCAAATTTGTTATGCAATTTAACTTTAATTTCTTACAATGAAATTTCTTACAGAAACTTAAGAATCATAACCTATATTTTAATACTTACATTGAATCAATGTTTGTAGTTAATATATTTATTATTATGAATGCAGTTCTTAAATTGAAATTCCAACATCTTTTTACAGGTGGAAATAAGTGCTGGCAAAGATTCTTATCTCTACCAGTTGGTAGAATATGTTCGCTGTGGTAAAAAGGCTCCAGTAAAATGCGATCGAGTAGCCCAGTCAAAAACCTATCGGATTCCGAACAGGTTACTCTATTTGTATCCGGAATCCGATCGGGTAACCCAGTCGGGATGCGACCAGCGCAGCGTGATGAAACCAACCAGAATCCGACCGGGCAACCTGACCAGATTCCGGATACAAGCAGGGCAACCCTGCCGGAATCCGGCCAGAACCCGGGCATAATTTCTACACGGGTATGAGTCGTTTCAATATGTATGTATACCAATTATTTAAATAATTTAAAAAAAACAATAATTAATGTTGAATCTAGATTTTATGTAGGTTAACCAGATATATTTAGGCACTTTATATAGCATGTACACAGCTAAACTGTCCAGAAATTAGTCGACTCGAACGTTACATCCCAGTCTAGATACTGTAGACTGTAGAGTCAGTATGTGCGTTGTCAACAGACTCAAGGCGGACTGCACAGAAATAGTACAGCGCCATGACAATTTTTCACACGGGTAGCGGGAGCTGGAAAAGAGTCTATTTGTACGGAAATATCAGTACTAATGGTCAGATTTTTTCTGCACAAGTTCGGCCACTGCCTTTATTAACATTAAAATTTACTAAGAAAAAATTTGTTTCGACAAATAATAACTACCGTATATGACTGATAAACGTAATACTTTTTATCAGAAAAAACTAAATAGAATTGTAGAATTGTAGAATTGGAAATATCAGTACTAATGGTCAGATTTTTTCTGCACAAGTTCGGTCACTGCCTTTATTAAAATTAAAATTTACTAAGAAAAAATTTGTTTCGACAAATAATAAATACTGTATATGACTGATAAACGTAATACTTTTTATCAGAAAAAACTAAATAGAATTGTAGATAATCTCTCGTAATATAAAATAAGCTATTGAGTATTGAACATTAGGATTAAATGAAAATTGCAGATTTCATCTAGAACGGAAGTTTAAACACAAGTATCTGAACAACTTTGGTTAAATAAACAATTTTCACCTGAACTATTTGTTTTGAAATACCTTTAGATTTCTCTTTCAAAATCCGTAGTAATTGAAAATAAGTCTATTTTCATTAATCTTATAAATCACTATAAAGGGTTGATGATTTTGGGACTTACTCTACGTAGATTAAATTAGTACACACAGGTGGCTCATAAATCTCGCTCGCAATCGATTCACCGTTAATCCCATAGTAATGAGATCCATACTTATTACTCTTATCACATCCGCTAAGTAAAGTTCTCCGTGCGGGTGCATTATTATCCAAGCTTTTTTGCTTTAGGCATCTCTTACTCTCCTGACACTCATCACACTTTTATTACAGACTATTTTTCTTGAATACAAAATAAGTTTCGAGAAGATAATTTGGATTACTTTGTATCTAATTGTCTGGCTTTAATGGAAATAATACTCATTGAATTTTTGATAAATGGTTCATTAAAGACTTTTCTTCGAGTGTATGTACTGTGAAAGAAATCATAGGTATGAAGTGTATACCCACGATTTAAAAGGTAGTGAGGATCGCGGAGGCACGCGGAGTAAATTAACGCTTGCTCTTCAACTAAATTAATTACCCCGATAGTAATTACACTTTGAGCTGAGCCGAGCGCGCCATCGCATCCTGCTCTAAACGGTGCCACTGCTTGTTTTGCAGCACCCCTTCTTTCTCTATAACCTTACTCTTTCTCTCCGTTCTTCTTTTTCAAGTTGTTGCAAGAACTCAATGGATGAAACCTATAATTCCCACGAACGTCTTTAAAATGGAGATTTCAAAGCATCTTTTAATTTTTAATTTCCACAAACCATATCTTGAAAACTTAATTCTACTCTGAATAATATTCAAAATTGTTTATCGAAAGAATAATAGAAAATTGCGAAAATTATTGAAATCGGGAACCAGTGGTATAATGCAAACTACCTTAATAAGTGCAAATGCGTCACGTGTTTTGAGGAATTTATTAAATGTCATGCACGATCAGTCGATGTATTTTTTATGCTTTCCACCTGTGATGACTGCTAGTGAGATTGATCAGCGATCCAGGTCGGAGTGATCCTGTGGGTCTAGTGTGTTTTCAATAATCCTTTGCACCTCTCAGATTGATATAAAATATATCTGATCCTCTAAGCATCCTTGCCTCATCACTACCACATAAAATTGCAAATCCACGATATTGTAACGAGGCTAGAATCGAATGAATTCACCCTTACCCTGAGCGGGATTTGTCTTGGTCGTATAATAAAATAATGAAATATATAGTTGAGGAAGAAGACGCTAGGCAAATTTCCTCGATGACAAAATGGAAGTCTGAGTATAGGCTATAGAGCAAAAGAGGAAGAAGACATCTCTGAGAGAGTATCGGAAAATTTCAAAGCGAATTGACCGGAAACCGCCTCGGGTCGCGGGCGCGGGTGCGTGCCAGGGTGCTTCCCCAGTGATATTTCAACCTCTTTCGAGAAGAGTCGTTCCAGTGGTGGCTCATTGGAACAAAGTAGCATGGACAGAAGACTTAACAGTCAGACCGCACAGGACGTCAAGTCGTTCGGTATGGCGAGGGGGGGGGGGGCTGGGGTACATAACAATGGTAATTGTCGCGGCGAGTTACACAGCAGTAAAAAGGTAAAGGCAGATGCACAGGTTTTGCCCTGGAAGAGAGAAAAGTGAATGTGGGAGGGTCGGAGGGTGGGAGGGAGAGTGCACTGAGACTGCTGAGGTATCGATAAATAAAGTAAGAAGTAAACTGTACAGAAATCTGATGACGAAGACTGAAAGATAAAGAGTAGTGGAGCAAAAGTGGGGAAAGCGTTCCTTAAGCTTTGCGAAGTGGTAGAACTGTAGAAGTCGTGGAGGGCGATGAGAAGAGTTTGACGAGGTAAAGAGAGGAGGGCCGTTTGTCGGACATACCTTGGGGCCACCCTGGTATCTAATTGCGTGTAATGCACTCGAGGCTCGCAGAGCAAGGCAAGAGGACTTCGCCGCCAGAGGAGGTCGGCGAAAAACCATCGGGTCGCGAACCGGCAAAACCAACGGGGACGCGGTGTTATGTCCGGCACGCTCGGACCCACACGACGAAGAGGCCGAGAACAAGACGAAGACCAAGTCTAAGGGGAAATCTTGGGTGATCTTTTACGGTTCATCGCGAGCGATCCATCTCGTCGATCTTCCTCTCTCCCGCGAGTATTTCGGAATGCGACAACCTACCGGGGATGAAGACGTGTTCCCATCGCCAACGGGTCGTGGTAGCACCCGAAAACATCTGAATGTATGGCTCTCTTCTTTTGCTTCTTGGCTTCTTTGCTTCTTCAGACAGGATCATCATCCAGGTCACTAGATTTGACGATTTCATTCGTAAAGTCAAATAACTGATTACCGGAGTAGAAAAAAGGGTCCCATTGAGATGCCATTGGGATCCAGGATAAAGTCTTTCTAAAATACTCCGTGTGAGACAAATCAGTACTATAGACTTAGAATAACAAGTTATCTTAAAAACTGTTTAAAGTTCAAATAGAGACAAATGTACTAGAAGAGTTCAATTTTACTTTTTTCCAAATGTATGCAAGTGCTGATGGGATTTATCCCCCCAAAAATTACTCCTGAAATAGGACTCAAGTACTAAAAAAAGTTCATAATATATCCCGTTCCATCAGGACTTTCTTCGAACAAAAGTACCGAAAAAGTTACACCTAATTTTTTAATGGTTTAAGAAGCACGTTTTTAGAACAAAAGTAAAAAAAAAGTGATGAAAATCTTAAAAGAATTAAGTGAGCTTCTTCCGGTACTTTTGCCCTAAAACAGTCCTGCTAAAAAAAATAAGCGAGACTTCACCAGTACTTTTGTCATAAAAAGAAAACTAGAGGTAAAAAATGGGATATATTTTTTATTTTCTTTGAACTTTAGTCCTATTTCAGTAGTACTTTTTTGAAACCAAAATCCCATCAGCACCTGTGCGAATTTCGAAAAAAATAAAATGGAAATCTTTCAGTACATGCGTTCCTATTTGCACATTAAAGATTTATTAAAGAAATTTGGTACTCAAGTAGTAAATTGTTTTATATCCAATACTTCTACTACAATTCTGCATCTAATAAGTCCATGCCGAATTAGTTACCTTAATTCTTTAAGATAATATTACAAATAAACTTCAAATATCGATTTTTACTCACAAGATGGGGCTGAACCCGTTTTAATTGAAAAGCTTTTAGAACAATTTTTTTATTGTCGCCAGAATGCTTTTTGGAAAAAGTGCATTTTTGTTTTTCCAAAATTATAAATTGTAGAATTTAAGTTGATGGTATAAGTATAAGTTGTTTAAAGTTTTTTTTTTATTTTGTATTTAATTTTATCCGTTTGTACATTTTGCAACGGTATGACATAGAGGGCGTGTTTTTCATTTTAAATCATGATCTCTATCCAGGGCCCCCAAACTGGTGTGTATTGCACTGCGACAAAATTTTGGGTAAATAGTTCAAAGCCCTGTCGCAGAGGCGCTATATTCGCCATACACCCAAATATCACATAGGTTATAAATCACTCAAAATAATTAATAAATATACTTTTAATGGTGTGGAAGCAGTAAAAGCATTTTTTAAAACACATAACATTAATTTTGTAGAAACTGAATCTTCAGTTTAACCAAATAGTCTCGAAAAATTGAACACAAGATTTTTAAAAATTGAAATATATATTCAACAGATTTGATCATTAAAAATGTTTAAAATGCATTTTCTGGTCTCCGTAATATGAAAAAAACATATTTAGTAATTATTTCTAGTGGTTTATTACATTTGTGACAGTTTAAAAAATAATAAAAGAGGTTGTGTGCGGCCTAGCTGGAGGCATCAATGACACAAAGTTTGTTTGTCGGTGTGGCGAATATAGCGCCTCAACGAAAACTAAAACCTAAAACTTTGTCACGGTGAAATACACACCAGCTTGGGGGCCCTGCCTCTATCATACTTTTAGTTTTAATGTACATAAATACAAAATTTACATTTTAAATTGAAATTAATTTTTTTTCAAAAGCAAGCTTTTCAATATACCTGCTAATTTTTTATTTATTTCAGTACATCGCGCTTAAAATTAACTTAAATCCGGAAATTAAGATACGCAAACAAATAAGTGTAGCTAAAACACAGCTGAAATTGTCGATAAATAAATTTATTTGTTATGAAAATTCGAAAAAATGTAAACGCGTTTAAATATGACAGCTATTGAATAAACAGGCATTGTTGAAAGGCGAAAATTGATTTTTTTAAAAAGGGCTCAAGCGATGATTTTAAGTTTGACATGGAAATTTTGATAGGATCTTAGATAACCATAATTAGTCAAGTTAATGATGTAATTTTATTGCTTAAAAATAAAATGTTGCGAAAATTCAAAAACCGTAAACCTAGAAAAGAATGTTGCAAAAACAAGCTAAGTAATGATAATTTTATTATTCGCGTTATTCGCGTGCTTCTTTTTATCACATTGAGATTTCATTTTTTTATATATGTTCTTATTCTTCTTATTCTTCATGACTATTACATAAAATCTTCATATTTTCTTATTTGATGCACAGCTTGAGTTAATTTCTTCCTATGCATATATTCTTTAAAAAAAATTGTTTACTTTAAATGAGCCGCATAACTGTCGAAAAGTAAATACTGTAACATGTGTATAATGTTTCTGTACTCGAAAAGCTTGACAAATGTAAATACTTTCACATTACTTATAAAAAGCTAAAAAGTCGAATTTTGAAGAAATATGTGCTCATTCCTTTATATTTGCTTAAGAACCAAAATAAGCGAAATGAAAAATATTTATCATCTTTAAAAATCAAGATCAAATTTTGAGCTAAAAAAACTGCTTTTGACCCTCAATTCGTCAAGTATTTATTAAAACGACAAAATGTTTGTTTGGTAAATTACCCCATAGGATGCCACTTCCCGGGTCGAAATTGCCTCTTTATGTCTAAACTAAATATTGGCCCTCAAGAGGCCGCAGCCAGATTTCCTAGCTGGAAGAATCTAGGCTTTCCCTCTGCTGGCGCTCTTCAGGTTATTGCCGTATGCAGATGTGAGTACGAAAAAGTATATTAATGTTCTTATACTTAATTATACCTAAATTTAAAAAAATAAATTATAAAAATAACCGAGATGTAAACTTTGAAAAATTTCATTTTTTTTTTGGAAAAAATTAAAAACATTTGGTGTCTTAAAAATTTGAAAAGAGTTTTTCTTACAGATCGGTTTAATTTGAAATCACGTAAGTACGTTTAAAAATCATATATAACAAATCGAGCTTCAAAAACCTTTTTTCCTCATTTCTAAAGTATCGGATGAATGCCGTCAAGCGTTTATGATACTGCACTTAGTGTGGCATCGTAGCTATAGGGATTAGGCGATTAGGTGTGTGCGTTCGATTTTCAGCGCTTGCGAATATTTTAATAAACTGCGTTTGTCTTTAGTTATTAGCAATAAGTTTTCTCTAGTCAAATTTAACAATAAGTTTAGTTTTAGAATAATGTGCGGAGTATAGTTAATAATCAAATTTCAATAAAAATACGAGAAAACGGAGGAGTGTTTGTCAGAGGCTACAGAAACGTGTAAAATCTTTAGATTAAACTTATGCAAAGAAAATGTATTTTACAATTGGATTAATATTTTCCTTCTTTGAATCAAAAATTGCTGGCAATAGATTATGGCAATGTGCTGGTTAAACTTTAATAATACTGCAACCACAGCTTCATAATTTCAAGCATGATCAATTTTTAAATATTTTAATAATATATTATTTAAATCAACAGAATAAAAAACAATAGCATATGCTTTTGAATAATAGTGTGTGAGGAACTATCTAGAATCTAGATTCTATAAAGACCCTATTAATAGGTCCTCATTGGGCTGCCTACTAATGACCTCGCTAGCTGAGCGTGACGCTTTCGCTTGCGCCCTCGATAGATTGCCACTTTAGGGCCTCGATAGAAAATAAGAAATCCAGACAGGGCCTCTTAAGAACCAAGTTATAATTTCTACCAGGGTTAGGCCAAGTTCAGTTTTAATCCGATTGTTCAACATCAATTTTCGGATTAGGAGTTTTTAAGGGAAATGCCTATTTACTGAACTTGTTCTTCTCCTTGTATTCTACCGACACGCTATATCAAATAAAAACATAAAAACAGTTCATCATTAGTGAACCGAATTCTGAAGGTAAATAAATAAAAGAGACATGGCCTGTAAGAAAAATTTGATTCTTGACTTCGCTAAAATGTATATTCTATTTTATTTATTACTAAATGTCAACTCGTTAAAAGTTGTGGTCGGACATCAATGATTTCATGTCTTGAGTAAACGATGAACGTTTCGGAATGCTTGAGTTCAAGACCAATCACAATACTACCCTCGCTGGCGAGGCACCTCCATCTAATTGCAAGATCTTGAGACTCCTTTTCCAAAGAACTGCAGAAGATTCCGATGGGAGCTGACTCGGGGACTAAGGCGATGTCCATTTGACGTAGCGTGGATCTATCGTTACAAGTTTTTTATCCTACGCGCCTATTATGAATAATGATTTATGTCTTGTCTGTCCGGATTCGAGGTAATATCTGGAAGTGTGAGAGAGACCAGTAAAGACTTTAATAACGGTCGCGTGTTGTAATGCCAACCATTATCCGCAAACCGACCACCTAACAAGCTACCTGCTAATGACATACGACGGCTCAGATCACACGATCACGTGCGTGATCGTATTTCGTATTTTTCTCTCCTTTTTCTATATACTCTATTTTTACAGAGTTGCTCCTCTGTTCATTAGTTACAATTTTGGACAATATTAAATTTGTCTGAAAGAATTTATTCTCTAAATTACCTTACAGACAAGCAAAATATGTAGGTATCACAATGGTCAAGACCGGAAACTCGAGTTGATGAATTAAATAATAAAAAAGAATGTTCGGTTAGAGTTCGGAAGTAACGTTTAGATTTTAAGTGGCCTTTCCATCTTCCTCTAACAAAGTTTCAATGGGATAAATTTGTTGCGCCTCGGAAGCGCTTTTATCTTCTCTACGAGAGTTTTTTCTTGCGGATGACGAAGGGAAGTCCGGAAATGAAAAAGCCTCCTTGCGTCGAAAGGTAGCAAGGTGCACAATGGCTTTGTGTCCATCGAGTTTCACCTTAATGAAGCCGAGAAACTGCCATTCATAGAATGTGAGACTATATTGGACAGAATAATACACAATAATATATATTATTTTACAGAAAGGACATTCTCCCTCGTATCCATTGATAAGTTCCATCCCGCGTGGCACGTACACCTGTTCGATTAATCGAAGTATTTATGAATGAACTTGGCTTTGGATAAAATAGTTGGTTTAAATTAGGGAACATATTATCTTGGGAAAATTGTTGACGATAAAAAAAGTTTTCCAATTTAATTACAACGATCACAAAAAAAATGTGACATCCAGAGACTACTCTCGAAATCTGCAAGAGAAACCAGTACGAGGTGAATACCAGTACGAACTGAATAATATTAAAGAGTTTTTAGGTAAAATTTATTTTTTATTTTTTTATGAGTAACAATCGTCATAAAAAGTTTTATTGTTAGACTATTTACAACTTACTTACTATTTTGTTTATTTGAAAAATTGAAATTTTTGATTTTGACATAGCGATAAAAATTCTTTTAGCTGACAGATTACCATTTTTTTAGGAACTAAATTTCTTTCACTATTCTTTCACTGGTTTCCTCAATTCTTCTAAATATTGGCTTTCAAACTGCCTAATAAGTAATTCTCTTAATTTTGATCAAAAATATGTTTCACGTTCTTGTATGAAAAGTGCGACTCAGTACGAGGTGAATAAATAAATTGCTGGAAAGTTAGGCTGGGGTATCAAAATAATTTTTTTTGCATATCTAAATGTAATTATTTATACTTTTTTATTTATAATAATTGATAGCTATATGACTTTTAAAGTTACATGTCAAATATATTCTTGCTGTACGTGAAGAGTACGAACTGAATAATATTGCCGCGTGTTAAGAAAGTATACTTGAAATGGGAAATATAATTTATTTTATGGCATTACTATTTTTGTAATTGATTTTATAACTTTCATTTGTTTTGTAATAATGTCCCCAATTGCTTATCATTTATCAATATTTTGACTTTAAATGTTTTTCTATCACCTCATTCTGGCTTCCCTTATTAGTTACATTTAACTATAGTTGTTAGTCTTTAAACAATTTTTCGTAGAAAAATTTACTGAGATATTATTCAAAATAATATCATAATTGAAAAGTGAAATTAAAGCGATGATTAGTGACTTTTAAAAAAAATTATTTAAACACTAACTAATTGAATCAGTTAGTGACTTTTTGCTTCTCGTCTTTCTAAATCTGAATTAGTAAAAACCTACTAATTAAACAAGTATAAAGTCCCTTACCAATGGCTTTTGTAAGTTTTCTACTGAAAATTAATAGTTGTCTATTAGTAGTTAGTAATCTTTTTATAATTCGTAGTAATATTCTAATAATTAATACACATGCAATTTTCTTAAGGAAATAATTAATAGAAATTGAACTATCAATCGAATTAGTCGAATTTGACGATTTATTAGCAGAAAACTACCAACCAGTAGTATAATTAGTATAATCATTTTAATTAATAATAAATTAAATAAGAAATTAATAATTAATTAAGTTTTTTAAATAATTTTAATTGGAAGCAATTTTTAAAGGAAATTGCACTATTTATTAATTAATAATTTAATTATATACATAAATTCTTTCAGTACTCGTGAAAAAAGTATTGAATCTCTTTTAAAAGATCTAATTTGGTAGTTTTTATTGGTTTACTATTTTGGATGGAAAATTACTTAAATTGTATAATTCTTAGAAAGTTTGAAATGGAAGATTGTTTGGTGTTCAATACTTTTAAGTACAATTTAAGAAGTTTTATTCAATTCGAAGTTCATAGTTTTTATAATACCTGAAAGAATAGATTAGTTTTGAAAGTTCGAAATAGTTTAAGTTTGAAACTTTTTATTCAAGTTGATTGGAGAAATTCGTTAATTAGATTATCATATTCTTTTTATTTTTCACTTGTAATATTCTTAAAATTTTAAAGTTTCATATTAAAAATTATTCATTTTGAGGCCATTAGAGATTTAATATTTCTAAATTTGCTCAATTTGTTTATTTAATATCGAATTATTGTTTGTCAAATCGAAAAGCGGAATATTCCTGATCCATTCCGAAGAAATTTCCGACTGTTTCCTAGGAAATTAACAAGAGAATACCACGAAATCTCTGCAATTTCCAGGTAAAATTTTTGCCTAAATTCTATTATACTTTGAAAAGTACTTTCCTCTTGTTGAATAGCAAATAAAAATAATCATCATATTAGTTTTAAATTCTTAAAAACTTGAAAATAATAAAATACCTCTTGGCATCGTAAAGAGAAGGCTAAGTGTAAATAAATTGGAAAATTCGGGGTGTATACACGTGTTGTGGCAATCATCAGTCACGGCATCCGTTGCGGCGAAAATAAAATTGCTCGGTGTATAAAGTTATTTCACCCAGCGTGACCTTTGGTCAAATGCCTTTTGACCGATCTCATCTTCTCTCTTTTTTTCGCTCTGGTGACAGTTCAATACCTGAACACCGGGAGGTTTAACGCTTCTCCCTCGACAAAGTCGTAAACCAATAATAGCCAGAAGAGACCGCCCTCGTCCATTCTTCACGTTGTTCCGAGGCGAACAACCGCAACCTCCATGAAGGCTTTCGAAATCTTGGTTCTCGTTTCACAGGCGGCACCTTTGCATGCTGCAGGAGGTAACTATTTATCCGATGGCATTAATCAGAGTGTCTTTTGGCTCCTCGCACGAGAAATATAAGAAAAGATTTTTCAATGGCATGAAATTCTTTTTCAATAGCACTCCCATAAGCGGCACTTTCGCGAACCGGAAGCGCATAGAATCTCGGTGTCACCGAAAACGAACCGCCCTGTTTAGGGCTCGGATGATTCGACCCTCGATTTTATCTCCTTAACAATTTTGTTTTGAGGAGCTAAAAAAGGAGAGATATGGGCAGGGACCATTTTCTAGGCACAATAAAATTTTCTCGGTAGGAGAAACTATTTTTTTAAATGTCGTTAGTCTCGCAATTTATTGTTAATTATCAATTTGTAACTAGTAGTCACGAAGACGGAAAGCAGAAAATAGTTGGGGATGGTGACAGTTGCGTGTTTCCCATTTTCTACTCATTAATCGAAATTGCTCAACAATTATCTGTGTCGTTGAACTGTTCGAAGAATTTTTCTGCAGTTGCGGCACTTCCTATTACATCTTACATAATTCACAAAGTAATTATCTCTAATAAAAGTCGCAACGAAAGTTTATTTTTTTAACTCTCTTGATCTCCATACCCTCAACTCTTGCTAGTCATAAAACAAGACTAAGGTGTTTATAGGTAGAAGAAACGTTAATTTGCAGTTCCCTAGTCAGTTGAATCGGAAATCGACGATCTGCTGAAGTGGGTCAGCGATTACAAATGTCGTCGAACGATGACAAAGTGCAGTGAGTCTTGTTCAAGTTGAGTAATTTCGAGTCTTGGTGTTTGGTTCGATGCTTCTACGAATTAATGCCTATTACCAACTCAACTTAGTCGGTACGGCAGATGACAATCGGCTGGTCAGGCTGGTCAGGTTGATGACAAGTGGGCGGCTTGTAGTGCTACACAAAAGAAGAGAGCTTCGCAAAAGTCAATCAGTCGCGAAGCAATTATCCGGCTGAGTGATTGCATCAGAAACAAACCTCGACAGGGTCCGTTCGAGTCGATGTTGTGAAA
This sequence comes from Belonocnema kinseyi, assembly GCF_010883055.1. Taxonomy (NCBI): domain Eukaryota; kingdom Metazoa; phylum Arthropoda; class Insecta; order Hymenoptera; family Cynipidae; genus Belonocnema; species Belonocnema kinseyi. The sequence goes on along the minus strand of NC_046662.1, from coordinate 87,454,636 downwards.
GAAAGATGGACTATCGATACGACACACTCGGTCAAATAGTAGGTCTCAATAGTAGGCGAAGAAAGAGGTGAATGAGAAGCTTTACGACCCTCAAGATCACAGGGCGCTCGATGCACACCACTTCCGTTTCTTCTTTTCTTTTTTTGACTCATCAATCTGCCACTTTTTACCTTTAATTTTACTATCTTTCTGAAGTGGTGAGAATATTTTAAGCAATGGGTTGTTCAGTTGTTATTAGGATTAATATAATAAAGGTAGAGTCTATAAACTAATTAAAGATCATGCAGAAGAGTGTGCTCCAGTAAATGAGAGCAGCGAACAGCAGCCACAATTATGGGATCGGGGCTGGGCTGAGCAAAACGCCCAGTGGATTGGCCTGCCAATTACCAGTCGACGAAGGAAGGGCGAAATACATTCCAATTTGCCGTAAACTTGAAACCGCAAAGGGCGGAAGCTGCACGGAAGGGTGTGGCAAGATTTGCGAACGCGAATCCCAAGTCAGTTTCATGTATGTTAACTTTGAACATGCAACATGAGATCTCTCATTTATACTTCCATGTAGTCTCTGTATTTGTAGATAATGGCACGTATATATATGACAATAAAATTAAAACTAGGGATATAATCGAGTACATCATACATTTTATACGCTCTTAATGCATTTCCATAATTTCAGACCCTTGATTCTGCATTTCTGAATGTCGTATTAGCTTTTCTAGATGAAGAAGTATGCTTTGATTATACATTGTAAAGTGTAAGTTTCAAAACCTAGAAAAAGCAACACCGCGTTTTAAATATAGAATCAAAGGTGCGCAGCTTAACCCTAGTTTGCAGTATCGGATACTTGTCTAGTTTTTATTGGAAAAATGTGTGACATTAAGATTGGTTTGTAAGCGAATAGCAAATTGTGTGATGAAGGTAGGGATCGGGTTTGAAAAGAGCAACAGGAGGGGGTCTTGAAATCGAAAATGCGAGGTACGTATTCGTATGATGACTTTGTCGGCACGTTGTCACAGGGGCAAATGCAAAAAGTATGAATGCAGTCAAACGGCACACACGAGAAGACCACTAAAGGCTGGCTAAAGCAGAAAGCAAAAGAGAATGAAAGAATGAAAAAGAGTTTGTGTCTGCTGACGCAGTCCAGGGTTTCCTCTTTGATGGCTAGACTTCCTGTCGGAAACAATCGTCGCGATTTGTAAACGGTGCTCATTCATTTCATCTAAAAATAGACGTCATTGGTGATTGAGAAGTATGATTGATTCGTTAAAATGCTCAAGAAATTTAAATTTAAAATCTTTCATATTATTACAAAAAGTACTTTAAATTTTACTCGAATTGTTGAAAAAGCATCAACTGATTAGGATATTTGAATTAAAATTTTTTTTCTTTGGTATAGTTTAGGGCATTAGGGGTTCACCGCTGCAATTTTTGGTGAAAATAGTCCTTTTTTCCAATTCCAGCTTTTTTGCACCAAAAAAATCCGGATATTCATTTTAAACATTTACTGCAGGCGACATTATGTTCTGCAGGTAGGTTTTCCCTAGGTGAGCAAATATTTTTCAAAAATGGTTATTTTAAGAAAAACGGCTAATATTTTAATAACTTTCAATATCTTTTTATCTCTCTAGTAAATTTTTAAAGAGTGTTCCCTTAACATAATAAAAACAGAAGTTTGATTTTTTAATCAGTTAAAAATATAGTATTTCGAAACAAAGGCACCATTAAAAACAATCGAAAAGTCAACCCATCTTAAATGGTTTCGCATGCCAAAAGGAACCTTCACACGAAATCTTATGCTGATTTGAAATGAGCTGATTCCAATGACCAAATCTGTTTCATATCAGCAGACAGTGTAAGTTCAAGTTACCGAGACATTCGCATCTTAAATATGTTTTTTTTTTTTTTTGAAAGAAATGAAGGTGTCATGAATTTTACGGTTTTCGAAAAAAAGACACACGTAATAATTCTCGCGAAATTCTGAATTTTTGGAATTCTTGTGTGTATTTTTTTTGTATAAGATCACATTTTCTTCTTCGAACTTTGATCAATTTTGTCCTTATCGAGATATTTAAATTTCTTTCCGGACTGGTGACATGAAATCCTTTTTAATCATATAACACTAAAAGCATATTTAAAATGAAAAAAAGGGCAGTTGTTTTTCAGAAAACATTGAAAGTCGATTTTCTAAGAAAAATCACATTTTTTAATTATTTTTCTGTGAATTGGTACTTATATAATTTGAAAACATGAAAAGTTGATTTTATAGAAAAACCTTTTTTTTATTTGGTGTAGTATTTTTGAAAAAATTTTGATTATATGAAAAAGAAATTCTGTAGAATTTATGCATTTTTACCATGCCTGTCGTGGCTTGTAAGAAAAATATGAAAATTAAATTTTTTCGAAAAATTTCTCATTGCTACTTTGTTAACGTTCAACATTTTTCTCATTTTCTGGTTTATTTTTAAGAAGAAAAATAAATCTCACTAGAGTCAGAGAATAAAACCTAAATATCTCAATTATGTCAAAAGTTATGAAGGTTTGATAGATTTTTTTTAAACAACCCTAACATTTGAAACACTCATATAAGTTCCTGTTTCGATGACTTTTATAAAATTGGCATACAATTAGATTCAAACATTTTATACCGATAAGTTATCAAACTTTAAGAAATTTTAGATCATAAAATGAAAATATAAATATAGATTTTCATGCTTATTTAAAATAATACTTATCCTTAGAACCTATCATATTTATGAATGAAATGCCAAACATGGCAGTGCGTATGAGAATGATAATGAATTTATTCAAGTGTCCTGCATTGCTTTCTTTCACAATAAGATACACGTATAATGTCTGAATTTATCATGATGTTGACCGGGTGAGTCTCTTATTGAATTAGTAAGTATCCGGAGCACAATTTATTACTAGTTATAATACTTATACTGATCACGTAAATACCATAAGTATATAAAACATTTACTTATTTTTAAGTTGAATAATGTATTACACACTTTAAATGCGTAACAACAAGAATTCCAAACGAACCAATAAAAAAGAATAATATATAGTTAATTTATTTTATTCCTGCTTATAAACTATTTATTACAGTATTACACAATGAACAGTCACGTAAGGATGTTCTCCTTAAAATAATTAATTGCTGGCGCCAAAAAGGAATGTGCGCTCAAAAAGGTGACAACGATTTACTACGGGGGAATCGAAAACGTGTTGGTTCACATCAAAAGGTGTAGAAAACAATGCCGAAAATCGCGACATCTTCAGCAACGCATCGACATCCGGAGGAAGGCGCCTCGGCTTTTGAATATTAATCACGCTGCTTATCATGCTAATAGATTCTTCTAATTAACCAAGCGATGTAGAATTACGGTCTCGTACTTATAACGTCTTTTACGTTCTCATCCATACAAACTCGCAATGAGGAAGTTTGATATGAGAATTAACTTCTGATATAACGGTTCAGCGCAATTTTAAAATTCTTTCAATTCCTGCTGGCATTTTTCGAAAACTTCAAATGAAAATCATTCACATTCTGTCTTTTCATTTAACAGTAAGGCACCGATAGAATACCAGTTTTATGTATAAGGACTTCCTGTCCAAAGAAGATAATTATAACCAATCTATACAGATATTGTCAATTCTTTGTAGGTATAGATCGAAGTAAATACGATTAAATAAGATTTTTTAGAGAAAGTTGTAAAGCCTTGGGTTATACTCGAACGCATTCAAGTCACGCGAAGACGAATTTTTTTCCAGAGTACATAAGTCTGATTTTAGCAGAAAATATCATTGCGTGATCTTTCCTGGTTGTTGATCGCCGCAATCGTCTAAATAAGACATATACTTTCGTCTCATGTGGTACTCAAAAGAGGGAGGCTTTCTGATATATAGAAGAACACATAACTTGCTACGATAAATGCAAAAAATAAAGGCAGAAGTAAGAGTTCATTCGACGAAGTGGATCATTTTTGCGTTCACTTACTGCCGCAAAGACAAATGACACACCTTGTCTCACAAGCTTTCATCTTATGGACCAATACTTGATGCCACATGTTGAAGAAAAGGGACCATCCCTTCCAACGTTCTTCAGGCTCTTCCATTTTGACAATCTGGAAGAGAGAATATCGGTTTGTTAGACACTAGTGCGAAAAGAGAGGCAGCCAAGAAATTATTCTTCGAAAGTCTAAACACTGAATTAGAGTCGAATTAAAATTAATTTTCACTACGTAGTATAGATGGGAACAATGTTGTTAATGTGTGAAGGTAATTTTAATGCATAATACTTTAAGGGGCCGCCAATAAATTACGTAACACATTTTATGATAATTGTCAACTTCTACCCTATGTAAAAAGTTAAAAAAAAATTGGTTGCTACTCCACTCCCATTTATGTTACATAATTTTTTCAAATATTTTACCGAGACACACGAATTACCAAATAATTTTAATTTACGGGCATTCTATAGACCAATCTAAAAATCGACCTCCTTCTCCACCCTACTCCCTACTTCAGCAAAAGAGGCGCTCCTACCCTGAAAGGGAAATGGCTTAATGGTTTAACAATAATGATAATGATAATAATATGTGATAATAAAATAAAATTAATCATAATTTATCAATTCGCTAGACAATTAGACATATATCTAATTATTCTGTTTAATTTATCGTCAAATCTGGATAACCAAATCTAAGGATGTATTTAATAAATAGTTCAAAGTCTAGACAACTTTTTTGAAAAATAAATGATTATGTATATAGAAATAACTTTGAAAATTGTTTCTAAAAAGTTGTTTTTATGGATATATTTTTTCAAATATACTAACATGTTTAAGTTCTTTAAAATCTTTGGAAATACCTTCAAATATTGAAAAAAGTCGTCCATTGTTTGAAATCCCTTAATTTTTGTTAATAAACTCTTTGTAATTTCATTCAAATATTGTAAGATCCCTTGAAATTCTCTAAAATAATATGAATTTTGATTAAATTCCTTAAAATTTTTTGAAATTCCCGGAAATATTTAGATTTCTACGAAATCCTTTAAGATCCAGGGAAACGCACCAAAATATATTATTGAAAGCCTTCAAAAGCCCTTAAAGTTAACTGCAATACTCGGAATTTTTTTTTAATATGTTAAAATGCTGGGAATCTTTAAAAATGTGCTAAAACCTTATAGATATTATAAAACCCTTCCAAATCTTCCGCAATTTTAGGAAATTCTTCCAAATAAAATAAAATATTTTTAAATCTTTTAAGATCTCAAAAATCTTTGGTAATATATGAAAAATTCTTGGAATCTTTTAAAGTACTCTGAAATCTTTAAAATCCTTTGAAATATCTCTTTGAAAAATCTCTTAAAATATACTAAAACGGCTTGAAATCTTTTGAAATGTACTAAAAATCTCAATTCTTGTGAATAGACTCTTTTTAATTTCATTAAAATATTACAAGATTGATTAAAATCCCGTTAAATAAATTAAATTCAAGAGATATCCCTTAGAATGTTTTGAAATTCCTGAAAATATTAGGAGTGCTATGAAATCCTAGGAGATTCAGGGAAATTCATCGGAATAAATGATTGATATCCTTTAAAATCCGTTAAAATCACTCAAAATCCCTTCAAAATACATGGGAATCTTCATAAATATATTTAAACCGTATGGATCCTATAAAATCTATTAAAATCTTCCGAAATTGTAGAGAATTCTTTAAAATTCTTTAAAATTCTTCAAATACTTAAAAAAAATTGAAAATCTTTGGAAACACCTTGAAATATTTAAAATCTCTTTAAATCTTTGAAATTTTTTGACATCAGTAAATTTTTTTTAATAAGAGCTTTGAAATTTGATAAATATATGATAAAATCTCTTGCAAACCTGTGAAATTACGTGAAATCTGATTTATGTTTCTTGAAATTCCTCTAAATCCCTTTAAATAAGTGAAGTTTAATTAAATCCTTCGAGATTCTGTAAAATAACTTATTGAGAGACTTTAAAATCCGTTAAAGAGCTGAAATACTTCAAAATCTTCTAAAATTCTATAAAATACATTTACATTCCATAAATATCCTTTAAAATAGCTTTAAAGCTTAAAAGCCCTTGGCAATTACTTACTATCTTTTCAAATATCTTATATTGGTTATTTTGTTATAGAGTGATGGAAAAAATCCGAATACTAATCTAATTACACCGATATGAAGTCTTTGTAACATTATAATAATCGTTTATTGTTAATACACAAGACTTTAATATTATGTAATATAATTTTAGATACATACATTTCTCATAAAGTATCGCTTACCCTGTCCACGCATTTAGATTGTGTCATTTTCTCGAACCCGTCCCCCCAAAGCTGTTACGTACTTTATAGACAGTCACTCTAAGACATTTTATATTATGCGGTTTTCCTGCTTTTAATAACTAAATTTTGATACCAAGAATGCATACATTTCGTAAATGGCTCTCTTAATCTGTTCGAGCGAGATTTTCACTCGATGAAAGAGTGTCGCGTTGAATCACTCCACTTCGAGTGGTTTATATGATCAGTTTAATTCATTTCGACCCTTAACGAGCGATTTAAATCACCCGAAGGTAAAGGGTGAGCTAAATGACTCGAACGCATAGGGTTAGGAGACGCGCCTGTAGAGAGTCTCTCTTTATTCGGACGAGCGCGTGAAACATATGATATAGGTTCCTTTGTCTTGCTTAATGCACCCAAAATCTGTGCTGCCAGGACAAAGCTTATTTAAGTGCGTGCAAAAACAAGGTGCCCTTCATTTATCAGAGTGACAATAATGGCATCGCCTTTAGAAAATTTACCTGATGTAAGTATATAATATTAAAAAATAAATACGATCGTTAAATTATACTGGATAGTCGTTACTTTTGAGGTTGTGCTTCACATTGGAAGCATTTGGAAATTGATTTTCTTTTATTTTTTTTTTGAATAGGAATAACTGCAATGCGAAAATAAATAAATTATTAATATCTTATGACTTAATTATAGGAAGCACTAGTTGATTTTGAAGTTTTGGCGAGTTACCTGTTGAGGAAAAAAGTTCACCAACAAGTTGTGGAAATTTTGAAAGGAATTTGAAGCTGATTGACATTAGTCCCATAATTATTGACCAAAAATACCTTTATTGGACGAATTAGTATCATTTGAGTAGAAAAATCAGGGCTACCACGCAGTCACTAAAGTCACTTTTAGTCACTTTTTTGCCACTCACTTGGTAAAAAGAAATAATATTTTTAGCTAAAACTTATTTTTTTGTTTGTTGAAAATTTAACTATTCTGGTGATAATTCAAAAATAATGTTACACATTCCTTCGCTGAAATAATTTATTTCTGAAGAAAAAAACATTTTTCAACAAAAACGACAAGTATTCGATAAAATAGATAAATTTTCAACTAAAATTATGCATCTCTATTTCTCTAACTGAAAAATGAAATCTAAATAATGTAGTTCAACTTTAAACAACGTGATTTGATTTAAAAAAAGGAATTTCCAACAAATACTTGAATTTTTTATCCAAATAATTCAACTCTAACCAAATGATAATTTTTCAAACAATAAGATGAATTTTTTACTAAGAAAACAACAAAACTCAAACAAAATACACGAATTTTTGAAAAGAATGATACATTTTTACAATGAATGAAATAATTCAATGTTCAGTTAAAAAATCAATTCCTCATAAAAAATAATTCTTAATGAAAAAAAAACAATTTTTAAGAAAATATTTAAATTTTCATCATTTCTTAGATTTAAAATTTTAGCATTTCATTTTGGGTGCAAATTTATCCTTTTCACTTAAAAATTAAACTATTTAGTGAAAAGACCGTGTATGTATTTTGCTGGAACTTCATTTTTTTGGTCGAAAATTTACTTTCTTGGTAGAAAAGTAATATTTTTCGCTAAAACTGTTTTTTTTGTTATTATAAATTTAACTGTTCTGTTGTAAATTAACATTTTCATAGCTAATTAATATTTGCGGGTTGAAAATGTAACTCTTTTTGATTTGAAATTAAATTTTTTTAGTAGAAAATTCGTATTTTTTTCTTGAAAATTCGTTTTTTGGGTTTTAAAACTTCATTTTTTATCTAAAAAATTCAAATATTCGGTTGAAAATTTATGTGTTGTGTTAAAAATTGATCTTTCATGGTAGAAAATAATTCTTTCTATTTAAAAATTTAACTACGTGGTTAAACTTTTTTCTTAAGAGTCCATTTTTTATAATTCATCATTTTAGTAAAAAATTCATCTTTTTTGTTTAACATTCAAGTATTTTGTGGAAAGTTCTTTTTTTTTTTAGTTAAAAATTCACTTTTTTATTTCAAATGGAACTATTCCATTTCTGGATTAAATTTGTTCCTTTAAAGTGAAAAATTAAATTATTTGATTGAAAATTCTTGTTGTGTTGAAAATTAATTTTTTTCGTAGAAAATTATTCTTTTTGTTTGAAAATTTAATTACTTTGTTCAAATCCTTTGTTAATAATCTATTTCTTCATAATGCATAACTATAGTTGAAAATTGATCTATTTGGCTAAAGATTTAATCATTTTGTGGGAAGGAAGTTTATGTTCTCTATTTGTTTGAAAATTGAACTGCGATTTTGTTAAAAATTCGTATTTTGTTCAAATTTAATTTCTGTGGTTAAAAATTCATCATCTCAGATAAAAATTCGTCTGTTTGCTGGAAAATTTCACTATTTTGTTTAAAATTCAGGTTTTCTAGTGAAAAATTAATTCTCTAAACTAAATATTCAAGTTTTCTAGTTAAAAATTCCTAATTTTTTCGAAAATGACTTTCTTAGATCGAATATTTAACAGTTTGTAAAAAATGCATTTTTTTCAGATGGAAAATCAATTCTTTCATTTTTTGTTTGAAACTCATGATATTTCGATGGAAGTTTAAATATTTTAAAAGAGCTTCAAATGTTGTGTAAATTTAATAATATTAATTATCCTTGGTATTCACACACAAATTCAGCACTTGAATTTCATCTAATCTTGTTAAAGCGAGCCGATCAAATATATATTATACTTATTTTATTTTACAATATAAATTACAATGTAAAATCAACTTGCAATACATTTTTTCAGTGAAATTGATGTTGCAGAGGGCGAAGAAGATGACTGCAGTTTTCATAGTGAAGATTAATACATTTTCAATTTATTAATATTATAAAGGTTCTTACACTTTTATTATTATTATTATTATTATTATTATTATTATTATTATTATTATTATTATTACTGTGTAAAAGACGTGAACTAATAAAATTGTATTTTTATAAATATTTGAGGTTATGTAATTACAAAATCTTACATTCACTCGTAACCGAGTGACCACCCCACTGATTCAGCTGATTATTTTCACTCGATAAGAGTCACTTGGTAACCCTTGGAATCGAGTGGTTTATAGTCACTCTTTCCAAAGATGAGTTCGATCCGAAGCCGACTGGCTCGCTTTTGACTCGAGTAGTAGAGTGAGGAATCACTCGATTCGAGCGGAATCTCGCTTGAACAGATTAACAGAGGTTGCTGTGTAGCTGTATATGCTGTATATTTAAAATGTAAATTATTATTTTATAGAGCTTTTATATAAATATAAATGTGTAATCCCTACTAGTAGAAGAAGCATCTTCATATAAAAATAAACTTCTCAAAATCTCTTATTTTTCATTTTTATGGAACCATATTGCCGTGCAAACCACAAAAACCGTTTACTATATTATGTAGAGTCAAACTAAGATGAGAATAATGTCCCAGTAATCATGATGTTCTCAATAAGCATGAACCTTGCTTATAATTTTGATCCATTGATAAAAAATATGTTAAAATAAACATTTTCTGATAAACCCTATTTACTTTTATCACATTTTATACTATCAAATGAGTTTTAATTAATCGAAATCAGATAAAATGCAATAAAATTGGTGTCACGATTCTGCTCTCCAACGGAAAAACTTAGCATTTGACTTTTGCCATAGAGGTCACTTTTTAATGCGCATGCATTGGAAAATAGTCTCTATGGAAAATGTCACTTACTAGGTTTTTCTGTTCGACAGTAGGATTATTGGGACGTTTACCTAATATGCGCAAATTCATATTCTGGAAACAAAGAAAGAAAACAGCGTATCTTCAAACCAATGACGATGCGTGCTGTAAGAGGTTATTTGGTTATAGTTTTTTGGTTTTTCTTTTCTGCTAGTTATGAGGGCGAAATAATATTGTTAATTTAAACTTTACTTGCCATTATTTTATCAGAAATCATATAAAGTACTAAAATAGGAGTTCGAACGATCGTAAATACACCAATACCTCAAATTTCATAAAAAATGTAGTTACGAGATATTTTTTTTGTAAAACAAGTATAGACGTTAAGCTCATAAGGCTGCATCGTCCTTTTTCATTTTTTAATATTTTTTTCGAAAGTTCTTTCTTGGTAAATCGTTTTTTCTGCGATAATTTGGAAATGGATCTTGTTAGTTGTTGGTCCATAAGATAGTCGCTGCCGTAATGAAATCTGGAATGGCAGTTCACTGTGTAATTTGAATTGCTTACGTCTACACGCGTTCCCTTTTCTACTGCAGAGAGGGATCGACATGAGCACGAACACACCCACCTCTTCAGACACGGCATTGCAGGAAAGTCGATATACCATGAGGCGATTCTGGCCGTTTATTGAACGGCGTTCGTTCGGCTCTAATAAACACAACATACGGGCTATACCAACTATACCAAAATGGCGGAGCATTGCGATATGGCTGCGTGCTCGTTTTCCCTCCTATGCGTGTATATTTAGAAGATACAAGAAGAAGATTTGCACAACATCAAGTGAGACCTTCATTCCATCTACCAACTGTCTATGGGAGGCTCCTCAATGCTTCGGTAGCAGAAGAACTCGAAAATCTTCAATTGAGTCCACAGATCAACTGAAGCTCTTAAAACTTAAAAACATGGTTCCAGGATCGATGTCCAGCGAAGGCCTTTATAACAACGCTTAACCTTTCCAGGAAGCTTGGAACTTGTGTTTTGTAACATCGCGATCATCGCCGGATGCATCCGAAGTTCAAATCCCATGCATCGAAGACGATGATTTTCCATAAAACTCAACCTTATAGTCGGTTTTGGTTGGTATACCATCATCCTGAATTGTATCCACTATCTGGTTAGAATAGTCAGTGCGAACAAGGTTCTTGTATCAGTAAAACCAATACATTTTCATACTTCTCAATAACAATTATAAATAAATAAATTTTATCGCGAATTAAGTTCATAGAAGTGCAAATAAGAACAATACATTTGTTTTGCTAGATCAAGAGTTCTCTACAACTGCAAAAGACGGTTCTGGTGAGCGAAAAATTATTTTAATAGTGTTATCTACGTGATTGTTACCAATATCAATCCGATCCATAAAAATATCAAAACAATCGTTATGGTTCCAAACAAAATGTTAAATATTGTTTGATCTATCAAGAAATTGTGGAACCAACAAAACATTTTTTGGTCTCAGTGGAAGTAACGTTACTAACTTAGATAACTTTTAATGTGTTTCCTGAATGCGAACTCAATTAATAGAATATGACAGAAAATTCAACTATTTTTTGTTAAAAGTTAATTCGTTTTGGTTGAAAAGTGTGCTATTATATTTTTTCTATCAAAATTCACATCGCTTGGTTGAAAAGTTAATTATTTGTTTAAAAATGCAACTATTTTCTTAATGAATCATCTTTTTTTATTTCAAAAACCTACTATTTGGTTTAGAATTAAACCAATTTTTTAAAGAATTCATTTTTATTTGTAAATTATTCTTTTAACCGAAAATTTAACTATTTCATTTTATATAAGAAATGTATATTAGTTATTTTGTAAATTTTTTTTTTTAATTGTCAATTAATTTTGTTAACGAAAATGTAACTATTTTTTTTGTTCCAACTTAAGATTACGATTAAAAAAATTATATTTTCAAGTTGAAGTTTCCACTTTTTGGCCGAAAATTCATGTATTTCATTAGAAATTGTTTTTTTTTGTTGTTAGAAAATTAATCTCCTTGTTTGAAAATTCATCCTTTTTCGTAAAAATCTGACTGCTAAGTAGAAAAATATTCTGTTTAGGCTGGCGATTTTACTGTTATTATTTTGTTGAAAATTAGTTTGTTTTTATTGAACTCAACGCAGTTTTTAATTGCAAATTAAAGTATTTTTGGTTGAAATATCAATGTTTAGAAGTATAGTTGAGAATCAATCTTTGTTAGTAAAAAAATAGTCTTCTTAGATAAAAATTCCTCCCTTTTGGTCGAAAATGAATCTGTTCCAATTGATGATAGCTAGTTTGTTAAAAATTCGTCTTTTTTGTTTTAATTCAACCGTTTTTAAAAATATTATTTTATTGTCAATTGTTTCGTTAAAAATTTATGCCTTTTTTTTGTTAAATCTTTTTAATTAAGGACGCAACTATTTTGTAAAAAAACTCGCATTTTTTCGTTTAAAATAACCTGTGAAAAATTTCTTTCCTTTTTTTATTGAAAATTAATTTTTGAAACGAAAAATTTATCAATTATATTTTTGGTAGACAACTTACATTTTCTGTTGAACATTTAACCATTTGGTTGAAAATTTATGTCTTTCGTTAAAAATTCATCTTTCATTGTTGAAAATATACGTTTGTAGTAAAAATACTGAAAATTCGATCATTTAATGGAAAATGCATTTTTGTAGGTTAGAAATGACAGTATTTTGTTAAAAACGCAATTATCACTGGATACAAAATTTACATTTTTAATCAAATATACTATTGAATCAATAAACTCATCTCTTTTAGTCTAAAATTTAAGTGTTTTGTTAAAAGTTCATTGCTTTCGATTGAAAATTAATCTTTTATCTTATAGTTTATGAGACGAAGAGTGAGGCAAAACATTTTTTTCTGGAAAAATTAGTGCATACTTTTAGGCTGTTGCTTTCGTACCAAAGAAATTATCCTCCATTTGTTAACAAGAAGACAGTTTGTAAACTTTTTAATGAAATTATTTCTGAAGAAAACAATTTTCATTATTCAATGAACTATCATAAGCAAATGATTTTTCCAAGTAATTTAAAATTGACTCCGTTAAAAAAATGAAACCTGCCAATTGAAAATTTACGAAAATCTTTGTTTGCTCATCCAATTTATTTGACAAATTAATATATTTTATCAGATATTACAAAATCAAATTTATTGCAGACAAATTTACGATCAGTTTTGTTCAAGGATCGCAGTTTTGAGAGCATGAAATGGTTAGGGTATACATTTATTCATAAAATTTGTTTACTAAATCAAAAATTACTTTGTATTTCATAAATATGAACTAAGCATTGTTTTTACGCAGACACCTAAAAACATTTAAAAAATGTTCAATTATATTTAATATTGAATTAGCACTCCCACTCATTTATTTATTAATGTAAAGTAAATCATTTTTTTACATTGTAACCTACTGAATTACTCAAGCCCGGTCCAAATCTCGGAAATCAGTTAAACTCCTAACTACTATAGTTCTAGATTCTAGTCAAAATCGCCCACCTTAAGTAATTTAAACTATCAATTTAGGAAAGTCCGCATTTACCCTTCATCTTAAAAATTACCACGTTTGGCGGCACATACTTACATAGTCGTTATTGTCTTCAGCGGGATAAAAAATACACTTGTTTTTTGATATAGAATTCAGTCTCTTCACTGATCACGTGTTATTTTCAAGATGCTACTTGCATGAAAAGTACAAGAATCTGCATGTCAGCATCGAATTGTTCAAGTAACTGGACGTGATCTCTTGAAGGAAATGACGCGACGTTGTTGACACTTAAGTTTGCTTACCACGCTAATTGTGAACAAGGAGGAGCGTGGAGCGTGCAAATAAATTGCTTACACTCAATATCTAACTTCTTTTTGTGTAGCTTCTATGTCTCTTTGATTAGTTTTCTCCGGAAGACTATATGCCCTACCAAAAACATATGCGATGCAGAAACTTGGCCTAGTAGAATGAAACGAAGTAGTGAAATCAAAGTCGGCCAAGTAAAATGAAAAAAAAATTAAAATCAAGTACGAGTATAGAATTATAAATTTCCCAAATACTGTTATAGAATTTAAATGTGGCCGATTTTTCTTCACAACTTTGTTTAATTGTGCTTAGACAATTTTTTGCATCGTAGCTTTTTTTACACAACGTTCCTTGTAATTTGCTTATAATCCACTTCATTTTTATAAACAAATTAATTCATCAAATTACCAAATGCTGGCACTCAGTAAAGAACGTTTTGCTGTTGCTAAAGTTCCTTTAAGTTATTGTCAGAGTGTATGTTCGCCTCAAAATGTATAGAAAATTAATAGATAGAAAACCAATATCAAAATAAAAGAATAAAACAACAAAAGCTTCATTAAGAACTACCTTCACACTTTGAACGGAAGGTATTAGCTGCGAACACTTGTATATTATTATTATTAATCATACAAATAAAAATAATTTTAAAAGATTGACTCGCGATGGAGATATGAAATGAATCGACTTTAATGAATTTATTCCATTGTCTTTTGAATGATTTTTTTTAATAAGACAAATTATTGGATTTTTTGACCTAAACAGAAGCGCCTGATAAGGTGGACGGAAGCAATCGTACACAGGTAGTAAAGCAAATATTAGGGTAAATGTGCAACTGAATGACTGTTTTGATACGTCAAGGATGCGTTATGTCATCTTGGCTATTTATTATCCTCAAGGGCAAGTGTCTAAGAATAACCCTCTTAGTACATAGACGATGAAGTCGTGGATTTCGGGATAGTGAAGAATCGTGGGTTTAGCGTTTACAGATAATAAGGTTGTTAGATCAGTTTCACTCGAAGGCTTGCAGAGAATGTTAAGCAGACTGAATACTAGCATGAAGAACATGTGTCTTAAAATTATTTGGATAAAACAAAAAGCATTGTGTTTGAAGGAAAGGGTGAGAAAACAGTATGGAACATGGTCTTGGTTGATAAGTACGTCTTTCTTCATGGGGAAAAATAGACAGTGAAACTTTGAGTGTCAAAATTCAAATGGTCAGTTTGACCTTCCAGAAAGTATCATGTATAATCCATAATTTTTTCTACTAAGTCAAACAGATTCTCATTTAATTTTCAACTTAACAAGCTGCAGAAAATCAGCCTCAGTGCCAGGGATTATCAAGTCAAAAATTTAGTATAATCAAATTGAATACTCTGTTTTCACTCCTTTTGACAATCCGAGTATGTCAAAGTTACGATCAGAAATCATCGAATCGAAACTCAGGAATGGATAGTTAAATATTTTGTTTTTAGTCACTTGTATCATTCGAGTTCGGCCAAATTCACTATTAAAAATAATCAACTCGATACTGACATAGTCAAATAATGCGCAAACTTCACAATGGAGTAACTGACGCGACGAAAGCGGTTATTGCGTTTATCCCTACTGTAAGTTCAAATTTTGGGGGGCGTGTGAGATTCTCGAAATTATATCTCTGGTTTTTGTGATTTTCCGTGATTCTCCGTAATTAGTAATAGCAAGTTTCTATTTTACCTAATGTTGAAGTCTCGAGATCTCTGGAGACTAAGGGTTTTGAGATTAGGGTTGGAATAATACAATGTTCTAAGTTGTGTTATTGCGATTGTTTTACTAATCGCATAGAATTATTTTTTAAATCAATTAATCCATGATATGATTCATTGTCCTTTAACGTTGTTCTCAGGATGATTAACACATTTTTTGTTAGAAATATCGGCTACTAGATTACTCGTTGAAAATCCACATTATTTGGTCGAAAAATCACATATTTTGTGGAAAAGTCATCTTTTTTGTACAAAATTATTCATGTTTGTTGAAAGTTCAACTTTTTGGTTGAAAATGTAACTTATCTTGTTACAAATTCAGGTTTTCAGATAAAAAAGTTTAATTTTTTTTTAAACATTCGATTTTTTAGTTTAAAAACTTTACTTCTTTTTTTGAAAATTTACCTTTCAAGGTAAAAAAGTCATTTTCGTAGGTTTAAAAATTATCCTACTTTGTTGATAAGTAACTTTTTTGCTGCAGGTTTAATTGTTGTCGAAAAAATTCGTCCTTTTGTGTTGAAAATGTGACTATTTAGTTAAATATTAAAATATTTTTTGTAGGAAATTCGTCTCTGTTACTGGAAAGTTGATCTATTTGCTCATTTTATGTAACAGTTTGGTTGATATATTTTTTTAAATTCGTCTTTCAACTTTCAACTTAAATTCTAATTCCATTATTTCGTTGAAAATGCATTTCATCTTCTGCTATCTTTCCGTTATCTCTATAATTTTGAATACAAGATATTATTTTCAGGGTCTGAAAGCAATTCATTCGACCAACCTTGAAGGCAGACTCGCTCTGAAGTCGGGAAAAAATTTGGACCACGACGGAAGGCGTGACTCAATCGGTGGGGTTCTGCCACCTTGCTCCAACCCAGGTGCCTGATCAATCTCTCTAGCAATCAATCCAAGTTAAGATCCTCACAAAGCCGTACTCTTTTTATAATTTGTTTGCCGCCATACTTTTCTGTCCTCGCATACTTCTCTAGCTTCTTTTACGTCTATGCATTTTTCATGCAGGCTCTCGTGTTTCTGTGGCTTTCTATGTCTCTTCTTACTAGGGTCTCATTTACACATTCTAAGCATTCTTTCCGCGGTCTGCCATTCAATTTACCCTGATACACTTGTTTCGTTAGTCGTTCATTTCCATCCTCTCAATACGCTCAAACCATCTTAACCGATTTCTTTCCCATGTGTTTATTAGCGTCTCTTCTGCACCACATTCGTTGAGAATTATCTCGTTACTCACTTTGTTCATCAGAGTATTCCTGCATATTATGCGCAAGAATCTCATGTCATTTGTGTTAATTTTGCTCTATTTTTTTTCTTGATAGGTTAATGTCTCGCTACCGTATAGTACAGTCCGTACAAATACAGAATCATGTATTGCCATTTTAGCTGTATTTGATATATTCTTAATCCTGATAAGGAACCCTGTTCTACCAATAACCTTCTTACCTTCGTTTATGCGCCTATCTAACTCCTCATCTATCTTCCCGTCTCTAGAAAATAAGATACCAAGGTATACCAACTTATCCACTTCTTTAATTCTCTCATCATTTAATATAATATCGCATAGAGTTTTCTCAATATTTTCTTTAAATACCATAGCTTTTGTTTCATTTGCGTTAATTTTGAGGCCCATGCTCTTCATGCTTGCATTCAGTTTATTCAACATTCTTTGAAAGACTTCGATTCACTCTGCTATAACAACCTTATCATCTGCGAACGCTAGCCCACGTACTCTTACTGTTTCGACATCCACACCTTCTGCGTCGAAAAGAGCAACTTTTGAACACTTGTCCATGAATAATATAAATAACCATGAAGACATAACGCGTCATTATCTAACTCCTTGAATAATATCGGAACATTCCCTCAAATTCCCATTTACCCTACACTCGCTTTGCTACACGTATATATTTATTTTATAGCTTGTAGGGGCCATCCATTGACTCCATACTTTTTTAGGGCTTCCAAAAATTTACTTCTATCTACCTTGTTAAAAGCTTTTTCTGGGTAAACAAATGCACAGAAAACTTTTTTTCTACTCTTAAACTTTTTTCTGTTATTTTCCTGAAGCTAAATATTGGATCCGTACATGACTTTTCTGGTATAAACCCGCTGTGGACATCCCAAATCTTTTCTTCTGCTATTTTCATTACCTTACGAATAGGTATTTTTAGGTATATTTTACTTACGGCACATAATAAGCTAATCCCTCTGTAATTATTGCAGTCAATTTTTTCTTCCTTTCTTTTGAATATTGGTACGGCATTCGCTTTTTTCAATTGTCTGGGACATCTCCCATCTTGAAACATAAATTTATCAACTCGCACAGTCTATGTGGTATGGACTTGCCACCGTGTTTAAGCATTTTAGCGTTAAGGGCATGTGATACTTCTTCGTGTGATCAATCGAGTACAGCTTCCCCGGCTTTTTTCCACAAAAATGAAAATGTTTTAAAACTGATTTCGGAGATGCTATAAAATATCATAACGGCCGTCCCCGGACTCTTTTTTGAGTAATGTGCATTATTTTGAGGTTACGTCGTTTTACATCTCTGTCTTTGCGATAATTTGGAAATTATTTATGAAATAAACTTTTTTGATTCTCTGCAAGCAAGGTTAGTTCCAGGAGATTAGTTACTATGTTTATTTGTAAGTTTTTTTTAAATTAAAACATTTTTGAATTAACCCACAAAAAAGTGTGTTGGGACGTCCATTAGCATGTTCGCTATCATTTTCCACATTGTTAAGACAAAATATTTATTATTCTAGAAAAAAATCCGGGGAACCTAAAACTGGTAAAATAAAACATTTTCTAAGTATCACATGCCCTCAATACTGTATTCCCCGGCAGCCTTACCGTTTTTTAAGCTCTCAATTATATCCCTCACCTCAGTAATCTAATTTTATCTTTACTCTCATTAATTAATCGTTTGAGTATCCTCTTTTTTTGTCTGTAATTATTTATACGTCTATTACTTTCTTCATCGCCAAGACCTGAGATGTTCAAAGTTCTCATTTACGGTTCTTTCTTCGGTTTTTGGGCAGCCTGAATTTCATCATTCCACCATGCATCACCAGATATTCTTTCTAGAACCGCGGTGCCACACACTTCGATCGCACATATAACAATGATATTTCGGAACTTATTTCATGCGACGGAAGGCATCTTTTATCTCTCTAGGATCACTATCAACTGGCGCGTAGCATGCTTTGATAAATAATTTTCTAATTCCTACTTTCATTCTAGCTCACAGCAATCTGGGAGATACAAAATCATTATCTCCGAGATGCTGCTTCTTCTCGAAATTCTTTTACCATGAGATCATGCACCCCCCTAGCATTCCAAACACTCAGGCTCTATTCGTCGCCAGAAACATCAGCCAAGGAATACGCCTGAATTTTTTCGAAGCGTTTTGAGCAAAATTCAAGCGCATTCCTTGGCTGATTACAAGAACTTTTTATTCTTGATGATTTTTCCGAAAAGCGCATCGTTTATTGTAAAAAAATTCATGAATGTTTTCACAAAAATTTTGCCATTAAGACGCCATTTTGAAAATACTAAAACGAAAAATCGATCTTTGAACCATGGATTCTCACAGTTTAGACATTTATTCCACCGGTTAGTGAGATTCCAGGTTAATTACAGACTCGAAAAGCTTTGGAAAATGGTTCACAAAAAAAAAGTAGGCACGAAAAATCACGTTTTTTTTTTGTTTAAACTTCATTTTGGGACAATAAATAAATTTTTTGAGGAATTTCATTGGCACCGTCGGAAAGAGGAGATCTTAAGCAATAAAAATATATGTGTCTCAATTTTTTCTAGTGTCGAATAGTCTTAGTTATTGGCCGTTAAAAAGCAGTGTACCGGTAGTGGCGTTTTGGCCGTTTAAGGGTTAAAGTCCTTTCAAATCAAAATTACGTCAACAAATACGTCAAATTTCCTAAGGCTTAATAATGCCAAGAAGAAGAATTAAAAAAAGTTATCTTCTTTAAAGTCCTTTCAAATCCATTAAAATTTTGTAAATACACAGTCTAAAGAGTTTAATTTGTTAAAACTTTCGGCATTTTTAAATACACAGTCAAACACTTCCACCAATTAAACAGTTCAGCCAACTTGCCAAACTTCCCACTTCAATTTTCTTTAATTTCTTTCAAATGGGAATCGAGATATAAATAGAAGCCAACCAAAGTTTTCCGATGAATTCAGATCGGCGATCATCGAATAGCAGAAAACGCGAGAAAACCGAAGTTCAAGTCGTGCATTTTCAGCTTACACATTAACTTAGAGTGGTAAACATGCACCTTCTGTTTTGCGGATCCCAAACGGTAGGTATGGTGGGGGTACATTTTTACCTCGACCTAACAGCAGCACTGGATAATACTCAGAGCTACCAGATCGAGAGGTACATTAAGCTAGCACCTCCACAATCGAATTCCTGAATTTTGCATAGCTCAGAATTTTAGGCTTTTTTTGGGCTTTTTTGGGTTGCAATAAAAACTTTTGGGCTCCTTTACTTTTTTCAAAAAATCTTTAACTTTGATTACATTTTAGAGCTTGAATAAAGTCTCTGATTTTTGGGCTCCCCAAAAATACACGCTACGATTTTTGGACTTCAACCCTTAACGTCAAAAATCAACCCCTCTCTACCACGTAAATGCAACTTTGTCTGCAAATAAATTTTTGTAGTATTTTTTAATGGAAATAGAGTCTCTGATTTTTGGGCTCCTCGAAAATACACGCTATGATTTTTGGGCTTCAACCCTTAACGTCAAAAATCAACCCACGTAGATACTACTTTGTCAAAACATCAATTTTTCTAGAATTTTTCAATGGTAATAGAGTCTCTGCTTTTTGGGCTCCTCGAAAATACACGCTACGATTTTTGGGCTTCAACTCTTAACGTCAAAAATCAACCCACGTAGATACAACTTTGTCAAAAAACAATTTTGTCTGCAAATAAAGGACCCCGCACTAAATGTATGGGAAAATGGCTTTCGGTGGATTTCGCTGAAACTTTGTAATTTTTAAGGTTATAAGTGCCGGATAAAATATCCGTAAGAAAATCCAAAAAAATGGACAGTCTTAGCACTATGCGGCGCTAAGCGCTCAAGATCAGTGAAAAAAACGAGCTACAACAGATTTTGTTACAAAAGCGATGTCAACAGAGAAATCACGGTTCAGATCGTGGTCTGTCATATTTTCGCCTACACCGTTGACCGTTCTGAGAAGCGCGCTATATGAGTCAACGGTGTTGATTCATATTGTCATGGGTTTGGCTAAACATATTACTGACCACTTCTTGATGCGTGTTTCGTATACAGACATCGCTTGTGTCGCTAACGCTACTAGGAGTGGTTCTATTCCCTGATCATGGGCGCTTAGCGTTCGACCCTCCGGCGAAGGGTACACTGTTATTATCGATGTGCGCACTAGTTACTAATGTTACTTTGGATACCATTTCTGTCTTTAAAAAAGGAATTGCTTAGTCAAGTTCAAATCTTGGGCGCTTAGCGTTTCATTGTTTCGAGAAGCGCGCAATATAACTCATTGGTTTGGCAGACAAAGTTGTATTTACGTGGTAGAGAGAGATTGATTTTTGACGTTAAGGGTTGATGCCCAAAAATCGTATCGGGTATTTTCGAGGAGCCCAAAAATCAGAGACTCTATTTCCATTAAAAAATTGTAGAAAAATTGATTTTTTGACAAAGTAGTATCTACTTGGGCTGATTTTTGACGTTAAGGGCTGAAGCCCAAAAATCGTATCGGGTATTTTCGAGGAGAGCAAAAATCAGAGACTCTATTTTCATTAAAAAATTGTAGAAAAATTGATTTTTTGACAAAGTAGTATCTACGTGGGTTGATTTTTGACGTTAAGGGTTGAAGCCCAAAAATCTTAGCGTGTATTTTCGAGGAGCCCAA
>NC_046662.1:87404979-87432986 GCF_010883055.1 Belonocnema kinseyi | reverse complement strand
AAAGTAGTATCTACATGGAAGAGAGGGGTTGATTTTTGACGTTAAGGGTTGAAGCCCAAAAATCATATCGGGTATTTTCGAGGAGCCCAAAAATCAGAGACTCTATTTCCATCAAAAAATCCTACAAAAATTTATTTGCAGACAAAGTTGTATTTACGTGGTAGAGAGGGGTTGATTTTTGAAGTTAAGGGTTGAAGCCCAAAAATCGTACTGGGTATTTTCGAGAAGCCTAAAAATCAAAGACTCTATTACCATTGAAAAATTCTAGAAAAATTGATTTTTGGACAAAGTAGTATCTACGTGGAAGAGAGGGGTTGATTTTTGACGTTAAGGGTTGAAGACCAAAAATCATATCGGGTATTTTCGAGGAGCCCAAAAATCAGAGACTGTATTTCCATTGAAAAATTCTAGAAAAATCTATTTGCAGACGAAGTTGTATTTACGTGGTAGAGAGGGGTTGATTTTTGAGGTTAAGGGTTGAAGTTCAAAAATCGTATCGGGTATTTTCGAGGAGCCCAAAAATCAGAAACTCTATTACCATTGAAAAATTCTAGAAAAATTGATTTTTGGACAAAGTAGTATCTACGTGGAAGAGAGGGGTTGATTTTTGACGTTAAGATTTGAAGCCAAAAAATCGTAGCGTGTATTTTCGAGGAGCCCAAAAATCAGAGACTTTATTCAAGCTCTAAAATTTAATAAAAGTTATTTTTTGACAATTTCATATCTGCGTGTTACAATGGGGTTAATTTTTTACTGTAAGTGTTGGAGCCCAAAAATCGAAGTTGGTATTTTCTGAGAGCCTAAAAAAAGCCCAAAAATATCCCGTTAATAAAAAACTGAAAATTTGCAATTTTTTGAAGGGGGTTGATTTTGGAAGTTAAGGGTTGGTTTGGGGAAAATTTTCTTTTGCGGAATTTAAGAGCCCAAAAAAAGCCAAAAATTCTTGTGTAATTGAATTTTTATTATTTAGTGATTTAAAGAAGTGGAGGTGCTGGGTTAATATAAGCTGGCACCTCCACAAGAAAATTGATTTTTTGAAAAATATAAAGGAGCCCAAAAATTTTTATTGCAGCCCAAACAAAGCCCAAATATAGCCCAAAATTCTGAGCTATGAAAAATGCAAAAATTTTCAAGGAGCCCAAGAATCAGAGACTCTATTACTATTCAAAAATTCTAGAAAAATTGATTTTTTGACAAAGTAGTATCTACGTGGGTTGATTTTCGACGTTAAGTGTTGAAGCCCAAAAATCGTAGCGGGTATTTTCGAGGAGCCCAAAAATCAGAGACTCCTTTTCCATTAAAAAATGCTACAGAAATTTATTTGCAGACAAAGTTGTATTTACGTGGTAGAGAGGGGTTGATTTTTGACGTTAAGGGTTGAAGCCCAAAAAACGTAGCGGTTATTTTCGAGGATACCAAAAATCAGACACTTTATTTCCATTGAAAAAATCTAGAAAAATTAATTTTATGACAAAGTAGTATCTAAGTGTGCTGATTTTTGACGTTAAGGATTGAAGCCCAAAAAGCGTAGCGTGTCTTTTCGAGGAGACCAAAAATCAGAGACTTTATTAAAGCTCTAAAATGTAATAAAAGTTATTTTTTGACAATTTCATATCTGCGTGTTTCAATGGGGTTAATTTTTTACTGTAAGGGTTGGAGCTCAAAAATCGAAGTGGGTATTTTCTGGGAGCCCAAAAAAAGCCCCACAAAGGCCCAAAAGTCTGGGCTATGAAAAATTCAAAAATTCGATTGTGGAGGTGCTAGCTTAATGTACCTCAGATAGAGCCTGAAAGTTACCCCCACCATACCTACCGTTTGGGAGCCGAAAAACAGAAGTTGCATGATTACCACTGTCAGTTCCTCTGTAAGCCGAAAATGCACGATTGGACTTCGGTTCTCTGCTGTACGATGATTGCCAATCTGAAAGCTTCGAAAAACTTCGGTGGTCTTCTCTTTATATCTCGATCTCCATTTGAAAGAAATAGAAGAAATTGGCGAATTTAATGTTTCGCGTGATTCATCTCATGCATAAGTCGATTTTGATGTTATGTTTTTCAGGTTTATATAGTATGCATATTATTACTATTATATATATTATTAATGTTAATATAATAACAATAAAATATATCATTAATTTTAATTAATAGTTGACTAACTTTTAATAGAAATAGTTAAATTTTCAACTAAAACAATTAATTTTCGGCACACAAAAAATGTGTTCAATTTATTTTAAACAAAATAATTAAATTTGTAAACAAAAAGTTAAATTTTCATCCAAAAAGCTGAATTGTATACTAAAAAATCTGCCGGCAACGCCGGCACATTCTCGTCGAGCGCGGCTCGCTTCGCTCGCAAGTTTGAGCGCGCCTGGGGCGCGCAACTGTTGGTTCTCGCGCTTCGCGCTCGATTATATATTTACCTCGCGCTATGGGCTCGGTCTTTATATTTTCGCACATTCTTGCGCAAACATTTTAAAATTGAGACTCAAAACATCCACCACTGTAATTTTGTAATTGTGAATTATCTTTCGTTAAAAGAGAGTTTGAGCGCACCTACGGCATGCGACTGATGGCAATCGCACTCCGCACTGTAATTTTGTAATTTTGAACGCTCTTTTGTTAAAGCTCTTAGGCTTTAACGAACACATTCTCATCACGTATCTCGTGCTTCGCACTCGATTTTATCCAACATGTAAACTTTTCTACATTATACATAACACTTTTGTATCAATTATAATACATTTTTATGTAACTCTGTCTGCGATTACTTATTTAAAAATTGCAAAATAAAAAGCAAATTGTATTTATCATGATTATTTTTGTATTTTTTTCTTATTTTGATTTAAATTGTATTCTAAGCTGCTCTGAAATATGCATCACTTCAATAAATGTATATCATTATAATTCATAATATGCATAAAAATTGATTCATACTATTTCTTATTTCTTTGTTTTTATAATTTTTTATTTTCAATGTTGTGTTTTACGATTGAATAAAAACTACTGCGCATCTGCTTACGGTCTAATACAGGAATCTATACATGGTCCTATATAGGAACCTATGTCCTCTTTCGTCTTTTCTGCGCTTTTTCAAAAAAGTTTATTTTTGCATTTTTTATCTTATGTTTTACGATTAAAAGAAGATCTATTCGTCCAATCAAAAAATGATAAATAATAAATTTATAGATCTTTTTAGGTAAACAACTTTTGCCTCGTAATTTAAGTACATACCTTGTGTCGTTTTTTCGAACAAATTTAATATTTTTATTTTTAATGATATTTTTTACGACTAAAGCAAAAACTAAGTATCCTATCAAAAATTATAGCTCTTTTTTGGATGAACAATTTTTGTCTCATTTTTTTTCGTAACTTATATCGAAAAGTGGTTCATTATAAATTTGTAGTTCTTCCCAGGGCGCGCAATTTAAGCTTTTTTATTTTTTTCGTATCCTGCATAGTTTGACCAAAAAATGGAATTTTTGAATTTTTCATTATTTTTGGTACGATCAAATTTGGAATGTTCAAATTTTCGACCAAATTAAAAAAGTTGTTATCGTAGCCCTGTAGGGATTTCAAAAAGCAAAGATTTTCTTATCTTAGCTTTTGTTTATATCATGCATTGTTTGGCTTAAAATGTTCATTTCAGTTTGTTTTTTTGGATTTTGAAAATGCTCTAACTCTGATAATTTTCTTTTTCTAGAAATAGGTCATAAAGATAAATTGTTTAAGTTTCCGAATACTGTAGACAACCGTACATACAATTTTTAAATCTTGAAAAAATGTGGTTTCAAAAATTTTTGGTACGATCAAATTTGGAATTTTTAACTTTTCGACCAAATTACAAAAATTGTTATCGTAATCTTGTAGGGCTTTCAAAAAGTAACGTTTTTTTTCTTTTGACTTTTTCTCGTATCATGCGTTGTTTGGCTTAAAATATTCATTTTAATTTGTTTTTTTGGATTTTGAAAATGCTCTAACTCTGGTAGTTTTTGATTTTTCAAAAAAAGTTATTAGGATAAATTGTTTAACTTTTTGAATACTATAAATAAACGTACAGAAAATTTTGGAATTTTTAAAAAAGTGGTTTCAAAAATATTCAAAATGTGTCCACTTTTTGAATTTTTATCCAAAATGGCTGGCTAACGAACATGACCTTTAGTTTAGGACACTAAACGAGTGTGCCAAAGGGAATTCTAATAGATTGATTTTTTCGAAAGTTATCGTGTTCACAGACAGACAGAGATCCAGACATACAGATATACAAACAGACGCATTCGTAAAAACCTGTTTTTCGGTTTCAGAGGGTCACAAAACGTGGATAATTTTCTATAAAAAAATTAATGCTTAATCATAGTTAAATTTTCGACAGAAAAGATTAATTTTCTTGTAAGTAAAAGAAATTAATTTTTAAACCAAGACAAAACAAAAATCCTACAAAACAGTTAAATTTTCAGAAAAGAAATTTTTTCAACTAAATTGATAAATCATTAACAAAAAAAAAAAAAATTTCCACAAAGCAGTTTCACTTTCTACCAGAAAAATTGAAAAAAATAGTTAAAATTCTTTAAAATTGCTTTAAATTATTGAAATTAATTGAAAATTCCTTGAAATGATTTAAAACTTTTCGAAATATTTAAAATCCTTTAAAATCTCTTTAAATTTTGCAAAGCTTTTGAAAATTCCTTACAATTTTAAAAATACCCTAAAATATTTTAAATCCTTTAAAATCTGATACTAAATTATTTAAATGAATTGACAATTCCTTTAAATCTAGTAAGATGTCCTAAGATATTTCAAATCCTTTAAAATATCATATTAAATTACTGTAATCAATTGGAAATTTCTTGGAACCTTTTAGAATACTCTCAAATATTTCGAAATCTTCAAAATCTTTTGTAAATTTCTTGACATCTTTTGAATATTTTTAAGGTACTTTGGAGTTTTTTTAAAGAACCTTGCTATAATTATTAAAATTCTTTGAAATTCCTTTTGACAAAATATTTTTAGATACCTTGACCTTTTTTTGAAATATTTTTAAACTACTTCTTTAAAATTCTTTGAAATTCCTTAAAATTAAAAAAATAGGATGAAAATTCCTTGACATCTTTTAAAACATCCTTAAATATTTAAAATAGTTAAAAATCAGTTGAAATATCTTGAAATTTCTTAAAGCTCTTGAAAATTCCTTGAAATTTTAAAAATACCCTGAAATATTTCAAATCCTTTAAAATCTTATATTAAATTACTGTTATCAATAAAAACTCCTTGGAATCGTTAAAATTCTCTCAAATTTTTCAAATCTTTTAAAATCTTTTGAAATGTCTTGGAATTTTTTTTAGGATTTCTAAATTACTTTGGAATTAAAAAAAGTAAGCCTTCTAAAATTTTCTTAGTTCCCTAAAATGTATGGAAATTTTAAAAATAAATTGAAAATTCCTTGACATCTTTTAAAACATCCTCAAATATTGAAAATCCTTCAAAATCTTTCGAAAACTCTTGAAATTTTGTAAATATTTAGATTGAAATTAAAAAAAGAGAAAAGTTTCAAAACTTTAAATATTGAAATGTTTCTAGATTAGAGTTTTGAAAATGGAATCAATAAAAATTCAAAATTTTCAAAATTTAATTTTTAAAAATTTTTAACTATTCAATAAGAATAATTTTCAACTCGACAGGATTCAAGTCTTCAAATTTAGAATTGCAAACTTGGAAGTTTATTTATGAAAAACTAATAATCATAAATAAATTTAATGCATTCAAAATTTAAATGTATGTTTTTCAATTAGACAATCTCAAAATGAAATTATTTCAGAATGAAATTTAGAAAACAGAAAAATCTCCTAACATTAAAAATTCAACTGTTTGTAGATTAGTTAAACAATTAATTCAAAGTTTTAATAGAAATTACTCGAGTTAGAGTTTAACTATTTCTAAAACGATTTTTGTATATAATTATATAATTATGTATATATGTTTTTAGGATTATTTTACATTTTCAAGAAATTTTCAAGATATTTCAAAAGATTTTAAAGCATTTTCAATATTTCAGGACGTTTAAAGAGATTTCAATGAGTTTTGAATTCATTTTTATAATTTAAAGGAATTTCAAAGAATTAAAAAATTATAGAAGGATTGTTTAAAAAACTCCAAATTACCTCAGAAATATTTAAAAGATGTCGAGGGATTTCAAAAGATTTTGAAGGATTTTCAATATTTTAGTATGTTTTAAAACATTCCAATGAATTTTCAAATAATTTTAATAATTTAAAGCAATTTCAAATAATTTTATCTCTTTTTTTCAACTTTTTTGGTTGAAAGTGGAACTGCTTTGTTGAAAATTTAGTTTGTTTTTAGTTGATGATTTATCTATTTGGTTGAAAAAATTTGTTTTCTGAAAATTTAACTATTTTGTAGAAATATTTTTTGTTTGAAAATGAATTTCGGTTAACTACAAGAAAATTAATCGTTTTTATCGAAAATTTAACTATAATTAAACATTAATTTTTTTATAGAAAATTAGACTTGGTGGAAAATAAATTTCTTTGGTGCAAAGTTCATGTATTTGATTGAAAATGCCTTTTTTAGTATACAATTCAGCTTTATGGATGAACATTTACCTTTTTGTTAAAAAATTAACTATTTAAAAACAATAAACTAATAAAAAATATATTAAATCTTTCAAAATCTCATACTAAATCACCGTAATCAATTGAAAATTCCTTGAAACATTTTTAAACACTCTCATGTTTGTCAAATCTTTCAAAATCTTTTGAAATACCTAGAACTTTTTTTTTATTTCTAAAGTACTTTGGATTTTTTTAAATAACCCTTCTAAAAATTCTTTACTTCTTTGAAATTCCTTAAAATTATAAAAATAAGTTGCAAATTCCTTGATATCTTTTTAAATAACCTCAAATATTTAAAATCATTGGAAATCTCTTTAAATTTTTTAAAACTTAAGATTAAAATTTAGGAAACAGAAAAATTTTAAAACGTTAAATATTGAAATTGAATGTTCAAAAAAGTTCAACTATTAAATTAGAATAATTTTTAATTCAATGGGATGCAAGTCTTCAAATTTGGAATTTTACACTTGGAAGTTTCTTTATAAATAATTAGAAATCATAAATAAATTGAAAGCGTTTAAAATTAAAAAGTATGTTAAAAAAAGTGTATAAATTTATGATTATATACAATAATGCATATTTATATTTTCCTCTTTTCCACACCACCGCAGAAATTTTAAATTCCCGACCACAGAAATCTTTAATTTCTGATATTTTATAATCAAAATTTTGTAAAGCATGACATTTAATAAATTTCAATCTGAAGTTTTAAAAAATTTCGAGAGATTTCAAAAGATTTGTAAAGATTAAAAATTTTTGAGGAAGTTTTAAAAGACGCCAAGGAATATTCAATTGATTACAGTAATATAATATGAGATTTTAAAGGATTTGATATATTTTAGGATATTTGAATAGATTTCAAAGAATTTTTAATTGATTTCAATTATTTAGAATGAGATTTTGAAGGATTTTAGATACTTTAGTGTATTTTTCAATATGCAATGAATTTTCAAGAGCTTTGCAAAATTTCAAATGATTTGTAAGGATTTTAAATATTTGAGGAAGTTTTAGAAGACGCCAAGGAATTTTCAATTGATTACAGTAATTTAATATGAGATTTTAAAGGATTTGATATATTTTAAGGTATTTTAAAATATGCAATGAATTTTCAAGAGCTTTGAAAAATTTCAACAGATTTTAAAGGATTTCAACTTTTTCAAGATATTTTCAAACATTCCAAGAAAGTTTCAATTAATTTCAACTCTGATATTATCATTAATAATTTACATAATAGTAATAATATTCATACTTAATATACACCTGAAAAACATAACCTCAAAATCGACTTGTGGATGAGATGAAGAATCACGCGAAACATTAAATTCGCCAATTTCTTCCATTTCTTTCAAATGGCGAACGAGATATAAATAGAAGATCACCGAAGTCTTCTGAAGTTTTCAGATCGGCGAACATCGTACAGCAGAAAACCGAAGTCGAATCGTGCATTTTCGGCTTACACACGAACTCTCAGTGGTAATACTGGTGTAGTCGCGTGCCCCGTTTCTTGATACATAGTTGAGGTAATCAAAGTGATATTAATAAGTGATAAGATGATAAATGATGAATAAGTGATGTGAAGAAACATGGATAACGCGACGCGTCGGATTCTGGAGGGGTGGGATTTGCAATGCCTGCTCAACACCTTGGTGTTGACTCCATCCATACTTGATTGGAGTTAGTGGCTGGTGGCTACTTCTTTGTGCTTTTGTGGTTTAAAAGTAGAGTGTTTTTTTGTACTGTCTTACCAAAAAACATTGCCTCGCTAGCGTGTGATCAGCTGGTTCCTGCAGGGCCGTGTCAAGTAAAGAGAGATCCTTGTATCCTGGGGGCACGTGCAAGCGCGATGAGGTATGTGTTAGACTGTGTAGTTTGTAAAAGGGGATATGCTTTAGTCGAATGCCTAGAAGCACATTGTCTTGTTTTCCTTAATGGCAGATTCAGTGGAGATTGCCCGGCTAGCGTCAGTCGCCTTTTCGCTGGGAGTGGGCGTACCATCGCTCTCGCGTCTATGCTTTGAAGCTCTTTTGTCTTCTATTAAGGAAGACACATCTTCAACAAAAACTGATATGGCCGTACTGAACGGTTCAGTGGTCCAGAGCGATCTCAAGCTTCTGAGAGCTGAGGCAGAGGCCCTTAAGATTCGATGTTCCAGCTAAGGAGGGATGCCTGTGCTAAGAACGTAATTGTTCATAAGCTGAAGGACTTGGATCTCCTTAACAGGGATCTTGCTGCGTCGGTTTGGGAAGTGTTCTCCAATGATAAAGTGGATTCAGGTTCGGTGGAATCAGCCATCCGCTTAGGAAAGAACTTAGGTTCCAGGCTGGTTTTGGTCAGGTTTGGTTCACCAACTGAGAAATAAATGATATTTGATAAATGTATGGTTTTCACTACAATGGGTTTTTCGATAACGAGTGACAAATCGAAACTGGAGAGGATGAAAAGAAGGGTGCTCATGGAGACGAGGAAAAGTGTACAGGACCGTGGCTTTGAGGTCTCAATTAGGGGTAGGGACTTAGTATTTGACGGAGGAATGCTATCTAAGCAAGACATCCAATTTATGATGTCGGAAACTCCCATAAACTCGGCGGATACATTTCTTGAGCTAAATAGTGACACCAAGAAGCAAAGAGGTAGGTCAAAGAGGTTCGAGCTTGAATCGCCTGCAGCATCCTCATCTGAGGGATGTAATCGATCCAGAGACAAGTCAATTACAGACTTTTTACTCGAGAAACCCAATAAAGTTACTCCTTAAAAATTTACTCTCCGAAGAGGTGGAACCACCTCTCGTAAGGAGAGTAAATAATCCTTTAGTAGAAGTGGGTGAGGTCAGGCCTCGAATCGTATTTTAGAATGCGTACGGTTTTTTAAATCTAAGTGACATTTCGATGTTTCAGTTGGACTTGGATGTCCTCTGTGTGAGCGAGATGTAGCTGTCAGAGTCTTTTTTACCCCCCCACCCCCTTCTCTTTTGGATTCCCAACTATGGATTTTTGACGGCTAGCGCAACACGAGTGAGTAAATTTGGCAGAGCTAGCGGTGGTTTAGTGGTGTTTTTAAACCGGAACTGATATACTTGCGAAGTAGTAGATATATTCCATGACTGGATTTTTGTAAAGTGCACGACTTCCGCCTGAAGAGACGGTTGCGCTGGGGGTAGGTGCAAGCGCGATAAGGTATGTGTTAGACCGTGTGTTCTGTAAATGGGGATATGTTTTCAGTCGAATGCCTAGAAGTACATGGTCTTGTTTTCCTTAATGGATGATTCAGTAGTGATTGCCCGGCTAGCCACCTTCGTCTTTCTGATGGGAGTGGGAGTACCATCGATCTTGCGGCTTGCATTCTTTCTTCAATGGGAGTAGTTAAAGATTTCAAAATTATTCCAATTGCTACGTGTTCGGATCAGCTCCCACTCTGCGTAGATCTGATATCTTTCGATGATGTAATGGCGAGAAGGGTTACCAAGTCAAGGGGTGCGGGTGTGGTTGATGGCGGGAAAATGATTCGGAGGGATTCGAGAAAGTAGCTCCTCCTTGATAGGCTGGATTTGTCGCCTTTATACGCAGGTAAGCTAGAGTCGGTCGTCACTGCGAACGAGAAGCTTATCTCTGCGATTGCAACTGCGGCTTCGGAAGCGGGAATGATTTGTAAACCGTGTGCGAACTTTATTGGCAAGAAGCCATGGTAGAACTGGGCGTGCTTTAACAGTAAGGCAAGAGTGGAAAAAAGTCGGAAGTTTTGTAAGAGGTCAGATTTCGCGCAAGAAGATTTCCTAAAATTTAGTGCAGACAAAGCGGCCTATATTGCTCTTTTAAATTCAAAGAATGTGGTCTACGAGAAGGCTTTCCAAAATGCTCTTGAAGCCGCCAGAGGATCGGCATCATCCCCTGGACGGTGAATACATACCCTCTGTTAGATTATCCGAATACTAGACGTGAAATCGACGAGGCTATCAGTAAATGTAACCCGGGGAAAGCGCCCGGTGAGGACAGGGTTCCGGCGGGATTCTATAAAGTTCTTCCGGAGTTAGGTATGGATTACCTGGAATGTCTTTTCAGAAGGATCTGGGAGAATGAGGGGGTACCCTCTTCCTGGGGGGATATTCTTACGTGCATGATTTATAAGACGAGTGATAAAGATGAAAATGACTCATATAGGGATATCGCGCTTGTAAACAGTATAGCCAAGATATTTACACGGATCCTGCTGGATAGATGGTGGAGTGGATGAATGAGTCACAGTGTTTTCCGGAATTCCAGGCAGGATTTAGGGCTGCCAGAGGCTGTATGGATTACATCTTTCTTTTGAGTTCTTTAATCCAGATACATCTCTCCACCCCTGGGCGCAAAGTCTTTACATGCTTTGTAGATTTTAAGGGAGCCTTTCCTTCAATAAATCACGATCTACTGTGGACTAAATTACTGAGTTTGAGTGTCAGCGCCAAATTCATTAAAATTGTGAAGAGTCTGTACGACGCGGCTAGCTTATCCATTCGCATGGCGGAGGGCCTTACAAATTCGGTTGATGTTAATTGTGGCGTTCTGCAGGGTGAGTTGCTTAGCCTGGTCATTTGATTGAGGTTCTTCTTCTGGGCTATGCCGATGACATTGTGTTGCCTGCTGACTCTCGTATTGATTTCTAGAGGAACATAAATACCCTTGCTGAGTACTGTAAAATCAACCATATGGAGGTCAATACATCTAAGACGAAGACCATGGTATGTCATATGGGTAGGAAGCCTTCGATTCCGAATTTCACGTTGGATGGAAATTAGCTAGAGATGGTTATTGAATACAATAACCTAGGCAAGGTATTCGGGAACTCAGGCACCTTCGCCCTGCCCTGTACCAAAAGGGTGGCTGATACAAAGATTGCCGTAGGTTCGATGTTGCAGGTCCTCCAAGCACCCAGGTCGGATTCTTGGCGCACCAAGCAAATCTTGTTCCAGAGCCTTATCTCAAATGTTCTCTTCTATGCCATAGGAATTTTAGGGTTAAGATATTGTGAAAAGGTCGAGTTTCAACGATACATAAAATCTTAAAGTTTGCCCTCAACTGGTTGGAAAAGATGCTGGATATGGAAGGAAAGGGTTCCTAGAATATGCTTAAAACGCCTTAGGCTATGGTAGATTCTGGTGCGCCTACCCACAAGTTCAATTGGGTGCTGCAGGTTAAATACATGCTCTCGTTGTCTGGGGCCGAAAGTTTATGGCCTTGTTTAGACGTGTTAAGTTTGCAGTCCAATAAAGAGATCATTTTAACCAAATTTAAGGCCTATCTTAGAGACTTAGACCTGAACAGGGTTAAGCAGACTTCTTTGCTTTAAGTGCTACCTTATTTTTGGATAGATCCAATGGGGCAATAGTACCTTAACGGTGGGATTCCCTTTAAATTTGTAAGACTTCTCGCTGGGGCTCGTCTCATAGGCTCAGTTCGGGGTCGAACAACGCGGAATTGTACCTTGTATCTAGATACCTGTCAGGCGTATAAAAGTCAGAACCTTCAGCATATCTCCTTAGGTTCAAGTTAGTCATTCAAGTTAGATACTTTATTTTAATTTCAACTTATTTGCTCAGGACGCGTACCTAAGCAAATATCGCAGCTGTAGTTACTTTGGAATCATATCATGTATAATATGCTATTGTTAAATACATAGATAATATAATAATAAGTTGCGTTTGAGGTTCATGCATTTGAGGACACTAAATAAGGATATTCCGATTATTCATTCTTTATATTTAAAATTTTTATTTCATACCTTTGATAACTTATCCGTAATTTATGATATTTTTATAAGTATGATATTGCGATATTTCTGCTTTCAAAACTTGAATTAATTGTAAAAAAACTGTTTAGTAGCAAAGAAATTCACTAATTTATTAAATTAAAATTTAAACTGACGTTTAGTTCTGAGTAACTTGTTTCGGTCACTAAATATAATTAGTTAAATTTTCTTTTTTTATATAATGACATTTATCGAAATAATAACTTTCTTTGAAATAAAACTTAATAATGATTACATTTGATGAATTAGTAAATAACTTTTAGCTAGAAAATAGTTGCCTTTTACGACTGATTCAGGTTTCGAAAGTACAAAAAGTATGTTTTCCATTTGAAAAATATTTAGCTGCGTTGTAAATCTATTTTGCTAAGACAGCAAACCAATTAATTTAAGACAAAAAAAAAAATAATTTGGTTGACCTTTCAAAAGTATTTTATTCAAGTTTTATTTTAAGTATAGAATACTTGGCAGACTAAGACCATTTTCTAGAACCACATAGATCACTCACTCACTCGTTTAGATATACATTTTTGTAAGATGTAATAATTAATGTCTTTATTCCCTTAATCACTTTACTGATACGGAAAGAGCGGACTACGACTTGTCGCGATTCACTGCCGCTCGCACACTGTTTTTCTCAAGTGACAAGGCTATCATCACACACTCAAACTGAGAAATCACGTGAGTTCAAATATTCCTTGAAATAACAAGAAAAATAAAAATAGCTTTGAAATAGGCGATGTCGATAAATTGAATAATTTTCAATCGCAAAAAATCTCATAAACACGAAACATCACAACATTAAATATATCGCCCGCCTCGTTAGTGGTAACTGCACGATGAAAAGAAAAAATAATAAGTGCTTAATCGAGTATTTATCAAGAACGCAAATGCCGCCCGCCGTAAAGAAACAGTATAAATGTAACAAAAATTTAATAGTCTTAGCTGCCCGCCATAATCCACCAAGTTTACAGAATAATTTCTAATAAATGTAATTAATAATAGTTGTTCAGATGTTGCTCATTTCTTTCGCTCTTACTGGTAGCAGACAAATTTGAGTAATCGGACGTTCGTATTCCGAACTGGCAGTTTTTACGCGACCAGAACGTACTACATCGTCCTTTCCCTTGTAGAATTTAACTATGCAACCTGATAACCATCTAGAAGGCGGTAACGAATCCTGCTTCAAAAGAACGATATCACCGATCACAAGATTTTGCTCTTTGTTGAACCATTTGTGGCGTTTTTGTAAAGACTGTAAATAATCAACGGCCGATCTTCTCCAGCAAATATCTGTAATTTTTTGTACTAACTGCCATCGATTGAATCGATTTTCCGGAGTAAATTCTAATGAGAAATTCCATGGTGTCCTTCATTTTGACCTTGAGGTTGACCTTCATGGCTTTTTGAAGGTCTAGTTTTTTTTCAATGAAAATACACTTTTTTACATCTGCAATCGATAGAGCGGAAAATTCTACGTTTAGGGACGTACCCAAGTCATATGTCAATTGTAACGTTCAGGGTCAGTTAGAGGTTATTCGAAATTCACAAAGTTTTCCAGGTGGTCAGTGCAATTATTGAAGTAAATTTCAACGAGAAATTCATTGATGAGCTCTGTATTGATCTTGGTGATGATCTTCAAGGTTTTTTCAAGGCTTTTTCCAAGCAGTTTACGTTTACGTTAAGCATTACCCAGGAACAACGACGTGGACACAGTAAATTCTGTTCCCTTTAGGGTGCTTGATTAGCGTGAGTCTCCTTGCCTCTCACACTTCAGTGAAGATGTTCGAACAGAAAACCTTCAGCTTCTTGAAAAAATCTATGGGATTGTAAAAATGAGTTACAGCATTACGAATCATCTCTCTATCAATCAAAGTAGCCTGTTGCAAAATCCAATTCTGCAATTCGTCTAAGCTTTGCGGTTGCGTTCATTATACTTTGCTCTTTAAATAACCCCAAAGAAAATAGTCGAGAGGCATCAGATCAGGAGATCTAGCAGGCCACTTGATTTCACCCCTTCTTCCAATCCACCTTTGAGGGAACTGAGTATCCAAATATGCTCGAACCTCCCTACCGTAATGAGCCGCTGCGCCGTCCTGCTGGAACCAAATATTTTGAAAATTATCGCCTGTAATCTCCCTTATTCTTGGTACAATTTGGTTTCTGAGAAGCTCTTCATATGCATAGGCATTGAGATTACCATTGATGAAGAAAGGGCCTATCAATGTATCATTCAAGATACCGGCCCAAACATTAATCTTCTGTGGATATTGTGTGTGACTCTCCAACATCCAATCAGGATTTGTGTCGGACGAATCTCTACAACTTTGCCTGTTAACTTCACCTATTAAAGTGAAAGTAGATTCATCTGAAAATACTGCATTGTACAAGAAAAGAGGATCTCTATCAATTCTGTCCTTCATAATTTCACAAAATTCAATCCGGCGATCAGAATCGTCTTCATTGAGCTCTTGTACCAGATGGACTTTGTAAGGATGGAAATGAATGCTTTTTAAAATATTTCGCACTGTCTCAGGAGCAACGTCACGCTCATCGCTAGCTCGACGTAAAGTAAGGTGTGGGTTTTCAACAAATGCTTGGGCCATGTCCATCAGCATCTCCTCAGATCCTGCAGATTTTGGCCGACCAGTTCTCTGATGGTCCGTGATAGATCCATGATTCATAAAGCGCCTTACAGTTCTTTCAATTGTTGATTTTGAGACAGGATTTAACCCTTCTCTGTTACGAAAAGTGCGATTAAAAAGCAAACGAACTTAATCATAAGATCGAACTCGGTCTCCCCAACCGCGCATCATTAATACAGATACCTTCTCTCGTTCCGAAAGTTTAGCTTGCACAATGATAATCTTTAAGCGAAAGATAGTAAGTATGTACTCCTAATACGTAAATTTAGTTTCGATTCGTAATATTCGTATGGGAAAACGGTATAGGACTTATGGTATCGCCCTAGGTATTGACTTAGGTATCGAAAAACGGTATAGGACTGTATAACTCTTCGGGGAGGAACAGAACTCTCACCAGAACACCTGGAACTTTTAAAGAAAAATTTCCCTATGATTTTACAGTATTCAAAACCCTGTAACCAAGATCAATACAGAGCTCACCAATGAATTTCTCGTTGAAATTTACTTCAAGAATTACACTGACCTCTTGGAAAATTTTGTTAATTTTAAATAATCTCTAACTGACCTTGACCGTTACAATTAACCTATGACTTGGTTACGTACTTGAACGTAGAATTTTCCGCTCTATCGATTGCAGATGTAAAAAAGGAGGTTTCTACTTTAAAAAACAAATTTAACCTTCAAAAAGCCATGAAGGTCAACTTCAAGGTTAAAATAATGGTCAGCATTGAATTCCTCGTTGAAATTTACTTCAGGAATGATCTTCACTTTTTTGAAAAATATTTTACCTGAGAAAATATCCAACTGTCCCGGGACTTTTTAGACACCCTGTACATTTAAATATATAGCGTTTCTTTTTCATCTACCTACTTGTATAATTTCACTTAAATTACCAACATATTTTTGAAATTTCGTTGCTTTTTCCATGCGCAAAGTCTAAAATTGTAATCGTTGGAAATCTACTTGAAAAGGTTAATTCAGACTGGTATCTTTCTTGCGTACGCTTTCACGAGCTGTGGGCCTGTCCTGAGTGCGTCCTTGAGGAAGACAATACACAGAGTGCAAAATTGATGCTTAAGAAACGCATTTGGCATTAATAAAATTTCCTAGCTTTCGTTGAATTTTGTTGGATAAAAATAGATCAGAGATAGAAGCTACATCTCTGTCATGTCACCTTTAAGGTGTGATCGAAGGGTGAATTGCGATATTCGAGAGAGCTTCTTGCTACTGTGGAAGAAAGACACTCTCGAAAATCACTTATGACAAGATTCGACGGTGAAAAAAAAATTTTGTTCTATTTTCCAGATCATAAGGATCTGCGAGACCCATTGTCCTTTTATACAATAGGCTCGGTCAGAAATAAAATTACCTAAAAACTACTTACAAGTGTCTAATTATTTGATAAATTTTATAAACGCTCTCCGTTTTTTTTTGCTTCTGATTTCAGCCTAATTGATTCAGCTAGTTCAAGCTATAATTAAAAGGTTACTTTTAAGTTGTTTTGTAGAAAGATATGTTGGAAAGCAGCTTGAGCTGTCCTATTGTTATTATTATTATTATTATTATTATTATTATTATTATTATTATTATTATTATATACATTGTTCAAATTGTGCTCATACTGAAAGATCTCCTGCCTTAACTAAAGCGTAAACGGTTTAATATAATGCCATTATATGATAGATACTACAAGAACAAGAAGAAGATATAATGTCTTTATCGACTAGGTAATTTTCATTTTCTATTGCTCTAGTTCGCTCCACTAGATCTAAAGAACCTTTGTGCATTAAAGCTGATAAAAGCAGGAATTGTTTACAATACTACGGTACATACTACGTTTAAGAGAATTCATTTGTGTCCCATACTGAATCGTTGTTATTTGATATCGACGAGAAGCAAAATAGAATATGCACACTTAGATAAATGTTCTCTTGTGGCAAAAGATTGTTTCTTGACGTCATTAGAAATTCCTCTCAACTTTAATGTTGAGAGGATTTGCATTTGTCTTAATATGACCCACTGAAAAAACGATATTCTATTTTTACGAATTTCCCACTTAGTTGAAGAATATTTAAAACTTAAATAGGCGCCAAGAATATATTCTTAATGTAAGATGAAATTGTGAACATCAAAGCCAGAAGTAAGTATACTCTTAAATTGAGTAGGCCAAAAATGTATAGATTACAAAATATTTTTTAATTGAAAATTATAATGTACTAACTACATTTTTACAAATTTTGCTTAAAGATTAGGGCGGAGTGAAAATGATGAAATTAGTTGAATCGTTTGAGTTAAGCCAAAAAATTTGTGAGTTGACATCCGAAAAACGTAAATAAATTTAATCGGTTAATATCTTCTGTTCCCTTTTTTGA
Organism: Belonocnema kinseyi; assembly: GCF_010883055.1. Classification (NCBI taxonomy): domain Eukaryota; kingdom Metazoa; phylum Arthropoda; class Insecta; order Hymenoptera; family Cynipidae; genus Belonocnema; species Belonocnema kinseyi. Next base: position 87,415,566 of record NC_046662.1, on the reverse strand, counting down.
TTCGAAAATTCAAAATATCGAAAATTCCACAAATTTTTCAATTGCTTCGAAAATTATGGCGAATTTTCTCTATGTACAGTTTTTGGTACTAAATAATACTAAGAAATTATAAATAAAAAATTTTTTTTGCTCAATTCATAATTTTTTGAAAATGGCCAAAAACGTGGTTTTTTTTATTGAGTCCTGTGCATACATAGTAATAAAGTGCTGAGTGAAGAGTTCTTTAGACTTATATTACAGATTTTATATATTGTATATAATTTTTAATATGAACCAAATATAATCTGAAATCAAAAATGTATTTACCCCTCTCCCCCGATAAGTCTAAAGAATTCTTATCTGAGCACTTTAACACCTGTTCGCTAAAAAAACGGGACACCATCAACAAGTATCCCCCTACGAACTAGACCCCACCCAATACGGAGGGGAGGGATTTTGTACATAAAATTAGTCCATCAGCAAATTCTTATAAAAATATCATTCTGCCATAATAACACCATAATTTTGTGCGTATAAAAGTTTAGTTTTAGCAAGTCGTCAAAATCGTTTAAAAAGACGTAAAATTGACAATATTTGAACGCTTGAAACATTATTAGAAAATTTTGTTCGCAAAAAAAAATAACATCTTTTTTCTTTGGTTCAAGTTGAAGAAATTTCAGGTTCAACATATTCAATTTTTTTGAAAATGTGTGCATAGGACTCAATCCAAATTATTATTTAGTAGAAAAAAATGTACAAAGAAAAAATACGCCATAATCCACAATTTTTTTTTGCTCAGCTCAAACGATTCGACTAATTTGATCATTTTCACCTCGCCCTATTAAAGATGTTTGATTATTTGTATTTTGTACTGACAAATTTTCTTTAACGCAAAACACTCAATGCCAAAAATTTAAAAAAAGTAAAGTGATTTAGAAGCACGTGGCACGAAGCGTTAAGAAAAAATATTGAACGGAGCAAGGCGCATTTACCGTTGCGCATTTCTTCTTCCCCAATCGTATTCTCATTTGAAGAGTATTTTCTCCCTTTGGTTAAAAAAATTCGTTAAGTAATAATTTCGCTTACTTAATCAAGGATATTACTCAGAATATGCCTGTAAGAATATAACAGTCTTAATATTAGAATACCATTTTCTCAGTGGTAAGTGCCAGACCTGCAAGTAGTAATCGCTCCTCACACGAAAAGAACTAAAGTTAAATTAGGTTGCATGTAGCACATCCCGCTGTTAAGTTGACATGCTATTTGGCAAAAGTTTATCCTATGATGGAATAAATGTTGTTGTCTGCTACCGCGTCCTTAGCAGCAATGGAAAAACGGCAAAGTATGTGTGAATTCAGGCTATAATTCGGGATACCATATTTTAAGCAATTATTGTGCAAGCGCCACTTGTCGCCTTCCCACGTACATAGAAAATTGCGAAAGAGACCGATTTTGAAAATAAAGTATGTTTTTTAGGTTGTGTGAGTTTTTTTCTGGAGTGTCTATTCGACCAGAATTCTGGACGAATGGTCCACCTGTCTCGGAACGGCTATTCGAACAGAATTCTGGGTGGACAAATAACCTGCCCTCACCGAACAGCTATTCTCCCAAAAATTATGCAGGAATAGAATATTTACTTTGATTAAAATTATCGTTGTGTATACAGATCCGATATTTTTTAGCGGGCTTGAATTTTTTAGTTTATACAATTTTAACATCAAGGAACCTTTTTTTCCGAAAAAATTTTGTTCTACTTTAACTAAATTTTACTATTTTATCCAAAAATTAGAAATATTAATTTGTAAATATATACACAAATTCTGATACAATCAAGAGCAACAAACACACTAACAAGGGGAAAACGACAATTGTAAATTTTTCCGCCGTTTTCGAAAAACTTGAGTTTGAAATATTAGCTATTGGCCATACAGTTTGGTCCAAAATATTTGTAATTGCCCGATAGCTCAGGTAGCAGTGTTTGGGTTTTATAACCGGCAGGTTGCATCTTTGATTCTCAGCACCTGCACTTTTTAAATTCATTTTTTAGTTATTAAAATATTCATTAATATAATTGTTTCAATCACTGTTACTTTTAGTAACAGTGAAAAAATGTGCTTTAGCGACTGGTCACAGAAGAGTGTGTAGTCCCATACCAAACCGCGTGTCCAGCTTTCCCTTTGCAAATTTACGTTTTAGCAACTGGTCACAAAAGAGTGATTGGTCAAATTACGAACTCCTTTTAAATGCTACACCGTTAAAAAAAAGTTTAGCGACTGGTCACAGAAGAGTAATTGGTCACATCTCGAACCCCTTTTTCAGATTCCCCCTTTGCAAAATTACGTTTTAACAACTGGTCACTGAAGAGTGATTGGTCAAATAAAGAACCCCCATTCCAGCTTAACCTTTATCAAACTACGTTTTAGTAATTGCTTACAGAAGAGGTATTGGTAATATCTTAAGCCCCTTTTCTAGCTCCCCCTTTCAAAAAATACGTTTTAGCGATTGGTCACGGAAGAGGGATTTGTCACAAAAGAGGGATTTGTCACATCTCGAACCCCTTTTGTAGCTCCCCATATTAAAAAATTAGTTATTGCTTGGCTCCCGGCGTGCAGACATCTTACCAGCTGATGTCACAGCATGAAATACCCATATGACAGCCATAAAAGTTTGACACCCTTCAATAACTTTGCTTCGGAACCTTCGGAGTTACCACAAAGTAATAAAAAGGAGAAGAAACTGTGTGCTGCGAAAGCATGAAAACTTTTTCGGAATAGATGTCCTGACTTTTAAGTGAAATATGTGCGAGAGCCACGAAGATGCACGGTACTCTCGCTAAGAGCCGAAAGAGTGATCGCCTATTTCAGCGCTAAATTTGATTGGTAAAATACTTTCAAATTAAGATGTTATCAAACTCATGTAATTTGAAAAATCGGAATCTTACATGAAGGTTCCAGTGATATTTACAAAATTAACTATTTATAAAACTGCTCTGTAACAATTATTATTATATACTGACGCTTTTGTAAAAATAATGTTCATTAATGGGCCATTCATAAAATACGTATCAAATTTGTCAGGAAATTCTGATCCCTTCCCCCCTGCCTGATACTGCTTCCATTGGTCTTGACATAAAGAATGACACTTCAGCAGACCCCCACCCACCCCTAAACGTATCACGTATTTTATGAATGACCCTTAACCTCTTTGACGAACTTCAAAATTCGGTTTCGAATTAAAAATTTCAAATTGAATGCATTAAAGTTATAAAATTTTTTATTGCAAACCCTAAAATTTGTATAATTTTAAATTGCAAAATGTCCAAATTAAAAAATCTTCACTTTAAAACACTTAAAATTCAAAGTTTTAAAGTTTTGAGGAATTACAATATTACCGATATCGCTCAGATAACAATTCTAGCGCACGATGTGTTCATGGCGCAGGAACGCCTTGCATATTTTCACGCACGACGTGCGTTCAGATCAGTAAGCAGATGCATCGTGCATGGAGGCGCATATGCCAGCCATGTCGTGTAACGCACGTGCATGCGCACATGACGAGCACTCAGTGCGCGTGCGAAGGTCTTAAAATTGTTTATTTATAATAAAATCAAGTACAAAAAAAATTTAATTTGAAAGTTTTATTTCAGAAATGAAAAATTATCAGATATTTAATAGGATAACGAAACCAATTACTAAATTAAATTATTAAATTTTAATTCAAAATTTCAACAATTTTTTGTTGGATAATAATAATAAATTTATATTTACTTTAGCACATTTATGACTGCATTCATAGTGCACGCATGTATGTTTCGGTTAGTTCGGAATTCCGTTACGGGGTGATTGTATACTTGCTGACATTGACAACGCATTGTGCACGCACTAAAGGCGCATCCACAGAGTTCTCTTAGATGTGGCACATTCTTGCAAGCATTTCGTGTGCACACGAATTATTATTTGGGCGGGTCCACTTTCCCACCAGTCTTGTATCTCACATTCTTGTTTTTTTATCTTGCATCCTCGTATGACACACATGATCTACAAAAATAATTACATCGAATATTATTAATCTTAATAAAATTACAGAATTGCACTCGGCACCACTTAACCTATAAATTACTTTTGTTCAACTTAAAAAAAAATACTTTTGAAAAGTTTATATACATATGTATTCCGGATAATATTGTACATGAAATACTTACGGCTTCGAAATATATGTATCTTCTTTAAAATTATCAACAGCGGAAAAATAGTACATAACACGGCAGGCAAACAACTTTTGCTTTGCCTCACATTTAAATGACAGCCATGACATTCGTTCCTCGACACTGTCGGATCTCGCAGATATTCGAATCACAAGTTGGGAAAGCCCCCCCTCCCCTATCTATTTCGAAAAAGTTGCCATGGTTTGCCGCCGCAAATGCATTAGCGTGGTTTTTTCTTACTATTACTTCGTGGGAGTTACTGACAATAAACATAACCTCAACTGCCTGAAGATTTTGATCCATTTTATAAAATGATTTGACACGATGTTTTGAATCGAAGTAAGTATTTTTTCGCTTAGAATTTCTGGACGAGTAGCCATCCGATGTGCGTGGGCTAATCGCCCAGATTTCTGGACAAATAGCCGTTACGAGACACAGCTTAGACTGGATGCCTAGACACAGCCTTCTTTTGTTACCGGCAAAAGTTTTTCGAGCTGCCAAGTAAAGTGAGCGTATAAAATATGTGTAATATAATTAATACTTTAGATGGATGAATGCCATAAGATTGCGATTATCAAAGGAGTACATTTATAAAAGTGGTAAGTATAGAATTTAATGAAATTATATGAACATATAATCTTGTAATTGGTATTTACCACTATCATAGTGGTACTTACCACTATTATAACGAACATTTTTGATTACCGAATTATAATGAAACCCACTTGAATTATGTATTCACTTAACAAAAAGTATTGATTACTATAGTTTACATTTTTTACACACTCATTTTACTTGACACCTTGAAAAACTTTTGCTGGTAGCAAAGAAAACAAACTCGCATAACCTGATAAACAGACTTCATTTTCAAAAACTATCTCACTCACACTTTTTCTTTGCGGAAGCAGAGGACACGTGGCACTTGCCCACGAAATAAGGAATGATTACTAGCCCCCTGTAACGACTGTATGTAAACGTTAGTTCACCAGTATGATAAAGTGAAGCGTGAGGCGCAGATGGCGCTGGGATTCTTTCCAGCCGGTTTTTGCATGGCAAGCATAGGATAAATTAGTTCGAAATAAATTTAATTCATATTATTTGAAATAACAATCGATTTTATGCATAACATAATTAAAGTTTCATATCTTTTTAAATATGAGAGTCATTGCAAGTAAAAAAAATCGTTAAAATCTTTTCTTCTAGCTGCGGAAAATATGTTCAGTTTCAATCGTAACTTGAAGAAAATGAATTTAGAGTATTTTTCAAGTCAAGAAACAAAATTAAACTTATAATTATACCAAATTTTATCACTGAATTGCAGGTTTGATTTTCAAAATTATGCAAAGTATTTATGCAAAAAATAAGTTTGAAAAAAAATATGGTGAAAAGAAACAATATATTTTTTGATACATATAGTTATTACAAAAAAATAGTGCAAAACTGATTATATATTTTTCAATAATAATATTGCGATATAATATTTCATAAACAATATAACTGTTATGAAATGTAGAATTCAATTAGAAATTGAAATTAAATATCAGACATTCTTATTTTATATTAAGGTCAAGAATATTAATTTAATACGAAAGGAAATTAAAATAAGAAAAATGTCATATGTTAGTATAAATAAGTGATTCATAAACAACTGCAACTCTATCACAATAACAAATGATTTATTGGAATGAACGAATTAATTATTTTAAGAAGAGTTAAATTTATATAAATAAATTAAGAAGGTATAGTTTTTATTTATTTTTTATATTTTCACGAAAGAATTAAAAAAAAGATATCGTTTCAGTTTAAGATAACATGTTCCATACTTTTTATAAAAATATATAGTTTGATTCAATTATTTATGTTTACACGAAAGAATAAAAAAAACGTATAGTTGCAATCTCCTATATAAAATTCACATTCATGGAGTTGAGACTCGAAACCATCCAAACCGTTGCATAGATCGACTTGAAAATTTACACATATGTAGATTAGACATAGGAGATGGTTTTAACCGCAACCCGAATTGCTAATTTCTAATAGGTTTTGTTTAATAAATAATGCAAAATAGCATTGGCTGTATATCTATGTCTATAAAATCAAGTGGCGTAAAAGGGATGATGTTTATGCAAATCTACAGTTTTTGGCCAATCTTCACCAAATTTGGCACACATATTCTTTGGGATTCCAAACAGGTCCTCAGGGTATGATGGCCATACGAAGTAGTGGGGTAGGTGGGAAGGGGTAGTAGCAGTTTTCAACCAATCGGCATCAAATTTGTCAGTGATACTATTTGGGCTCTCGGACAGGTCGCAAGAGTATTAAGAGACATATGGAGTGAAGGGGGGGGGGGGGGGGGGGGGGGGGGGGGCGTTTTTGAAATATATAAAATCAAGTGGTCTTAAACTTATGTTGCTTATGGAAACTTACATTTTTCGGCAATCGGAAACAAATTTCGCACATATATTCATTGGGCTTCAAAACAGGACGCAAAAGTATGTAGGGGGGCATATGGGGGTTACGTTCGCAGTTTTTGAACAATCAGCATCAGATTTATTCTACATATTCTTTCGATTCCCGGACAGGTCTTAAGAGTATCGGGGGGCGGGGGCAGTTTTTAAAATATATTAAATGAACTGACACTCAGCAAATTTTTTCACTAAACTATTTAAAATTTTTGCAAGCGCATCTATGTTCGGCTTGCGAATCCAAACATTTTGACATATAAAGCTTGCCCGCAGCTTGAAAAACAACGCAGAAATACCCGTGTAGAAATAGCCCGGTTTGACCCGACCAGAAGAAGGTTTCTGGCCAGAATCTGACCGGGGCTAACCATGATACTATTTTGTTCATTGCCCGGCCGGGATCTGACCGAGTACACACCGAAACCCAGTCGGGCCAAAAATGTTGCATAATGTAAGTATCATAACCTTCAAAACATCTAAAAAAATATTCACAAACGACTGCCGTAATTGGGTTGTTTGTGAATATCTTACAGGAAAAAGACCAATTTTTTGTGCTTTGGGTGTTTTTTATCAAATATGAAAGAAAAATTAAACTACTTTCAATTATATGGTTTCCCACTTTTGGTTCTGCGGTTTCCCGACTTGCCGTGACTGCGGAATCATTGACCAACTTCTTTTTTATTTTCGAACATAGTTTCCCAGGGAAATTATACTTTTTTTGTGATACGCTTTTTGCTTCTTTTTAATGTTTTTATATATTGTCTTGAATAACCAAAAAACGTGATAAGAATAGAAATAATTTTTTCCAAAATAAGTTTTGAATTACGTTATCCTGCTTGCACGTAATGATAATTCGGCGACTTCCGGAGTCTTTAATGCTAAAAACGCAGTAAAACGTCAGTTAACGCCAGGTTATCCGTTAAGAAATTTGTTACATTTCACAAAATTGTATCTAATTTTTTGGAGCAAGCGGATTATTTATAAAGGCAAGTGAATTTTCTTGTTAATAAGTAAGCATTATTAATATTCTTTAACGTTAATCTTAAATAAATTTTCTAAACCGGTTTCATAGGTTATGATGTCACGTGAAACCCCTAATATGTATTTTATCTCTTGCAACAAAACCTATGCAAACTAAATTACGCTTGAGGTAAATTTGTTATGCAATTTAACTTGAATTTCTTACAGTGCAATTTCTTATCGAAACTTAAAAATTATAACCTATATTTTAGTACTAACATTGAGTTAATGTTTGTGGTTGATATATTTATTATTATGAATGCCGTTCCTAAATTGAAATTCCAACATCTTTTTACAGGTGGAAATAAGTGCTGACAAAGATTTTTATTTCTACCAGTTGGTAAAATATGTTCGCTGTGGTAAAAATGCTCCAGTAAAATGAGATCGAGGAACCCAGGCAAAAACTGGTCGGATTCCGACCGGGATACCCTATTTGTATCCGGGATCCAACCGGGTAACCCGGCCGGGAGCCGACTGGGTACACTCAGCCGGGATCCGACCAGCGCAGCGTGACGAAACCGACCAGAATCCGACCGGGCCGCCTGATCAGATTCCCGATACAAGCAGGGCAACCATGCCGGAATCCGGGTCGAACCCGGTCATAATTTCTATACGGACATGCGAGCGCGGAAAAAACAATGGACACCAGTGGTAAAATCTTGCAGATAACAGGCTTAGACCGCTAGACCCCATGTAAATAACATATGAATAGGAGCGCAACTGTTGGTTCTCGCGTTTCGCACTCGGCGATATATTCATCTCGCGCTTTGTGCTCGATAATTTATTTACCTCGCGCTACGTGCTCAGTCTTTGTATATTCCAGATATGCACACATTTTTTTAAACTAAAAGTCAAAACATCGACAACAGTAATTTGGTGATAGTGACTTTTATTTTGTTAAAGCTCCTTCGGCTTTAACGAATACATTCTCATCACGTATCTCGTGCTTCGCACTAGAATTTGTATCTCAACTTGTATATCATTTCCATAAATGTATATTATTACAATTTATAACATGCATTGGTATTAAAATAGACGTAGTTTCATTGTCTATTTAAAAAAAATGTGCATTTTTTAAAAAAGTTTGTTATTAAACATTTTACTGCAACTACTGCCGGTTTTCAAAAACTGAATTTACACATTTCCAATTCTATTTTTATGATTTAAACGTAGCACATAAGGTCGAAACATCAGCCTTACCTTTTTTCAATTTCTAAATTAAACCCCTACCTCAGTGACCCACAAAACTTCGATTAACGAGGGTTCATATGATCTCATTTTCACATTCACGGCTCACAGTGGAAAAAAATGACATTTTTGGTTCGAAATAACGTACAGCCCACAAATATTGAACGATTTGAACGAAAAAAAGCTGTTAAGATTTCTAAGCGAGTTGTCGAGCTGGATCTTGCAATTAGGCATTTAATTTTTAATAAATAAACAAATAAATATGACCAACAAATGGTAATTTCATGTATTTGACGTTCACAGTGCTCGGCAATAACAGGAAAAGTGTTGAAATCGCCTAAGTATCGTGAACTAATATTAGTTAAAGGTGTTCCAATATTATATATATTATTGAACAACAAAATGTATTATAAACAAATTATTTGTTGAAAAAATATTTTTTATGATTTTCCATAATCATACGTTTTTTCTAGTTATATTGCAAGACAAATTTAATGAACAAATGCATTAATCACGCATTTGTCTACAGAAAAATTCGTTTTTTTCCTATGTTAACAGTTTTAATTAGGATATCGAAAAAAATAGATTTTCGAACGACAGATGCTCGAATAATACATTTGTTTATTAAATTTGTTTTTAACAATATATATAACTTATCGAACAATTATGAATTTTGCTGAAATCATCATGAACTTCCCAATTAAAACGACTGTAATCGAAAAAAAACGAACTTTTCCGTCCACAGATGCTGGAATCATGCATTTGTTTGTTAAATTTGTTTTTAAAAATCATAAAATGTATCAACTCATCATGAATGTTGCCGAATTTATTATGAAGATCCCAATTAAAAGTCTGATATCGAAACAAAAAAAAATTGTTCCGTCGATAGATGCCCCAATAATGCATTTTTTTATTAAATCTGTTTTTAAAATATCATAAAATTGATCAAAAAATTATGAAGTTTGCTAAAATTGTCATGAAGTTCCCAACTGAAAAGACTGCCAGTGAAAACACCGAATTTTTCTGTCGACAAACGCCCAAATAATGCATTTTTCATTGAATTTGTTTAAAAAATCATAAGATTAATCAACAAATTATGGATTTGGCTGAAATTATCATAAATTTCCGAATTGAAAGAAATTTACGTAGAAAAAAAAGAATATTTCTGTCGAAAAATGCCTGATTACTGCATTTGTACATTAAATTTGTTTATAATATAAACGATTGTAATCAGAAGATTTGTAATCAGCATTTGTACATTAAATTTGTTTATAATATAAACGATTGTAATCAGAAGATACATTTTTTTTGCATAATATTGTTTCGATTTGTATATTCTCTAGTATTGGAATATCCTTAACTAATGCTATTTTATGCAACTTAAGCGATTTCAACCATTATCCTGTTATTGACGAGCACTGCGAACGTGGAATAGAAGAAAGGCCAGTTTTGCGTCATATTTGTTTATTTATAAAAAAATTGAAAACCTAATGCAAAAATCAGGCTGGGGCATTTTGTATATGCTATAACTCTGGTAAATTTTGGTTTTATAATAAAAAGTCATTAGAATAAATTGATCGTCCGATTGAATACTACGAGTATGAATATCCGTCAGACAATTTTTGAATGTTGGAAACAAGTGGTCCCAAAAATTTTCAAAATACGCTCACCTTTTGAATTTTTATCCAAAATGGCTGGCTAACTAACTTGACCTTTATTTTAGGACACTTGATA
>NC_046662.1:87403543-87404969 GCF_010883055.1 Belonocnema kinseyi | reverse complement strand
TACCTTCTCTTGATGAGAATGTAAAAATATTACAGTTTCAAAAAGCACCAATCAATTATACGAAATAGAAGTATTTTCTATCTAGACTTCTCACTACTTTCGGAACAGTGACTACTTGCTCTGAAAACGTTTTTCGCTCCCACAAGATATCTTGTGTACAACAATTTTTAACGAATGCCGTGTTCGGTTTTGACAACACAATTTTCTCCTTGGATAGTTTTATGACAGGCTTTTACATTTTCTTCACCTTCTGGCACATAAAAGAAACTAAATTTATTGGACCATCTATCATAACCTGATATTTACACGCAGGGGTAATACACCACATTCCACCTATGTTTGTTATTTTAGTGCAAGCTTTTAAAGAATAAAAACTTGAAAAATGTTCACACTTTAATTTGTGATACATAAAACCAAATGCCATTGCTAAAAATATTAATAGAATGAATTTTTCATTTGTCTTTCGTATAATTGCCATATAAATATAGGCTGGAAAGACTCCCATCGTCATCTACCCTTAATGCTTCAATTGATCGTACTAGTAAACGAACGTCGATGTAGGGGGCTGGTGATTACTACTTAAATTAAAAAATGGGAATTAAAATAACTTTTAGGGCGCCATTTATGACCGAATTTGAATTTTCATTCAGAAAGAATCAGCGTTCAATTTTAAACAGAATGATTACAGCTGATTTTTGAATTTTTGTTTATTTAAACTTTTATGTTATTGAAAAAAAGGAAAAAATGTCGATTTTGACGGTTTTATTTTTTATCTTCTAGAAAAAATTATTCCCCTTTCAATATCGCTTGCATTTGATGTACATGGATCTATGAATAAAAAAATGGTTGACTTGTTAAGTTAATTGTTATAAACAAATTATATTAAGAAATAGCCAATATCATGGATTGTTCGCTCGCAAAGTATAAATAAGTGTTGAAATTGCTTGCCTTTACCGTAGAAATGACACTTTATTATGACAATTTGGTACTTGATATATTTTTTTTAAACAAATTATATAAACAAATGCCTATTATCGGAATTTATAGGCAAAAAAGAATCGTTTTTTCATATTCTGTGCACGCTACCTAATCAGTGATTTTAATTAAAGAAAATTTTTGAACTGATATTTGCTCATAATTTTTTAGTTGCTTGACATTTTTTTCTCAAGTGATAGTCTATCTATATTGTTAAAAATACAACTGTTTTATCGAAAATACCTGTTTTCTGCTGTGATACGGATATGAATATTTCTTGAAAATGAGTCTTTTTTGGTCTTTTTTTATTCCTTTTTCTGGATCTACATTATATATTTCTCCAATTCTACACATTTAGAATTGAAATTTTCTTCACTTTCAATATACATGTGCGTGTATTTATGGGTTTTCTAAGAATTTTAAACAGGACGATTTTTAACGACTATCGGAT
>NC_046662.1:87400524-87403443 GCF_010883055.1 Belonocnema kinseyi | reverse complement strand
CCATCCACACACTACTCCTTTCCCCTGCCGAGTGAGTCACGCCTACCCCGAAAGGGAAATGGCTTAATGGTATAATAATAATAATAATAATAATAATAATATGAACAAATGTTTATTATCGGAATTTATTGCAAAAAATGTCGTTTTTAGCTAATTGTCTTCAAATGTAATTGGCCATGTTGTTTAGTGATGAAAATTTATTATTCAATATTTTTACATTTTCGTCAGAGAAGGTATTAAATTTGTGTAAAATTTGACGCCCCCCCCCCCCCAGTTTGTGTTAAATGGTCACATTTCCAGACCTCCCGAATCCGAAAAACAGGTTTTTACGTCTTGTGACGTGGTATTCAATATCACGCCCAAATCAAGTAAATTCACGCCCAATCAACTTAAATTCAATTTCAAATTCCTTAATAAACTATACCTGGTCGAGCACAGAGTCCATCCAAGATCTGTCATGGGATAGAAGTCTCGAGGGTTTTGGCATGTTGCCAGAAGACAAAACTCTCGAGTTACGCATTATAATCCTGCAGCTCCGATCCGTCACCAGACAGGGGGGTCATAATAATTTTAAAAAATACACATATCCACTAATATCGTCGAACCTTTCTGTTTATTTTTATTCACTAGATACTCTTCGGGCCGGCGGGCCCGACCACGACACTACACCCTCGACACATACACACACAACATCTACAGATTCACGACTAGGGAGTCGTGAATCGTTAATTCACTCACGATACCTCCACTTAACGTTGACAGGTGGAAAACACGGCCACATAGGAATTCTTCACCGGCTGTTTAGTATTCGAACTGTCAAAATACTAGCAGCCGACAACTTTGAGCGCGCAATACGTATAGTAGGTGTGCCGGATTAGGTGTTGTGTCGCGCATGTGGCGCATGTGCGTGATGCGGCGAGTTAACATGGCGATCCATGTGGAACACTTCAAAGCAAGTGAGGGGGGAATCAGGGTCAATAGCTACCCACACGTTTAGTTTCGTAGCTTAGTCGGCAATCTAGGTGCGTAATCTATGGCCTAAGCGCCAATTTTGTACTTCGCGTCGTCGGCACTCACTCTGTGTAAGACCATAGTACAGCCCACCTCGTTAGTAGTTTGTCTTCCATAACGACGCCGAAAATGTAATTATACGAAGTTAACCTACGCATCTTGTTTGAGTGTATAATAAGCCTCCCCTGGGAGGGACTAACCGAATTTGGCTTGGGCTTGACGCTCTAATTGAACGTAGGACCGTTACGACATAATAAGGCCAGATAAGTAAAGGTATGCTTCTTCATTTCTCCTTCATCAAATTGTAATTAGTGCGTGGTTGATATTCAGGGTGGTGGGGACAGTCAGCCAATAACTCAAGTGAAATTTGTTCTTTTCGAATACGGGCTTGGATGTGTAAGATATTGATTTAAATTCTGTGCGGTAGTAAGAACTTACTAAGTGCGATCATCCAAGATGGCGGCGACCTTAGCTGACCTTTCGGGTCAGTAATGGACCGCCATGGTAAAAGTTCGTTAGTAAACCTAATCACATGCCGAGGGTGTCATTCGTGGACCGCCATATTGGAGGGTAGTTAAAAAATCATTCACATGACTTCAGTAATGATCAGTGTTGTAAGTTAGGTAACTAGAGTTAACCCTTCAAGAATTAGGGAAGAATGTTTAAATAATAAGGCTTTCCGCATGATTGTGTTTTTCTTTTACGGGATTATTTAAATGTAGTATGAGGCATCAAATGCCACTTCAATAAATGATTATTTTGTTGCCCGTAATATCTGGTCGTACCATAGTTATTGAACATTGATTGTTGTTCTGGGAGTGTTCTATTTTTCTTGCTCAATTCCTCCTAACCCTACCCCTGTCTGTGTTGAGCTAGTGGGAAGTTAAATAATAATGGGTAGAAGTCAGTTAAAATCAGATAGTACCTTTTGTTCGTTTTAGCTTATTTAAATATTCACAAACGATCTGGCGCCCTTCAGGCAAAATGGTAGTCGACATTTCAAGATGTCGGTATGAGAACTCGCAATTCAAACTTCATTCAAATAAATTAATAATTGGCCTAGCAATAGCCAATAGCCTCGCATTCTAAAATCTTAAATTGTTATTCGCTGGAGTTTAGCCAGTATGTTATGAGAATTTTATAAAATTGTTATTGGTTGAAATTCTAACCAATAATAAAACTAATAAAAAGCCATGGTTATAAAATGTATGTCTCTCTGTATGTATGTATGGATGTCTGTGAACACGATAACTTTGAAAAAATTAATCTATTAGATTTCCCTTTGGTACACTCGTTTAGTGTCCAAAGCGAAAGGTCAAGTTCGTTAGTCATCCATTTTGGATAAAAATTCAAAATGTGGGTACATTTTGAAAATTTTGGAGACCATTTCTCTCAAAATTCAAAAACTCTCGGTACGGTTATTCATAGTATTCGAAAGGTTAAACAATTTATCCTCTTGACTTCTTTCATAAAACCAAAAGTTACCAGAGTTACAGCATTTACAAAATACCAAAAAACACATGAAAATGAACATTTTATGCCAAATAACGCACGATATGAAAAAAAGCCATGAAAAGAAAAATGTTGCTTTTTGAATTCCCTACAAGATTATTATAACAACTTTTTGAATTTTTTTGAAAAATTCAAAGTTTCAATTTTGACAGCATACAAAATAATGAAAAATTCAAAAAGTACATTTTTCGGCCAATACTCTGCAAAATAGGTGAAAGATGATAAAATAATAATTGTGCATTTAAAAAAGATCTACAAATTTCTTATTAACCACTTTTTGATAGGATGCGTAGTTTTGGCTATTTTTTACCATTTAAAACCAAAAACAGAACTATCAAAAAATCTTTGATGACAAATCATTTTTACGTTCTTAGCAGAGAAAGTATTAGATTTGTG
>NC_046662.1:87391366-87400514 GCF_010883055.1 Belonocnema kinseyi | reverse complement strand
CCCCCCAGTTTTTGTCAAATGTCCACGTTTCAAGGCCCTCTCAATCCGAAAAATAGGTTTTTACGAATGTGTCTGCCTTTTGAAGATTTTTGAGATCACTTATTTCAAAATTCAAAGATTTTCTGTACAGATGTTTATATTATTCAAAAAGTTGAACAATTTATCGCAATGACTTTATTCATAAAACCAAAAATTGCCATAGATAAAGTCTTTACAGAATACCATAAATCACACGAAAATGAACCTCTCAAGCTAAATAACGGACAATATGAAAAAAGGTAAGAAAAGAAAAGGTTTGATTTTTAAATGCCCTACAGGGTTATTATAACAACTTTTTGAATTTTCTTAAAAAATTAAAAATTCTAATTTTGAAACCATAAAAAATAATAATGGAAAAACGATTAAAGTTGCAATAAAATTTTAATTAAAATTTTAGGGATAAGCACGAGTGCGAAGCACGAGATACGTAATTAGAATGTGTTCGTTAAGGCCGAAGGAGCTTTAACAAAAGAGAATTCACAATTACCATATTGCTGTTGTCGATTCTTCCACCCTTAGTTTTTAAAAGTCTATAGACAAAGATCGAGAGCGAAACGCGAGAGCCAATAGTCGTGCGCCCCAGGCGCGCTCAAACTTGCGAGTAAATGTTTTTTTTTTGCATTAATGGACAAACCAAGATCGTTTACTTCAAATTGTCCTAGACTATCTTGCCAATGAAGTGCAGTAATAAAAATGTGACTTCTGATATTTCTTTGCATATTTTTAAAACAAATGATAATTATCGATATTTACAACAGAAAAAACTTCTTTAGCTAATCGTATTCTACTTCATGTAACGTTAATTCCGGAGTGCTAAATATCCGTTAACCAATTTTCTTTAATTAAAATCACTGACAAGACAGTTTGTACAGAGTAACAAGAAAAAACTATTCTTTTTGCCCATAGATGCCGATAATAGGCGTTTGATTATATAATTTGTGGAACAAAATGATAAACAAATATCGGTTTGAAAATTTTCTTCAATTAAAATCACTGACAAGGTAGCTTATACAGAATAAGAAAAAACTATTATTGCCTACCCATAAATTTTACGTTTTTCAACTTATATTGCAAAAAGTTTTGATAAAACATGATGATTAAAAAATTATTCTTGAGATTCTTATTGTTAAAATTACAAACAAAAATTAAATGAAAAAATTCATTATCATAAAGTTATAATAATCTTTGCAATATTCCTAATTTGTTGATTAATATTATGCTTTTTTCAAAACGAATTTAATAAACAAATGCATTGTTCGGGAATTTATCGGCAGTAAAATTCTTTTTTCTTAATGCCAGTCCTTTCAATTGGGTACTTTATAACAATTTAAGCAACATTTATCATCAGTTGACAGATTTTATGATTTAAAAAAAAAATTTAACAAACAAACGCATCCTGAGTCGAAATATAGCCCCTACTTTGACGCTGCCAGTGGAAGTATTGTCCCTACTTTGCGGCTGTTTATTTTACTAGCTCCTACGTAGCCACTCCTAAAGATATTTTCATTCTATTTTGCTTCTGTATAAGATTCAACCCCTACATTCAAGGTCTTGCCTCTATATTATTGAGTTTTACTTACGTGTCCTTTAAACCTCCATATTCTCCGTAGAATTTTTAAATTCTCTTTTAACGCTCTTAAATTTTAACGTACAAAATATTTGGCGTTGTCGCCTTGACGCCTGCGCCCTCGTGACAGATACTATGTTGTTTTCTCTAAAATTTCAGCACCACAGTTTGTGAAAGCAACAGTTAAATTGGTTTCAAATAATAAATGTTAAAGTGATAACACCAAAATGGCTTCAAGAGGAAAGAAGTTTGTCCTAATCTGGTGGCTGTAAGCAAAAGGAAAAATGTAAACGAGCGCTAAGATTTTAAAGATAGTTATAAAGAACCCAGATCCAAAACCCCGCAAAAAAGGTATCAAACACACGAGAAGAAACGTCAAAAGAAAAAGGTAAGAAAGATACAAATCTTTTGCATTGAGTTTTTTCTTTAGCACAAAAATAACTCAAAATTAGTTACCACAGATTCTGAAGAAATATATTTTCCTTTCACACCATTTTCTTTTGAATTAAAGAATCACGAAATTGAATGATTTCAGATTAAAAATTTAGTAAATAGAGCAATGTCAAAACCTTAAAAATTGAATATTTTAAGATTAACTCATTGAAAATTATTTACACTTAAAAGCGTTCAAAATTAAATGATTCAAAATTGCAAAGTTTTGAATTTGAACAATTATAAGTTCAAAGCGATCAAACTTAACAATTTGATATTTAAAGTTAAATTTTTTAAAGTTGAAGCTTCTGAAATTCTAGAACTTAAAATTGTTTTTACAGAATGAAATTATAATTTGAACTTCAAGCTAATCAGGCAAATTGTTATAAAATCAATGAATCAATCGAATTATAATAACCAAACTTTCAAACTAAATAATAAGTTTAAATGGGAAACACTAAAAATGAAAAAAAATTCTACTCTAGAACCTTGAAACTTAAGGAATTCGAACTTCATTTTAAACTGACAAAATTTATGTTCACAAAAAATTGTAATATTAAAACTTTTTTATAAGCAAAGCCTTTAAAATTCCAATTATTTGTGTTGAATTCAAATCACGTAAACACTAATAATAATTTTTAAATTGTTAATTAAACTTTCCTTAATGAAACTTTTCTGCTGATTTCAAATGGATTCGGTCAGCGATGATTGTTATTCGTTCGTTATTCTCCAAAAAACCGACGTTGATTACAGTTTACTTGTAACCACTATTGATAAGATCGCCAGTGGCTATAAATATATACAAAAGATTTGGAAGTAACATATACTAAAAATAAAAAATTATTTTTCCAAAATGTCATATTTTTAAACCAATTTGTTTCTATATGCAAAGGGGTCGATCACTCCAATATTCCTGATACATTCACTAAATATTCCCATACAAGTACTCTTTCAATATTCCCGGCATTCTTGATATTCTTTATAATGTCAAATATTTTTGATATTCCAAAATATTTCGATATATCCCGCAACATTCACAAATATTCTGACATATACGTCAATTTCCCTTTGCACTCTATACAAGTTTTTAAAGATTCCAAATGATTTAAAATGATTTTTTTTAAACTTCAAGAGATTTAAAAGGAGTTTATGTATTATTATGTAATTACAAAATATGTTCAAGTGTTTAAAAGGATTTTAATGAATTTGAAAATAATTTAACGAGATTTAAAAATTCTCCTAAATGGAAAAAAAATTAAAGTGTATAAATGAATTTCAAAAGATTTCAAGTGATTTTAAAGAATTTTAAAAGATTTTAGAAGAATTCCAAAAAGTACAAGAATTTTCAAGAGATTTTAAAAACTTTAAAATACTTTTTATGAGTTCAAGAGATTTTTAGTGATTTTATGGGATTTTGTGGAATTTCAATCGATTTAATATAGTTTGAAAAGTCTGTAAAGAAATTAAAAAATAACAAAAAATTTCAAATAATTTTTTAAAAATCCAAGGGGGTGTTTAAGGATCTTCATGTAATTAAAACATATTTGTATGCATTGAAAAAGATTTTCAAGAGTTTCAAGGGATTTAACAGGAGTTATTTGATTTGGAAAATTTTTAAGTTTATAATCGAATTTCAAAGATTTCTAATTATTTAAAAGACTTTAAGGTATTTTTAATGAATTAAAGGAATTTTAAGTAATTTTGAAGAATTTTTAAGGAATTTCGGTAGAATTTAAATTAGTTTTAAGATTTTTAAGTAATTTTCAAATCTAAATAATGTTCTTGAATTCTTTAAAGCCTGTTAAATCTTTTGAAATCTTCGGAAATTTGTGGCAATTTTTTTTAATTTATTAAATTTCTGAAAATATATATTGAATTTTTGAAATCTTTCAAAATATCGTGAAATGTTATTGGATTTTGTTTCAATCTTATTTGAGCCCATAAAATATACAATAATAATTTGTAATATTTCTAAAATCTAAAATCTAAGTACACGTATGATTATAAGCGTAGCAATATTTTTTACAGAATGGGTCTCAAAAATTTGCAGATGGCCTTTCACAGTTATAGATTATATTTTAGATTTTTCTTTTCATACTTCAAGCTAGGCTAGCCGAGAGGCTTTAGGCGTTAGGAATTAGGAATGCGAAATTTATAGGGTTCGATCCCGCGGCGAATACAAATTTGCATGGCGTGCGATTATAAATGTTAGTACAGTGATTGTGTAATAGTTAATAATTGTGTGCTCAAACATGTGAACAAATATTAGAGTATAATAGTTATAATATTATAATAATAATACAAAAGATTAATTTTTTTGTGGCGAAAAATCGGTTATAATTTTATAGAACTGTTCTCTATAGTTTTCGGACTAGTTCAGCGTATTGTAAAACAAATACGATTTTAACTTTTATTAAACTATCCAGCGTATCCTCTACTATAGGATTAGTTGTATCAAATTTAATGGATATTTTTTTGTCGTGTGCAAAATAACTTAAAACATTACGTAAATGTCACTATGTCTTCTTCTTGCTCTACTTTTTTAAATTTTGCGTCACATAATTTTATTCTGTACAGGAAGATAGAGCGTGGAGCGTTAAATTAGAAACAAAATCTAAGCCTCTATTTTGACTCCCCAAATGGAAGATTTGGAAATTTGTGCCCATAAGAGCGCAAAAGTAGCTGCAAAAATCCTATGCGAATATCCTCTAATGTATGACCTTAGACCCTACAAATATTAGCGTGAAGAGTGTGAAAGTAGGGCCTATATTTCGCCTCGGGAATTTTCGGGCATCTGTGGACAAAAAAATTCGTTGATTTTTCTATGGCAGTCTTTTCAATTGGGAACTTCGTGATAATTTTAGTAAAATGCATAATTAGTTGATACACTCTATGATCTTCTAAACGAATTTAATAAATATATGCATTATTTGGGTATTTGACAACGACAGAGTGGTCGAAGATGTTGGAAAAATCGAAAAATCTCTGATAAATGCATTTGTCAATTAAATTTATTTATTATACCACCTTGATCAAAAAGTTCCCAGAATCATCACTTAGAAAATATTCAGTTTTTGATTCTTTTCTTAACATTTTTAATTTTGCAGGATTTAAAATTTACTTTATTATATATTAAAATAGATACATTTTGAATATGCAGCATTATTTAATTCATAATTCTGAATGTTTCATTTCGGCATTTTTAATTATGATATTGTGTCACAAATTAACAAAGTTTTTTCATTTTTCTTGATTTGAAGCTAAAGTTAATAATTTAAAAGATATATAAATAATAAATATTTACCGACAAACGTTTCTATTTTTGTTTAAGAATTGTTAATGGTTTATTTTAACCCTAGAAGTCCACAATGGGGGTCATTGGACCCCAGCGCTTTTTCATTTGAGTGTCCCTTTTACACAAAGATCGATATCAATTTTTCGAACCAATGTAAATTCGTGGTAGGTATCTGAGGACAGGTCATATAGATTGCCGTTGTCTGCTCGTCCTCAGCTGCGAAACAAGGTAGACGCGAAACGTTAGTGGGGGCCATTGGACCCCAGTGTGGATTCAGTGTAACTTTTTCGTATGGTTAGTGAAATTTTATTTTTAATTAGTAATTTAGAAATTATTAGTTTTTATGTGATTTGAATTAAACACAAATAATTGAAATTTTTAAAGTTTTAATTACAAAAAAGTTTTAATATTACAATTTTTTGTGAATATGAATTCTGTCAGTTTAAAATGAACTTTGAGTTCTTTAAGTTTCAAGGTTCAGGAGTAGAGTTTAAAAAAAATTTTTATGTTTCCCATTTAAAATTACTATTTATTTTTAAAGTTTGTTTAGTATAATTCAATTCATTCATTGATTTCATAACAATTTGCCTGATTAGCTTGAAGTTTAAATTATAATTTCGTTCTGTAATAAAAATATTACATCCTAGAATTTCAGAAGGTTCAACTTTTAAAGATTAAATTGAGTTTTTAATATTAAATTGTCAAATCTTGATCGCTTTGAATTTACAACTATTTAAATTCAAAGTTTGAAATTTTTATTTATTTCATTTTGAACTCTTTTAAGTATAAATAGTTTCCAATGAGCTAATATTAAAATATTCAATTTTTAAGGTTTTGACATTGCCCTATTTTCTAAATTTTTAATCTGAAACCATTCATTTTCGTGATTTTTCAATTCGAAATAAAATTGTGTGGAAGAAAAATCTACTTCTTCAGAATCTGTGGTAACTAATTTGGAGTTATTTTTTGCGGTAAAGAAAAAACTCAATGCAAAAGATTTGTATCTGTCTTACGTTTTTCTTTTGACGTTTCTTCTCGTCTGTTTGACACCTTTTTTTGGGGGTTTGGATCTGGGTTCTTTATACTCGTAACTATCTTTAAAATCTTAGAGCTAATTTTCATTTTTCCTTTTTCTTGCAGCCACGAGATTAGGGCAAACTTATTTCCTCTTGAAGCCATTTTGATGTCATCACTTTAATATTTATTATTAGCAAACCAAGTAAACGGCGACGACGCCACATATTTTGTGCGTTAAAATTTAAGAGTGTTAAAAGAGAATTTCAAAATTCTACGGGGAATATAGAGCCTCAAAGGAAACATAAGTAAAACTGAAGAATATAGAAGCAAGACCTTCCATGTAGGGGCTGAAGCTTATACAGAAGCGAAATAGAATGACAATATGGTGGCGACTCTTGATAAGTTGACCGTTATTGAACTGAAAGACGTTCTACGATGGTTAAATTTAACTACATTCGGTAACAAACCAGATTTAATGGCTCGTATTTACGAAAATGATACAGAGGATACATGTGTGTATTATCTTGCAGGAAAAAATTCTTCTGGCGACGGTAGCCCTATGAAGAACGATCTACAAGCTTCGAGAAAAGAAAATGAGGCGCTAATGGCTAATGACTGAAATGGATGACGTGCTTTGTGGATATTTTTCCGAAGAATCCGACCTCTAGGCTATCAATTATTGTGTGTATAATGCAGCGAGAGCTTTGGCCGATGCGAACCGTAAAACAAAACCAACGGTTGATCATAAGAACAAAAGACGAATGCATCAACTTGCCATAAAGGTAGACTGGGCAAGACAGTACGCGTCCCGCATTCAGTGTGTGATTGAGTACATTACATCTGGCAGGAATTTTACCGCCAAAGTTCGAAAGTTCGCGCGCGTATTCCGGACACGTTATCACACACTTAACAAGTCAAAGCTTCTGACCATAAGGCAGCATATTGTTGAGAGAATACGGATACTATCTGACGCTAAGAGAAGTCTAGAGCGGAGGGAGAGGTGGGTCAGAGAAAATCAACAGTATCTCTCTGATCCATCTCGACTCTTCCAAGACCCTCCAGTTACAGTCGAACACCCACCCAAACCAGAGGAGTTCGAAGTATTTTGGAGAGAAGTCTACGAAGTGCAGCATAGACTGGACGAAGACTCAGAAAATATAAATAGCTTCAAGGAGCTATGTAATGCCCTCATAACACCTAATAAAGAATGTCCACCTATCACTACTGAGGAGGTGAAAAAAGTATTAAGAGGGATGAAGAACTATTCCCCACCGGGACCAGATTGTATCAAAACCTTCTGGTGGAAGAAGTTTCCTTCAACCCATCAGCATTTGGCGCGTATTTTCATCTCATATTTAAAGTCGGAAGATCCGATACCGGAGTGGTTGGTGGAAGCGCGCAAAATACTCCTGCCGAAAATAGGCAACTTAGCTGACCGGAAGAAATACAGGCCAATCACTTGTCTGAACACACTTTATAAGATATTCACAGCTATCCTAAATGATAGGATTGTTCGGGCAATTGAACCAGTGTGGCAAAAAATGTATGAACAACGAGGCTCAAAGAAAGGCGTAGCGGGATGTCGAGAGAACCTGCTCATCGATAGAAGTGTCTGCAAAGATTCAGCATTCTACCAGCGTGACCTATCGATGGCTTGGATTGATAATCGGAAAGCTTTCGATTCGACCTCCCATGGACTTATCATCTGTCTTTTGGAAATCTTAAAGGCTCATCCGCAAATAGTTAGGTGCATAGAGAGATTGATGCCGCTTTGGAAAACCAGATTTACTATCTCATCTGGAAAAAATCGTGTGACAACTAACAAGGTCACCTTTCAGAGAGGTGTCTTTCAGGGCGACACCATGACCTCACTCCTCTTTTGCTTTACATTATTGCCACTATCTGTAGCACTTCGCCATTCCGATGGGTACTTGTGCGGCAAACCTGCAGATCGAAAGTACAAGGTCACTCATGTATTTTACATGGACGATCTTAAGATCTATGCTAAAAACAAAGAGCAACTACATCTAGCTCTAGGGATTGTCGAACGATATACTAAGAAAATTGGAGTGAAATTTGGGTAAGGCAAATGCGCCAAGGTTTATTTGAAGCGAGGAAAACTTAATGGCATCCCTGAAGATCCTGAGCTCGTTGATAGAAGCGCTATACGACACATTTGCGCTGGAGAGACTTATACATACCTGGGCGTGCTACAGAGTCGCATTCAGGATGTGACACCTATAAAGGATACTCTCCGAAGCAGATACAAACATGTCATCTGACAGATTTGGTCTTTCGAACTGTCGGCGAGGAACAAAGTATTTGCAACGAACATGCTTGCCGTCTCG
This sequence comes from Belonocnema kinseyi, assembly GCF_010883055.1. Lineage (NCBI taxonomy): Eukaryota > Metazoa > Arthropoda > Insecta > Hymenoptera > Cynipidae > Belonocnema > Belonocnema kinseyi. The sequence continues at coordinate 87,391,816 of NC_046662.1, read as the reverse complement.
GTAGTACTCTATACATTTGGAATAATTCCATTGATGAAGAGCAAACTCAGATCCTTTGATATCGGGACAAGAAAGGTTCTGCACGTGAACAGAAGCATGCATCTTAAGCCTTCTGTTCCACGATTGTACATCTCACGCCGTCAAGGTGGTCGCGGAATATTGAGTCTTGGATTTCTTCACAACGGGATTATTCTAGGTACAGCACATAGAGACGCAAATGAAAGAGACCCTCTTCTTAAAATGGTCAGGAATCACGAAGAAATGGGCAAAGAAGTGTTTCTGTACAAAGCAGCGGAAGAGGCTGCTGAAACACTCGGACTTGACTTCAGTATTAAGGGTGAGCAAAATGCAATTGTCGAGAATGGGAAGTGCCGTATATACTGGAACTTTATATTCTCGACAATTGTTTCTGTTGCTCACTCGAGGCCTGACATGGTTCTTCTTGACTTC
>NC_046662.1:87388624-87391266 GCF_010883055.1 Belonocnema kinseyi | reverse complement strand
ATTTAGATGTTTGGGTATCTTTAAAATGCTGTGAAATTTTGGGAAGAAAAGGGGTAATTTCTGATTTGTGATTTTTGTTATGCATTAAAAAAATTTTTTTTTAAATCCACACACGAGAGAAAGAAGGAATTAAAAGACGAAAGTTGTGATGAGAATGTGCCCACGCAGCAGGCGGATTTTGTTTTTTAGTCTTTATTATGTTTTTCACGATTAAAATAAAAACTACGCGCCCTATTAAAAAGTGATTTATAACAAATTTGTAGATCTTTTCCAAATGCACAATTTGATGTTCATGGGCTTGAAGTTCTGAATCATCATTATTATAAATTGTTTTTCTTTTTGAACACTATAAATATCCGTACAGGGAATGTTTGAATCGTGAAAAAAGTTGTATCCAAGATGTTTAAAATGCGCTCACTTTCTGAAATTTTATCTAAAATGGCATGCTGTAAACTCTTTCAAAAGTTATCGCTCTACCAGACTAAAAATCTACAGACTAACCGACAGACGGAATAATTTAAAATATATATTTTCCTGTATTAAGCGACAGTTCTGGAGTTTCATTTTTTTTTAATTTCATAAAATGTAAAAGTAATTATTAGCTCATTTGAGAAAGAATCACGGAAATTTATACTAATAATCAATATATTGTGTAGATATTTTGTATGTTGGAAGATATATTAAAAAATATTATCCTTAGAATTATCTTATGGTGTCTACTCAAATTCTGTAAAAAAAATGAATAATGAGCCATTCAAGTATTAAATATTACATTCTTTAAAGCAATTCTGATCCTATATCCCTTAAAAAGTATGACATAATACTTGAAAAAAACCTTCCATTATCCATTTGTGAATGATTAAATAGTAGTTAACTAAGTTTATTAATAGGGTCAAAATGTTCCCTGAATATTGTCATTATTTATAAAAAAAATATTTAGGGATCTCTTAAGTCTATTTCTGCACAAAATTGCTTTTTTAATTTCAACTATTAATTTATAATTTTATAAAATAAGCAATTTTTAGAAAATCATACGCTAAAGAGATACCTTATTTTTTTAATTCTTCCAATATACAGTGGACATTGTACACAAAGAGGAACAATTTTTAGAGATGTATAGGGACGGTAAAAATTTTATAAAAAATCAAATAGTGTTCTTAATTTACTATAATTACCACTAAAAATCAAAATCTTAACGAAAAATGTCTTTAATATATTGAACAATAGCCCACTTTCGCCTACGAGAAACATGAGCTTCCTCATTTTTTGTTATAAATTGTTTTTTACTATTTTAATAGTTGCTTGAAATTCGAAGTATATTTAGCATATTAATATTTTCAGTAAAATATATTCAGGAAGAAATTCTGTTGGAACCATCTGAAAAATGTGAAATTATATCAGACAAAAATTTTGAACATTTCACTTCAAAATTAAGATGGAAAAATGTATTAATTATTCAATATTTGAAATATTAAAAATAAAATAATAAATATGGCAATGTGAAGCTGCAAAATTCGTAATTACATTTTTATTAGTTACCACGACTTTTCTAGTTTCTAAGTTTTTAAGGAAATAATCATATAACAACATTTTTCGTCAAATAACACTAGCTATCATTTAATGAATTTTATCTTCCCAATAATCTATATCTGAAGATTTTTTAACTTATCATTTGTGGGGTGGACGCTGGACCGAAAACCGGGAAATGACGGGGAATTTTTTTATACCGGAAAACAAATATCAGATCACATAATATAATTCAATTAAAAATAAATTCGATTTCAACTTCTTTTTTATATGTTAAGGTTAGTTGTTATTTTTAAACGTAAATTTTTAATTGAAAGAATTTAAAAATAAAACAATGTAAATTAATTAATTGTTTTTAAAACTAAACTTCATTTCGAGTTTTAAAAATTGTACCATAATTATTTTATAGTATGATTCTAAATCGGTTTTAAATTCAACAATTTACAGATTTTAACGTTAAAAATTTAACTTTGTCAACACGAAAGCCTTAATAATTAAGCAAATAGAAATGTCTGATTCAAACTTTATAAACTAATTTTTCATTTTTGAACTTGGAACGTTAAAATTGTTATTGAAACGCTAGGTAACAATTAAAAATTCTTAATTTGAAATAAACAAAATAGAAAATAATAAAACTAATTTTGGTATTTTATTCCTTTTCAATTGCAAGAGGAACTTTTTAGGTTTACATTTTTATTGCGTGGAAAAATGTGAAGTATTGTATTTTTAACATTTTTATCAACCTTGAAATGATCAAATTATAATTTTTGTTAAATTGGCAGTACAAATTATATTTGTGAAGTTTTCATTGAGTTGGAAGGGATACAGATTTTTTTATTGGAAGAGGCTATCTTTTTATTCTCAAGATTTTTATTGTTTTTGAGGAAATGTATTTTTATTTTCGTTTTCTTGTATCGGGATTACAATAGGATAGATAAAAATATAGCAAATTCGAATTTTTAGTAAATTGGCAGTACATTTCATATTAGTTTAGTTTTTATTGAGTTAGAAGAGATACAGTTTTTTTATTGGAAGAGGCCATTTTTTCAAGATTTTTATTGTGTTTGAAGAAAGAATTTTTAATTTTCGTTTTTTTCTGAATTAGAATAGGATAA
>NC_046662.1:87367976-87388524 GCF_010883055.1 Belonocnema kinseyi | reverse complement strand
TGTTATTGAGTCAGACGAGAGGAAGTGTTGATTTTCGATTTTTTCTGAATTGAAAAGAGGGAATTCTTTTATTATTACGGTTTTTATAGAACTGGAAGGAAGGAAATTAGTTTTTTTTAAGTTTTTCTAAATAGGAAAAGGCACTATTATACCCAACTATTATAAGAGTAAAGACGATTTTTTAATTGACATTTGGGTCGATCGTGTTTATTTGTTTTGTGTTCTGCAATTAATTAAAAAGATGTTAATTTATTTTTGATAAAAATTCAAATTAGATTTTTGATTTTTTATATATATTAATGCGAGTTGAAATTAAGAATTAGTTTTAATTTAGAGAATTTAAAACGAGATCATGAATTATGATTTTTTAACCAGATATCTTTAAACAATTCAATTTATCAAAGTGTGAAGGTTTAAGTTTTGCAGTTTAATTGCACCTAATTGAAATTTTTCAATTTAAAAGTGCTAAAAGCTTCTATTTTATATGTGTAAATTAGTGTGAGTTTAAATAAAAAACTCCCAAATTAAAATTGGTTTAAAGTTTAATTTAAATTTCACTAGTTACGAACATTTTTGCACTACAAACACACGCATGATTGAAGAGATTTGGCGGAGAATATAAAGTCATCAGCCCAGTACAGTCGGTCAGATGGTGTGATCGTCACGAGTTCGGCTATAGACAGACTAGTTCGGAAGCCTTCGGACGTTTTTAGTATAGTTTTTTAGAATTCTCGCAAATCCCGGTTACAGATATTGCTAACGGCACTCGTTTTAATACACATTTTTATTTAAGAATACTAAAATTTCGTACATTTCTTACAACTTATGTTACGTAAAATTCTTACTTTTGACGATATTTGTTACAAAACTTGTTGACCATTATCAGTTTTTCACACTCACCATTTTCAAATAGCCCAGGTCCTTCCGATTGAAATCAAAGCATCAGACCGGCAATCTCAAGGACCTGGGCTCATATCCATCGGAGCTAGAGAGCGTTTTTTCACAATCTTAAGATTAATCAATATTTTTATCATATTAATTAAGACTAGTAGACAAAACCAATAACATCTAAAATTATTAATTAATTTCCCTGGTTAAGAAACCTCCATCAATAATAAAATATAAATTCATGTTTCGTAAAATAAAAATCGTACAAGTATAAGGAATGACGTTGATATTCAGCTTGTAAGGAGGTTGTGAAGAAAATGTTCTTGTCTCTCCGTAGCTCAGTTGGTAGAGCATCAGACCGGCAATCTGAAGGACCTAGGCTCATATCCCAGCGGAGCTAGAGAGCATTTTTTTCACACTCTTAAGATTAATCAATATTTCAATAATATTTCTTAAGGCTAGTAAACAAAACCAATAGCATTTAAAATTATTGATTAATTTCCCTGGTCGAGAAACCTCCATCAATAATAAAATAAAGAAATACCGTCATCTCTTATTAAAGTAGGAATCTTCATAGCAATACCCCGATTATTCCTAAATTCTTACATTTTATTTTAATTATACATATAGAATGCATTAAATATAAAATTGATGACACTGAGCGAATAGATTACTATATTGACGGAATCTCAGATCTGACATTGCGCAACCAGGGGCGTATACAACGTTTTGAATTCATAGAAACGTTATTGTGTGCATTTCAGAAGATGTCTCTGATTTCTAGATACTCGTCATCAGATAGCACCTAAATCTTACCAGAAAGATGATAAGGCGAGTGTGAAGCCCGTTGCCAAGGAGGAAACTTCAACCCAGCGTAGGATGCGTTGCTCTAATTGCAGCAAGTGGGGTCACGTATCTTCCGAATGTGACCAGCCAGAACGCAAGAAAGGTTCCTGCTTCAGGACGGAAAAATTAATTAAATAGAGTAAACATTTCACAGTTTAAATCTTGAAAATATTCCAACAAGAAATGTTTATAAATGTACTAAGTTAATCTGAAACCTGGAGAACGAACCTTCTTAAGATTAAATTTTTAAATATTTACTTTGCTTAATTAAACAATAAAAATGTATGTTATGTTATTCTACTATGTGAGCTTCTAATCGGTCAATTTACAGGTTATATTTACATTAAGAAAAAAATATATTGAAACAAAACTGTAGAAATTAGAGATCTCTTTTTTAGAGTATCATTTTTTGCGTATCCTATTTTTGAATAAGATAACTTCATGCTGTTATTTTCAATATTAAATAAATGAATCTGGGTTCCCATCAGTGGTCTTATTTTAGTACCTCTCGAGACTGTTTTTAATTTATTACCTGAAATTATTAGTTTTCACTGTGAAAAGTATGCAGTTTCGCGCTCATATGAAAACAGATACTTTTGAATCAATAGTAACTGCACTGTTAAAAATGTTTGGAGTTCTACCACACATCTACCAGAATTCTACAATACAAGCGTAGAGTAAAATTGTGACCATAGTATTGGAATGACAAAATTGCAATACATGTATTGTAAGTGTTGTAAATCGTGAAGTTATCGTCCAGCATTCCAATACATGTATTAGAGCGTTTGTAAGACGAAAATTGTGCACAAGGAAATTACCAACAGCCAAAATTACCTAAAATGGTGACTTAACGATCCGGGTGAACCAGGTCGAGCACCAGGTACTTTTATACGTATTCTACAAGAAATTTTAAAACATTTAAATTTTGTGAATAATGAAAACAGTTCCAAATGGTTAGTCGACGACCCGGGTGAACCAGGTCGCGCCCAAGGTATCTTAGCACGTATTCTACGAGAACTTTTTCAAAATTTTGATTGTTTCAACAGCCAAAGTAACTAAAAATTGTAAGTCTTTGATCCGGATGCACTAGGTCGATCAACACGTAGTTTAATACGTATTCGACGAGAACATTTTCAAAATTTATATTGTTCAAACAGACAAAATTAATCAAAAATTGTGAGCCGACGATCCGCGTGCACCGGGTCAAGCACCAGGTAGTTTAATATTTATTATACAAGACATTTTTCAAAATTTAGATTGTATCAACAGTCAAAATAACTAAAAGTTATGGATCGACGATCCGGGAGCACTAGGTCGAGCAACACGTAGTTTAATACGTATTCGACGAGAACATTTTCAAAATTTAAATTTTCTAAATAATGAAAAAAGTTCTAAATGATCAGTCAATGACCCGGGTACACCTGTTCGCACCCCAGGTAGTTTAGCACGTATTCTACGAGAATTTTTTCAGAATTTAGATTGTTCGAACAGCCAAAATTACTCAAAATTGTGAGTCGTCGATCCGGATACATCAGATCGAGCACGAGGTAGTACAATACGTATTCTACGAGAACATAAAAAAGTTTAAAGCTTGTAAATAATTGAAAAAAAATCAAATGGTTAGTCGACGATGCGGGTGCACCAAGTCGCGTCCCAAGTCGAATCTACTTTTTAGTAATTTTGGCTGTTGTAATAATCTAAATTTTGAAAAACTTCTCGTAGAATACGTGCTAAACTACCTGAGGAGCGAACTGGTTCAGCTAGGTTGCCGACTCAACATTTGGAATTGTTTTCATTATTGACAAAATTAAAATTTTTTTTAAGTTTTCGTAGAATCTGTATTATACTACCTGGTGTTCGATCTGGTGCACCCGGATCGTCGACTCACAATTTCTAGTAATTTTAGCTGTTGAAACAATCTAAACTTTGAAAAAATTTTCGTAGAGTACGTACTAAGCTACCTAGGGCGCTACATGCTGCTCTCGGGTCATCGAATCACCATTTGGAATTGTTTTTATCATTGACGAAATTCAAATTTTTTAAAAATTTTTGCAGAAAACGTTTTAAATTAACTTGTGTTCGACCTCGAGCACTCGGATCGTCAACACACAATTTCTAGTAACTTCGGTTGTTGAAACAATCTAAATTTTGAAAAAGTTCTCGCAGAATACCTGCTAAGATACCTGGGCGCGACCTGGTGCACCCGAATCGTCGACTGACAATTTGGAATTGTTTTCATTATTGACCAAATTTTAATTTTTTTAAAGTTCTCGTGGAATACGTACTATACTACTTGGTGCTCGATCTGGTGTACCCGGATCGTCGGCTCACAATTTTTAGTCATTTTTGCTATTTGAACAATCTAAATTTTGAAAAAATTCTCGTAGAATACGTGCTAAGCTAATGGTAGTTATTTTGGCAATTGGCACAATTTAAATTCTTAAAAAGTTCTCATAGAATATGTGCTACACTATCTGGTGCGCGAACCGGTGCACCCGGGTAGCGAACTTACCATTTGTTGTTCTCATTTTTCTCTTCAACAGGCGTCGAGATATCCAGCTACTAGACTTGTATTAAAAAATTCGAAGACATATAAGGTAGCATACCAATGCCAGAATTTGGAAACTACAACATTGTGTATTGCAGCGTTACCTTACGTTTCGGAAATAAACTTCTAATACATGTAGTGGAAGTTTCCAACAAAAATTTTTAACAGTGTGCTTTTAAACGCAAAAATGGGTACTTTTGATTTAATCGAATTCTTTCCCGGTTTATATTTCCTATAATGTCATAAATAATCTTTAAAAAAATGTCTACTATACAAAAAACATGATTGTATATTCTTCAGCTATTCCATGAGAGGATAATGCTTTAGCGAGAAAAGGCATCACGTCACGGAGTGAAACTCTAACTCCAAACTCAACATCAATTAACTAATATTATTCCTAGTAGTATAAAGTACCTACTCTTCTAATTAACCCTAGAATGCATATATGAATTTTCTCAAACCTAAAAGGCCAAGCGGGTAATTCATTACCCCTAACTTGTACCGCATGTATGATGTTCCTACTTGTGTTAAATGACTATATAATTAATGATTTTTATCTGTTTTTAAATAATAAAGACGATAGTAGTAATCAGTTGCTGATAGTTTGAGGGAAAACAGTAAAAAGTTTCGAAAGAACAAAAGTTGATATAAAATGACTTTTTTATAAAAAATGCTATAGTTTTTCATGAAATTAACCGATGAAAAGAATTTTAACGGATTTTCAAAGAAGAATAGACAATCTTCAAATGCATGTTAAGAACTTTAGGTCATTCTATGCTCATCACAAATGGCACGACGGCAGCGTTCACAATACGTTTTGGCTTTTCTGTCGGCTGCCCTTGGCAAAAGCTTCAACGTGCTAATTTTTTTGTATTTGATAGCTGCAAAATTTTTTACTTGAAAAACTTTCGAATACACTCTGGAATAGCCAAAAAGAAACATTTTAACTTTGGTAAATGTCGAACGTAAATAGCTGAGTGGGGTAATACGTTACCCCACAAGATTTTCTTCATCGGACACACTTGCTGCGGACATCAACTGCACTCAATGAAAAAACAAATCTTGCTATGTCAGAGTCTTAGTTTAAATTTTCCGTGGGGTAAGGTGCTTCTTCACATATGCGTTCCAGGTTTAAAGATCTTAGAATGTATTTTTCAGTGCAAAAATTCATGACCATGAGTATTAATCTTTTATTTACTCTTATAGTCCGGATGGTAGCGACAGTTTTTTGCGACCAATGTCCTTCCGCCTAATACTTAGGAGAATACTTCAGATAGGTCTGTTGTAAGCATAGTTAGCGTCATCTAACAAGGCAAGGGCAGCCGCCCCAACGTGTAAAAAACGAGAAGTTTTCAATGATTTCCTTCCGCTTAAAACTTCGTCAGCTGATAATTAACATAGTATTTTTCATAAAAATAATCGTCAGCTGACTGTACGTGGGTGGAAACCCCGTCAGCTGAGGCAGTGAAATTTCTCGTGAGTGACCCTCGGCAATATACAAGTATACTAAGTTAGCTGACGGGTTTTCCACCCACATACAGCCAGCTGACTTTGTTTATCATTTTAAGTATTATGTCAACTATTACCTGATAAATTTTGAAGCAGAAGAAAATAATATATGCAAAGTTATCCCAAGTACATGAAATATATAGTAGAAATATAAAATGCAAATAAAAATAATTGCTGGAGTGCGTCATGTTGTAAATTGTTTTGAAACATTTATGCAGGTTTGAATTGTATTTCAAAGCGAATGTTAAATGAATTTAAAGTATTTTATTCATTATTTAAGAAAGTCGTAAAATGATTATAAATAATTTTTTTAAATACTGAATTATGCTAATAATTCATTTAGATTAATTTTTAATTCTTACCTCTCTGCACGATTTATTAAATATATTTTACGGAGATAGAATTCGCACAGTAAAATTACTCATTTTCATAACGATAATTAAAGTTGTAGTTCATTATTATATTATTTGTAAGTGTATCAAAGAACTCAAATGGCATAACCTTCAAAACTTTCCCACTTCTAGAACGAAGACTCCTAATTTGAAATTTACACTTTTAAATTGAAAGCATCACCTTCTGAAAATGGTACAGTCTTTAAATTTTTTTTTCAATCATACGCAGGGTGGCGACTTAAACGGGAAACCGTGAAAGATCGGGAAAAGACCAAGAATTTAATTAAAAAATCAAGAATTTATTTCAATTTTGTTGAAAATTATTTCTTTCAACTGAAAGTTTGAATGTCCATTTTTGGCTGAAAATTATTCTTTTCTTGTTCAAAATTCAACAATTAGGGTAAAATTTGTCTTTGTTAATTGAAAATTTAAATTCAGCTATTCCGTTGAGAATCCAGATATTTGGTCTATAATCGATTTTTTTGTACTAAAAGATCTTTTTTTTTGCAATTTAATCTTCATGTTTAATCATTCTTTTTTTGTGTTTCAAAAGTTCAAGGATAACTGTTTAATGCGAAGTGTTTAATACGGAAGTAAAATTACTTGGCTCGTGATTGGTACTTGGCTCTATTTTTTAACCAAATTGAAATAAATGCTTGGTTTTTCAATTCAAATTCCGGTCTTTTCCCGTTAATTCCCGGTTTGCCGGATAAATCGCCACCTGCGTATGATTATTAAAAATAATAAATTCAAGGACTGTACCATTTTCAGAAGGTGATACTTTCAATTTAAAACTTTAAATTTCAAATAAGCAGTTTTCATTCTAGAAGTGCGAAATTTTTGAAGGTTATGACATTCAAGTTCTTTAATACACTTACAAAGAATATAACAATAAATAATTTTAGTGTACAAATTCGATTTCCATAAAATATATTTAATAAATTGTGCAGAGAGGTAAGGAATTAAAAATGAATTTAAATAAATTATTAGCATAATTCAGTATTAAATAGTCAAATATTTTAAATTTATTTAACTTTAATTTTGAAGTACAGTTCAAACGTGAATAAAACGTTTGCAAAAAATTTACAATATTACACACTTCAGCAATTATGTTTATTTGTACTTTATATTTTTACTAATTATTTCATATACTTGGGATAACTTTGCAAACATTATTTCCTTCTGCTTTCAATTTTCTCAGATAATAGTCGACATAATACTTGAAATATTAAATAAAGTCAGCTGGCTGTATGTGGGTGGAAAACCCGTCAGCTAACCTATTATATATTGCCGACCGTCGCAAAAGAGACATTTAACTGCCTCAGCTGACGGGTTTTCCACCCAAGTATAGCCAGCTGACGATTAATTTTGAAAATAATACCGTGTTAATTATAAACTGACGAAGTTTTAAACGGATGGAAATCATTGCATTAATTTTGCCTGTTTGCATGTTTCCATAACCAGCTGACGGGTTTCCCACCTACATAGAGCCAGCTGACGATTTTTTTCGTTTAAATATTATGTTAACTATCATCTCACAAAGTTTCAAGCGGAAGGAAATCATTGAATACTTCTTTTTTTTACACGTTGGAGCGACTGCCATTGCTTCACCCGCGCAAAGTGCCACAGATGACGCTAACTATGCTTGCAACACACCTATCTAAAGCATTCCTCAAAGTGTTAGACAGAAGGAAATGATTGACATAACATTGTTGCTGGCTCCCGGACTATTAGTTGGTATGCGCTTCAACGACCTTCTTTAACCAGAAAGGGCGATGCACTATTAATTAATTTGATTGGCCTTATCCTCATACTCTCTCTGCGCGGTTGATTCATGGACATTGGCTCTGAGACATGAGATGGGGTGCTAGTCGATGATCTGGGAGAAGCATCTTGCCAGTCATCTTGCCATGAATTTCGCCCTTTTATCTATATTACCTTGTAGCCCAATTCTTTTCGTACTAACACCTTCACCTGTAAAAAGTAGAGTTCTTTTTACATTGAGAACTATTTCTAGAGCATTATATTTCCAGACCAATAAGCGTGCTGTACTATTTAGCTAACTTTAAATTAATAAATTATGCACGCTGTCTTCAATGGGATGACAATCATGCTCAGAAACAAAAAACCATCATAATATGTGCTCCGAAGTGAAGTAGGGATATTTTTTTGGTACTTAATACCAAAAACCAGTCTTATAATAATACTTTTTATCATTCATCTGTTCCTTCTTTTTTTTACTCTTTCGATTGATTGAACGTCCATTGTTATCGAGCCGTATCGACTCGACATCCACTAAAATGTAATGATTTGACTTATTCTAAAAATTTTTAGAAACCAATGCTTCTTGAACTTTCAAATCGACCTGTCTTTAAACAAGATGAACTCTGATGATTTAATTGCTATAAGAAGTCAAGGTCGAAAGGTGCAGGTGTCAAACTTGCTAACAACTAGTTAGCAAACATGATTTTCAATAACAGATTTTTTGGACATAAGCATTTTATTAGGTAAAATTGAAGGATAAAGTACATAATTATATTATAGAAACAAAATCTATTTTTGAATAACTATTTTAACAAATATTATTAGAGCTTTCTGTGAAGTATTGTAGAATGTGCAGAACGTTTCTAATCTTAGTGAACATCTTAATGATCATGCCTGTTATCTCTATTCCTATATTGAACTTCATATTTTCATTTTTAATTGCCTCGTAACTCGTTACGTACATTTCCACAGTGAAAATATATAGTGAAGGCTTGGAAACTTTTATAACACGGAGCTGTATAAAGTCGGTCAATCATTAACAGTTCCATTAGTACTCTACAGGTGAAACTAAACAGATAATGATATATTTCTCTATGATGAATTAAAATAAAAACAGTACTTTGACTCACCATCTTCAACCAGTTTAAATAAGGTAACAAATTAGAAGCAATCGGTTTTGTTGTTTGCTTTGACCATTTTATTTTGTTCACGTATTTGTATAAGGTCATAAGCCACAAGGACAATGACTTTACAGTAGATACAAAAAGTGGTATGAGGATTGGATTTTCTATAAGATTGTCCTTCTCGAAAAAAAATACTTAGTGACGTATGATAGGAAAAATTTTTTATAATAAATTTTAGAAGTCATAACCTTTGCACACTGACGAAAAATGCGTGTCAGATTTAGATTATAGGATTTCGTGGACTACGACCTAATGCAACTAGATGAACGATGAATTGATTTATCAAAAAATATAAGGTAACATTTTTAAAAGGAAGTATATTGTTAAATGTTGTACTAGATTCGAACTAGGAAAGTAAGATAGTTTTTATGTCAAGATTATATCTTCATCGAGTGTAAAACCGATATTGTGATAAATCATATTATATTGACTTCACGTTTAAATTCTAAGAAAAAAATTGCTGAGAACTGCGAGCAAATTTAAGTGATATATAACGTCCTATAAATTATGTAAAAAATTCGACTCAATCGCGTTCTGACATAGTCAGTAACCAGTTCATCGAAAAAAAGTATTGAACAATGAAAGCTCTAACATTGTAAAATACACAATCAATATTTTCCATGTTTTTAAAGGTAGGGAACAAATATAAATATAAATTCGGTTAATTAGATAAACCTGACAACATGAATACTGGAGGCACAACTATCAGGTAAGATTTTACTAAAGACCCCCCGCCCCCCACTTGCTCTTTCAAAAGTCTTCAATCATTTCTGCATGACCCCGAATAAAACAAATCTCAATGGACTTGATCTAAATCTAAGATTAATTAATCTTAAGATGTGTAATTCTGTAGTTATTTAAAAAGTATTAATTCTAAAGGAGACCAATTTTAAGACATGTAGTTACATCGTACTTATTAGAAGTATGTCACAATGGGTTTTTCGCAAATTAGCCTCTACTGAGTATTCCACACCTGGAGTTACCCCAGGTGTAGAATTCCAAGCCTAAAACTTATAAATTCCCCTGATGTACCCCTTATTTTACCGCCCTCTCATCCCTCCATCGCCTACTTCATTCTTCAATCATCGCAAAACTCGGCACCTGAAAAAAATTTGTTCCGGTGGCCCTGGTACGTGTCGTTGGTGAAGATTCGATGCTTTGTTCCTTAATTGAATCAATTACGCATCCCTTTAAGCGAAACCACAATGCGGCGAAATTGTTCGAGAAGCCCTCTTAGTTGCGGAACGAATTAACAATTCCTCGTTTTACAAAAGCAAAAAGGGTGTGATAAAATGAAACGATTTTAAGTTTAAAAAGTTGGTCCATAAGGCGAAGTATTTAGAGGTATTTGCTTTCTATCAGGTCCTTTTAATATATTTGTTGGTAAATTCCAGACCTTAACTGTTTCATAATAACATAAATAAAGCAATTTGAAATATTTTGTTGATTCAGAATCAAAATAGAAATATGTTAATCATATAATGAGTAGATTACGCTAATAAGCCTTCTCAAGTGCCACGAAAGGACCTCTCATGTCAAAGTACTTCTCATGCTCAAGTAACCAGTATAAATTACTAGATCCTTTAAGGTTTTTCCAGAAATTAAATTTCTTATGTTGAATCTCCTTTTTAGATCGAAAAAAATGTACTCGTCCTTTCTCAAAATTATCAATAAAGAACTAGTAAATTCTTTTTTAGTTGAAAAACTTTTGTGAATTAGTTTTATTTTCGTATCATGCGTTGTTTTCAAAAAATTTAATTTTTTAATTTTTTTTGTTATTTTTCACGATTAATACAAAAACTACGCCTCCTCCTGAGTCGAAATATAGGCCCTACTTTGACGCTCGAAGTGGAAATATTATTCCTACTTTGCGGCTGCTTATTCCACCAGCTCCTACGTAGCCACTCCTAAAGATATTTTCATTCTATTTTGATTCTGTATAAGCTTTGGCCTCTACTATTTTAACGCACAAAATATGTGGCGTTATTGTCTCGACGCCTGCGTCCACGTGATAGATACTTTGTTGTTTTCTCTAAAATTCCATCACTACAGTTTGTGAAAGCAACAGTTTGATTGGTTTTAAATAATGAATATTAAAGTAATAACATTGAAATGGCTTTAAGAAGAAAGAAGTTTACCTTAATCTCGTGGCTGCAAGCAAAAGCAAAAATGCAAACCAATGCTAGGATTTTAAAGATAGTTATAAAGAACCTAGATCCAAAATACTCCAAAAAGGTATCAAACACACGAGAAGAAACGTCAAAAGAAAAAGGTAACAAAGATACAAATCTTTTGCATTGAGTTTTTTCTGTACTACAAAAATAACTCAAAATTAGTTACCATAGATTCTGAAGAAATAGATTTTCCTTTCACACAATATTCTTTGGAATTGAAAAATCACGAAATTGAATCATTTCAGATTGAAAATACATAAAATAGGGCAATGTGAAAATCTTAAAAATTGAATATTTTAAGATAAGATCGTTGAAAATTATTTATACTTAAAAGCGTTCAAAATTAAATAATTCAAAAAATTAAATAATTTAAAAAAGCGTTAAAAATTAAACTAAATAATAATAAAAAACTTTTTTATAATCATAGTCTTTAAAATTTCAATTATTTGCATTAAATTCAAATCACATAAAAACTAATCATTTTTAAATTGCTAATTAAACTTTCCCAAATTCAACCAATTTTCTTCAAATTTTGAAAACATGAAACAAAGTATAATTTACTTCAAAAAACAAAATATTTTGCTCTCGAGAAATTCTGCGATTTCAAGTGTAGGCTCCTGCTGATCACAAATGGATTCTGTCAGCAATGATTGTAATTCGTACGTTATTCTCCAAAAAACCAACGTTGATTACAGTTTAATTGTAACCACTATTAATAAGATCGCCGATGGTTATAAATATATATCAAATTGGTATATATTTGGTGTATATATATAGGTATGATTTGGATGTAACATATACTTAAAAGAAAAAATTGTTCAAAATGTCATTTTTTTAAACCAATTTATTTCTACATATATTCCGAGGGGTCGATCACTCCAAGATTCCTGATAAATTCACTAAATATTCCCATACACGTATTCTTTAAGTATTCTTGGTATTCTTGATATTCTTTTTAGCCTTAAATATTTTCGATGGTCCAAAATATCTTGAAATATTCACAAATATTTTGACATATTCCTGAACTTCCCTTTGCTCTCTACAAGTTTTTAAAGATTCCAAATTATTTGAAATGACTTTAAAAAATGTCAAGAACTTTCAAAAGAGTTTATGTATTATTGTGTAATTACAAAATAAGTTCAAGTGTTTAAAAGGATTTTAATGAATTTCAAAATAAGTTAATGGAATTTAAACATTCTTTTAAATTAAAAAAGATTAAAGTTTATAAAAAAGTTTCAAAAGAAGTTAGGATGAAAAAGGCAAAAAGGTTTTTTGAAAAATATGTGATATCTCTAGGGAGATATCAGCTGCCTTTATTTCGTATAGTTACAGAGTCAAGTCAAAATTAGAACTAAACTAGCGGCCCTAATGCACTTCAATATATAGGCTGCTCATCTTCAAAGGAAAAAGCTGTGGCTATATAACATATTACAGCCCCCTTTTTGGATTGCTTTTAGTCTCTAAAAACCTCAAATTTCAAAAATCTAGTCGTGATTATTTTCGGTACAGAAACATTAGTATTAATCATTGGAACTGCCTCTTGTCGGTGTACAGTATTGGCTTTGATTCTGAAACTACAATTTGTATGACAGTTGCCTATTAGACGTTTTACAAGATCAATTATAGCGTTGAATGGTCCTATTTTATACATAGTTAGAAAGGTAATTATACCTAAAGATGTGTATCCTAAATATCGGAACCATTCTGAAGCATTTTCTTTCCATGTTTGGACTTGGTGATGGCTTTAAATTGTGTCTAAAATGCTTTCGGCGTTTTTTAATTTAAGGTTTGTGTTCCATAGGTGTAAATGTAGTGATCAATTAATTATTCCATTATATCTTTAGTGGTTTCATTTTTTAAGGGTAGGAGTACTGTATATCTGGTTGATTGGTCTTGTATACCCAGTATATACTTGTTACCTTTAATTGTTTCTGGGAGAGGTCCATATATATCCATGGATATTCTATCGTTTGGTTTTAAAGGGATATCAGGAATTATACCCTCCATCTGATATTTGATTTTTGTCATTTTATTAAGTTGACAAATTGGGCAATGTTTTATATATTTTTTGATATCGTTTCCATATTAGTCCAATGTTCTAATTTTTGTGCCTTTTCTAAAGTGTTTTGTTCTCCCATGTGACTTGCGTGTGCTTCTTTTACAATTGCTTCCTTTTCTTCCTTTATCAATTCTCTTGTGTTGACGAAGCACAGTGAGGATAACTTTTCTGGGTCGTATGTTGATAGGAATTCTAACATTTCTTGGAGTGACCCTTTTTCCAAAGGGGAATTTAAAGGGTCTCCTACACGAATGCGAATAATGGTTAGGTTTTTACACAATATTTCTTCAATGAGTTGGCCTAATTTTTTTAACCATTGTTCTTTATTAAATTTTGGCAAGTCTTCCTTTTTTAATGTTGTCCATAATTTTCCTCTTGCATTTGGTTTTATCTTGATTTTTCCTGGAATGGGATTTAATCGCGATTGCATAAATTCAGTGTACAAATTTTCTGATTCGGATTGTCTTTTTGGTTCCCTCTCTTCTCCTACATCTGTTTCCGGTGAGGGTTCTCTTATTCTCCTGTGCGGTAATCTTATTTTCTCTTCTTGTAGTATCCTATCTTCTCTAATAACTGGTGTGTTGAATATTTCTATTTCCGGTAACAGGTCTTCTAGATTTTTTTCTTCTACTTTTTCGTTTGATATTCCTAGGCTTTCCATTGCTTGTCGTTAAGAGTCTTTGGTTATGGCAAATATTTGTCCTACGTTTTTGTGGGGAATAGTCGCGATAGACAATCAGCTACCTAATTTTCCTTTACTTTCACGTATTCGATTTCGTACACGTATTTTTCAAGTCTTAGTCTCCATCTTCATAAGCGGGAAATAGGAGCTCTTACGTTATGTAGCCAAATCAATGCTTTGTGGTCTGTTTGGATGGTGAATTTCTTTCATAATAGGTATTGCCTTAAACGCTTAACGGCCCATACTATGGCTAATAACTCTTTCTCGCTGGTTGTATAGTTCTCTTCTGCTTTATTTAGAGTTCTCGATATGAACAGGCACGGGTGTCCTTCCTGAGAAAGGACTGTCCCTAGTCCGTAATTGGAGGTATCGGTTGTTAAAATAAATTTCTTTTTAAAATCTGGGAATCTTAATACTGGCGCAGATGTTAAGGCATTTTTTAGAGTTTTAAAGGCTTTTTCGCAGTTTGATGTCCAATTAAATGGTGTTTCTTTTTGTTTCAATGCTGTTAAAGGTTTGGCGATCGTAGAAAAATTTGAAATAAATTTTCTATAATAGCTAGTTAATCCAAGAAAAGATTGTATACCTTTAATTGTTTGTAATTATTTAAAATAGATGATTTTCTTAATTTTTTCATTGTTTGGTTTTACCCCGTCATTTGTTATAATATGACCCAAATATTCCAATTCTGGTTTTAAACATTCACATTTTGTAGGCTCTAATTTTAGTCCTAAATCAGTGATACGATGTAGAACCAGTTCAAGGTTATTATTGTGCTCTTGAATTGTGTTTTCAAATATAACTATATCGTCGATATAAGCGAAGCAATTTCTTCTAATGAGACCGTGGAATGTTCTGTCCATCATTCTCTGGAATGTGGTCAGAGCATTTTAAAGCCAAAAGGCATTCGATTATATTCGAAGTGTCCTAGTTGTGTTAAAAAGGCAGTGTACCATTTGCATTCCTCTTTCATTGGTATTTGGTGGAAACTAGCACTTAGATCAAGTGCTGAAAAGAATTTTGCTTTTCCAAGCTGGTCCAGGATGTCGGCAGTCATTGGTAAAGAATAAGCGTCCTGATCTGTCTCTTTATTAATTTGTCTGTAGTCTATGACCATTCTCAATTTTCCCCCTTTTTGTGAAGAATCTATAATGGAGAGTTGAATGGTGATTGTGAGAGTCCTATTATTTTTTTATCTAATAGTGTTTAAGTCTCCTCTAGAGAGAATTCTTTATGTTTTTCAGGTAATTTATGTGATCTAAGGTTTATTACTTTATCTGAGTTCAAGATAATCTCATGCTCGGTTAACGTTGTTCATTGCAGTGGGTCTTCGGGTAGTACAAACGCCTGTTTGTATTTTAGTAAGATTTTCTTTATTGTCTCTTGGTTTTCCTTTTCAATGTGATTGATATTAGAGACTTTTAATAGTGTTTGCAATGGGTCTTGTGTATTGCGAGATTTTTCCTTTTCCGATTCAAGTGGAATAGTATTGATTGTTTTTATCTTTTCGTATTTAATTTCCTCGGGTACTTTAGTTGGCTGTCTTGAGTAATTAAAAATGGTACCTGTATCTCGTTATTTTCAATCGTTTATAATCCGTCAGGGATATTATCTTGGTTTTCTATCCAGATATCTATATGGTCTTCGTCACTCTTAATTCTGTATATTTTGGTTTCCATAGATGCTACGAATTCTGTCATCGTGTAAAGATAACTTTTTATTTTAAATTATCAAGTCTGTTGGCGTAAGAGCGTACTTGGGGAATTTTTTGAGGAAGGTTAATCCAAGCATTCCGTCTTCGGGCAATGGAAAGTTTTGATCTACTATGTGGAATAAATGCTTTTTACGAAATAGTTCAAATATACCGCTTCATGGGATTTCTGGTGATCCTTTCCCATTTAAAATTTCTTTGATTATTTAATTTTATTTACGTCTTGTGGTAACGAATTTTCCTTTATTATATTTATAGCTGCTCCGGAGTCAACTAGTAAGCTATATTCTCCTCTACATCATCTTTCCTTGATACATTGTCTTCCGGAAACTGCATTAATTCTGCTTGTTCCAGATAGTCCTCGAGTTCCAGAATTTCTTCTTCCATCATCTCCTGGTTCTCTAAACATTCTTCTTCCTGGATGTTTCTTACTTCTGGCGATCTTGTCGGGAACTGATCTTGTTGAAAATTTTGCTTGCTAAAGCATTGGGAGGTTTTTGAATAAACCAGTTTGGGCCTCCATTAACGTTGTTGGTTTCATTGTCCGTACCTCAATTCCAATTTCTCGTTTTAGATTTAGCATCTAGCGATTGATTGCCTCTTTTTTCTTTGATTTCTAATCTGAGTTGTCTTTCAGTCCCTTCCGAGGATGCTTGCACCGCGTAATTTAATTCGTTTAGTATTTGCTTAAAGCGTGAAGAGAAGTTCTGTATAGTTTCGTTTGGATCCTGCTTACACGATTCCATTTTACTTCAATGTATAGAATTGAACGCGTTTGCTTTAAATTTTGTCCTAGGGCTTTACATAAATCGTTAAAAGTATTTATAGGGGTGTCGCGTATGGCTTTGTCAGCATTACTGGTGATTTTTTCAGCTAAAATAAAATCTAGTAATAGTTGTGGTTGGGAACATTGACTTTTTGTCCTTAATACTATTTTAATAAAATCTTCCACGCCCATATAGTCTTGCCATTTATAGGTTTAATGGCTCTAATGATGTCCTTAGCTGGTATCCCTTCGTGCCAGTGTGGTGCTTGAGGTTCTATTTGTTGCTGACTTCTCAAAATAGATTCATTTCTGATTTTTAATCTCGTTTTGGCATGGTCGTCATCCGAATATTTATCTTCAGTAACTATTCCTCCATTTTCGCTTTCGGTGTCTGTTTGAATATTTCCTTTTATTCCAATTCTTGTTAATATTTCCTGCCCTTCTTTTATTCTCTCATCTTTCTCTCTTGCTAATATGGAGATATTTTCTGCTGTCGCTGATTGATTTATAACCAGAGTGCTTATGCTTTTTCTAATTTCGTCAACTGCATTGAGTAAGACTGCTGGAATTCCTTCTCTTGAGGGAGGCTGAATGCGAGTGGGGACGGGGGAGACTATTGCAGTAATGTACTGTGGTTCGGACAAGTCACTGTCAGAATAGTCTGTCGCGTAAGTTAATGGTATCCGATAAGCCAGATTGGAAGTTTCTTTAATACCCTACTCTATCAGTGTGAGTGTACTTAGTTTCTAATTTGTCAGGTGTACTTATTGCGTGACACTTTTGTGTAGTTTGGACCTTGTCCTATAATACAATAAAATGCATCGTATCATTCTACTACAATACTGACAATTTTAAAGTAATGTATTTGTATTTTTGACGTAGGGCAGTTCTCTGGAGCACCAGGAGTATACCCTACGTGAAATTGTAAAACAAAGACGATTTTAACTTTTATTAAATTCCCAGCGTATCCTCTACTATAGTATTATTTCTATAAAGTGTAATGAATATTTTTTTCCGTGTGCAAAATAACTTGAAGCATTACGCGAATATCACTATGTCTTCTTCTTGCTCTACTTTTGTTAACTTTTCGTCAAATTATTCTATTCGGTACAGGAAGGTGGAGTGTGAAGCGTTAAATTAGAAACAAAGACTAAGCCCATAAGAGCGCTAAAGTTAGGACAAAAATCGTAAGGGAATATCCTCTACTTTACAACCTTAGCCCCTACAAATATTACCGTGAAGAGTGTAGCTTCTTTTTGGGTAAATATTTTTTTGCTCTTTTCGCAGCTTATGGGGTTAGTACAAACATTTAATTTAATTTAATTTAATATTTTTAATGTTGTGTTTTACGAATAAAGCAAAAACTACGCATCTTATAAAAAATTTATTGATAAGAAATTTGTAGATCTTTTCGGGTACAATTTTTTTTTCATGCTTTTCTCATTTTGGATAATTAGACGGCAATATGGAATTTTTTATTTTTCACTATTTTTCGTTCATTAAAAATTTGAATTTTCTATTTTTCGGGGAGGTTCAAAGTTGACACAAATCTGATACCTTGTCTTATCCTGAAGTTAAAACATTGAAGCCAGCGATAAGTAACGAATTATTGAAAAATATCATAAATTAAAAGTCTATATGTTAATTTATGATAAATGTAACATATATGATGAGTAACATAATAAAGACACGTGCTTATTTTAAGTGAAAAATATCAAGCATTTTCTGTATTATATTTATTTCCTATTTTGTTCTTAATTTTCTTTTTGTTAATTTTTTTTAATGGTTATATTTTTTGTTGGTTCATGCATATTCAACTTTTTACAAAATGTGTGATTTTACTTCATCAGAAGACGGAACAGAATTTAAAAACTTTTACAAATACTTAATGTCACTCTTACTTGTTCTAATGGGTGGCGTGAAAATACAAATGCTCCAACTCATTTTAGTAAACAAAAAAATGATTGAATAATAAAAAAGCATTAACAGATAATGTATTGAAATAATAAAATTTAACAAATTATTTTCGAATTAGTATACATAGACATTATGCTTTATTCTTTTTCATACATGAAAGTGGATTTTATGTAAAGAATTCACATACTTTTAAAACTATCTTTATAAACTATCTTTAAAAACTGACAGTCTGGTCAGTAATATTTTACATTTAAGTTTGAAAATATCAATTATCTATATTATCCAATTTTATTTAAATTTTCTATTTACTATCAAATTATACTAATTTCTTTGAATCTCTTTTAATTAAAACATATAATTAGTAAAGAAAAATCTAAACACATATGACCAACATGGGATGGCGTTCTGTCATCAGTAGTAGCAGACGTTGCCGTCGGACAGCAACTCTCTTGAGTTTACAAATATACTGTTGAATTATATCGAAATGTAAATTATAACCATTTTGGATCCATCAGAGTATTAATTTCTGTGTGCAGAACCATAATATTATAGTAAGAAATATTAATAAATAGATAAAAAAAATTTCAGTGTTAATGATTCGTTAATTTCACCATATTTTTAACGTTAAAAAAACTAAAATGTAAGCCTCACATTCTAACTATTCATATTCGCTTGAATGTCATAATATCTGATAAATTTTTTGTGCTGTTGTAAATTAAATTCAACAAAAATTGGTTTTGATAATTTGTAAGAAGTACGCTTCATTATTCACTCTAATCTTTAAACATTAAGTGTAGGCTTGATTCAGGAACGCAAAATAGTTTGAAATGTTTTAAGTTCTTTGAACTGGATCTTACCATTTTAACATGCAATACCCTTAAATTTTCCAGATATTTTTTAAAGATAGTCCTCTTAAAAAAAAAGACTAAGACTCAAGTTCTTAGCGATCGATCGAGGCATTCTCCTCTTTTACAGGCTTAACCTGTGCCTCTTTGTTACCACATGCCCACCATCTTGGGTCGATGTTGCAATAATAATGGCTTCCCGTTGCGTAACTCTTGTTCTCAACGTCAAGAAAAACGATTGACTTCCCTTGCAAGAAATCGATAAGCAGTCTTAGGACCATATCTAGAAAATTATCGTTTAAGAACCCAGTTAAGATTAACACTAACTTAGGACGTTTTTTTTCAAATATTTGCCCATAATTATTTGGAAAAAAAAGAGTCGGCAGATTCCCATTGGTTTGGTAGACTGGTTCCAACATTTTGACGGTTCAGCGTGTAGGTGGATGTTCTTCTATTGTCACGAATCATTTCCAAGCTCTTTCGGAATGAAGACAATTCCAAGCCAGCTCTGATAAACTGAAGAATTCATGGACCGGACGCTGATTTCTCCGGAGGCTTCATGGGGCGTGGCACTCACGAGATACCGGTTACCCATTGGTCCATAACCACTTGATCTAACCCGTTTCTATCGACATCAAATCAGTTCGTCTGCACCACCATAATTCACGCAAAAGCGTAATTATCTCTTGCGTGATTACGATTGGCTAAAGGGTTGGAGAAGCCAGGTTCGTTGCACCCTCTACCTCCTCACACCTAATCTACTAAGTATTTAATACCATAGTTATTAAAGTCTTTTGAATTGCGCCTCAAATGCTGAGTCAACCATTTGAAAGCATACAATAAAAAAAAAAATTCCTAAAATTTCAAATCGTTAGCCGGTATATTTTATGAGTTAAGGGGGGGGGGGGATAACGTCCATTTTCGTTCTTATATTTTTTCTCTGCTTCTATCATTAGAAAAAAAATGAAAAAATGCACATTACATCTTTCAATTATTCTGAAGGAGCATGAATTTTTCTAAAAAAAATTGGTGATACTTTCTTAGTTTTTTTTTTACCAAAGAATAGTCACGTGAAGCTCTATTATTTTTAATTCTTTAAGAGTATTCAATTTAAGGAATCTTAGTGTTAAAAATTTAAAAAATTAATTTTCATATTTCCCAACTCCTGATTTCATATTATATATATTTAGTTTCATATACATAGATTGAGAATGTACTCTTCGTCAGTTTCCTTATTTATCACAGTTCCATTAAAAATTACTG
>NC_046662.1:87362534-87367876 GCF_010883055.1 Belonocnema kinseyi | reverse complement strand
AAATTAATCCATTTGTAAATTAAAATGAACTTAATACACATTCATATTAAACATATTTACTATGTATACCAAAATTAATACAGAGTGAAACTCTTCAAAAGCTCTCCCTTTTATAGCCCTTCCGAGAATTGACGCCGCGCCGTATGTAGGTGTAACAGGTGCTGCAGTCAGGCGAGCAGTCAGGCGTGAATAAGCAAAAGCGGAGCAGGCTATGATGAGTTAGTTACCACTCACCGTCAGCTCCGAAATCGGCGCTATAGAAGAGTTTCACTGTATTTGTATAAGAAAACTGAAATAATACAGTCAGTCTCCCGTCTGAGTGAAGAAGTTAGTTAATTTGGTTAAACCAACTAATTTAGTTTTTCCCCTTATCTTATAGGCTTTTTCGCCTGAATTCATTTTCTGTCGTAAGGCTGGTTTCTTCGTTCTACGTCATATATAGATAACCTAAAAAATATATACTTAAATTAGATAAATAATGCATATTTTTTAGGTTATCTATATTCTCTTGTATCCTATATAGAAGTGCACTGTTAGAAATTCCTGTATTAAGTTTAATACACATGTATTAGAAGTTGTTTTCACATACGTATATTAAACTAAAGTACTACCAAATTTGAAAGTTCAAATACATATCTGAAATTTAATACATATGTGTATAAAATTAAATGCAAATGAATATTGAATTTTAGATGTGTTTGTTGAACTTTCAAATTTTGTGGTATCTTAAATTTAATATACGTATCTGAAAAAAACTTTTAAAACATGTGTATTAAACTTAATACAGGAATTTCTAACAGTGTACTTTTGGTAACGAGTAATCACGTTTCCAATTCAGCAGTGATTTTTAATGTAGTACTTTAGCTGATCGTACCGACAATTTCCGTCGGTAGTGTACTACTAAGCTTATGGTAGATATTTGTCGAGAAACATCAGACTGGCAGAAATTTTGAGCAATTTATTCACATAACCAAATGTACAACTGCGATAAATGAGGAAAGTGACAAAGATTAAATTCTCAATAAATATGAAACTAAATCAGATAAATACATGAAATTACAAAAACAAACTTTAGAAGCTAGTACCACTAGTAAATTATTGCTTAATTTCTGTTACAATGTATATATACTTTGTGTATATATAGTATATCTAATACATATAAATGCGCTTATATAATTGTATTATATGAATATATTCAGGTAGTACTTGAGTTTTATCATGCAAGAAAATTCCAGTCAAAATGTTTGAAAATATTTTTTAGTTTGAATTTCTCGCTTTGAAATTGTAGGAAAATAATTTTTGATTCTAGGCTTTCAAATGGCAGACTCAACATTTGATTACCTTTGGGAGAATTTTTAAATGCTTACTCGGTAATACTTTTTCCGCTAAAGGTTCATTAAATAAATTGAATTGATTTATTCTTCACTTTAATGCAATGGTACCTTCAAAATTTTAACAGCTGAGAGAATAAATTTCTGAAACATTTTATTTTTTTAAACTGCCCGCTGTGCAGGGACATTCTCATCGCGAGTGCTGCGCGCGGTTTTGAGGTGCGCGATTATTGGATCTCACCCTTCGCGCTCGTTCTTTGTATTTCCCCCACATTTGAGCACAGACCTCTCAAAATTAAAGGGCAAAGTATCGACAACTGTAATTTGGTGATTGTGAATTCTCTTTAGTTAAAGGTCCTTCGGCTTTAACGAACACATTTTCATCGCGTATCTCGTGCGGCACACTCAATTTTCTCAAATTTAAACTTTTCTACATTATGTTGAACACAATTATATAAAATGTATATTATATTTATTTATGTACGTCGGTCTAAGATTGTTTATTCAGATATTGCAAAATAATTTTAAAATTTTATTTTTCATTATTACGTTAATATTTGCTCCTTATTTTGCACTAATGTTTATTCTTGGCCACACTAAAAAGTTGATCATTTCAATAAATTGATATCGTTACAATTTATAATATGCATTGGTATTAAAACAAAAGTATTTACATTGTCTTATTTTAATAATTTAAAAAATCGTGAACTCTTAAAAAAACATCTTATTGCAACCTACTTCGTTTTTCCAAAAATTTGATTTTTTTATTTTTAATGCCATTTTTCACAATTGAAACAAAAACTACGCATCCTATCAACAAATTATTTAAGACAAACATTTAGATATTTTTTAGAAGAGAAAGTTTTGTCTATTCATTTTTTAAAGTGGATTTTCGTTTTTTCAAGAAAATTCAAAAAGTTGTCGATATAATTTTCTATTTCGGACACTAAACATTTTTCCTTGAATGTTTATATAAAGACTCAAACAAAAAAAGTAAAAAAAGCATAACAGTGAAAGTGACCCATTTTTTAAATTAGTAATAAGGTTAGTGTAATAATAATGAGTAGAAATGAAAACAAAATCAAAATATTTTTGTTATAATTGCTGACTAATTTTAATATAAAAAACAACGATTTTCATCATTCTTAAACATCATCGTCGCAATGGTTTAATGATACTAAATCGCATCACCCTTAAAACAAAATGGCTACTCCGTCTCGTGTTTCAACATCCATCCACATTCTTCGAAACAATACTCAATATGTACTGGGTAGGTAGGTTTTGCCTCATTACAGTTGCGTAAATTGTACGGAGTATTTTCTGGTGCAGATATTTCCAAGAGGACGGAATTAAGCTTAAATCAAAACTGCGTACTTTTTTAATGAAAGTTTCAGTTGTAGATATTGTCGCGAAGTTTTTCTTGAAAATTTTTTATCTGTTTTGATTCGTTGTTGCACATTTTTTACTGTATATAAAGTACATGTGTATTTTAAATAATTTACATTTTTCATTATCGTCGACTTCCGCTGCATTTATCAAAGAGGTAAAAACTAACTGAACCTTTTTGTTCGTTCGAAAATGCACAAACGGTTTAACTTTATCATTTTTGTGGTAACATGCAGTGTAATCAGACTGTTGTAAATGCATGATCTGCCAGCAAAGCGTGACATATCAAATCTCTAAGTTCAGTTGCCAATTTCTTGCAATTTACGAAGTTGGATAACATTCAGGTTTGAACCAATAGTTCTGAAAAAATTTATAATTATACTTCTTTCAATTTGTGCATATTACCTTGTAATTGAATGACTAAAATGTCAGTATTAAATGATTTAATCATAACTGCGAATTAAGTTCCTTCTTCCTCAGATGGAAAAAAATCTCGTCACCACACTTCTGCGTTATTATACTGGATAATGATAATTCGTTAATGAACAAGGCGAAGAATCACATTATTTCAGCGCTCATTCCAAAGATAAGGATGTTAAGAAATTATGCAAATTGTTATGATTGGTATTAAAATTAGTTCACAATTATAAAAAAAATATATTTTAGAATGCAGGGGTCATAACATTCTAAACTAACTGAAAAAATGATTATTTGAGCCAACTATTTAGTTAGTTATATATGATACTGTTTTTTTATTAGCTGATACTGCCATTGTATTAAGTCGTACAATTTCATCAGTTGCAGTTACTATTCGGTTTGTACCAACAACTAAGGAAATGGTTGTCCCAACTAACAAAATAGCAGTACCGTATCTTACAAGCTGAATATTTGGTACAACTAACCATTTTTCAGTGCAGTTCTAAATAAGTGAGTCAACCTTGTGTTAATCAATGCTACGGGCGAGCAGTGAAATTCTGTATGCTACATAAATAAACTAGTAAAGGAAAATTAAAAAAAATGGATACATAAATTTTACATAATTTACATACATAAATTTCTACTCGTTCTTATAGCATTAGCCTTATTATAAAAATAAAAATAGTTTATTTGAATTTTTGTTTCTTTTACTTTTATTGTTCGAATGAATGTCTATATAACCAGCTAATGAAAGGTTTTGACAGTCAAAAATCCAAATTATATATCAAAATTTATAATATATTTTAGTTTGGTTATTTTCAGGATACAGACAGAAAGTTTTCACCGAGTGTATGATGCAGGACATAAGAAACACTGTTAAGGATTTTTAAGTTTCGAAAATCGAAACTCAAGTCGTAAATTTTAATATTTTTATTGATGATCTTTAATTGGCCAATCTTTTTTGTTGATGGAATGACGGTTTTGGATGTACATAGTCTAAACCAGAATGTTTTTTTACAACTAAAAATTTTAGCCATTCTGATTTAGACTACGTAGACCTAGGTGAAAAAGTTATGCAGTGAAACTCTTTTATACCGCCGATTTTGGGCCTGACGATGGGTAGAAACTGACTCATTTTAGCTCGCGGCGTTTTTGTTTGTTCACGCTTGACTGCTCGCCTGAGTGACAACCACTAACCCCGCGGCCCCCATGCAGTTCCTGTTAAACCTACCTACGGCGCGGGGTCAATTCTCGGCAGGGCGATGGAAGGAAGGGCTATTCAAGAGTTTCACTGTATATAGTTGAAATATAGTGGACAAGAAAATTGTATTTTTTATTTGTTTTATACATTCTTCTATGTAAGCCAAATGAAAAATATTAGTTGTTTGTCCACTATATATCAGTTATATATAACTATATCGTCGGGGGATTAAAAACTGTTATTCCATCCATAAAAAACAATTACACTACGTTACCTGATAAAAAACGAATCATTAAAATTCATTTAATTCACAAATTTCGGAATTCGAATTCGTCGTTTTCAATATTTTTAGCTTGACACATATCAGGGGCATTACTTGCAAAGTGTCTATCGAATAGTTATAACCATTTTTAGAAAATGAAAGTTTAACCCCTTTTTTTAAATCAACAATATTTTTTTTTTATTTGGACCTATTTTTATCAAAATAAAGATTAAGATGTCTTCTTTCAAACCCTTAAAGAACAAAATGTGTTTTGTTTTTGTTTTCGAGAAATTAAATGGGTCGTATCATGTCACATGCGGCAAGACTCTGTGCGGCAAGTCATACCTGTGGGATGTCACATCTGAGGCATGTCACACCTGCGGCATGCAACATCTGCGGCTTGTCACCTCTGCGGAATGTCTCATCTGCACCATGTCTCATCTTTGGAAAGTCACAACTGCAGCATCTCTACTTAGCAGCTTCTCTCCCACGTGGCATGTCTCACTGTGAAATTGACATTTTTGCGGCATCTCTCCCCAGTAACAATTCTCCCAGTGGCATCTCTCCCTTCCAAAAAATGTTTTATGTAAAACTGTGACAAGTCTCCCCAGCGACATCTGTCCCCCATGACAATTTTTTAAATACTCCTGATTTCATATTATATATATTTAGTTTCATATACATAGATTGAGAATGTACTCTTCGTCAGTTTCCTTATTTATCACAGTTCCATTAAAAATTACTG
>NC_046662.1:87359532-87362434 GCF_010883055.1 Belonocnema kinseyi | reverse complement strand
AAATTAATCCATTTGTAAATTAAAATGAACTTAATACACATTCATATTAAACATATTTACTATGTATACCAAAATTAATACAGAGTGAAACTCTTCAAAAGCCCTCCCTTTTATAGCCCTTCCGAGAAGGAAAAAAAATGTTTTATGTAAAACTGTGACAAGTCTCCCCAGCGACATCTGTCCCCCATGACAATTTTTTCAATACTTCCCAAGATGGCAAAATTGCCGCAAATCTTTCCAGCGACATCTTTCTCTAAAGAAATTTTTTTAAGTATTTCCAAAGGTGGCAAAACTGCTGCAAGTCTCCCAAGCGGCATCTCTCCCCCAAGACAATTTCTTAAGTTCTTGCGAAGATGCTAAATCTGCCATCTTATAAAACTTAAAAATTTCCATGGAAGAGAGACTCCGCTGGGGAGACTTGCGGCAGTTCTACCATTTTTGGAATCACTTAAAACATTTTCTTGCGGAGATATGCCTCTGGGGAGACTTGCCGCAGTTTTCCATCTTTGGAAGTACTTAAAAAATTTTCTTGTGGGAGAGATGCCACTGTAGAGACTTGCCGCTGGTTTGCAATCTTTGGAAGTACTTTTAACATTTTCTTAGAAGAGAGATGCCGCTGTAAAGACTTGCCGCTATTTTGCCATTTTATTTTCTCAAAAACAAAACAAAATTACATCTTGTGCTTTAAGGTTTCGAAATAAAACATCTTGATCTTTATTTTGTGATAAAAAAAAATCGGTCGAAATAAAAAAAATCCAAAATATTTTTGATTTTCAAGAAAAGTGGTAAATTTTTAATTTGTGAAAAAATGGTTATAATTATTGGACAGATCATAAAATAATTAAATAAAAACGTATAGCACACAATTTTTTGATTCATACGAAAGCATTCTAGTTCATTCAAAATAGGAACTATTGGCACAAAATCCGAAAATTCCCCCTTCCCCACCTCGGTCCATTTTTTTGCAATCAAAAAAATTTTTTGCTGTGAAGTCATACCTAGTATTACTACACATTGCCTAAGTTTAGGTTCGATCACCGACAGTCATTTTTCAGGGTGGGTACACTTGAGAAATAATGCTTCATAAAAGGTGTGGTTTTTGTGGTGAGGCTGAAGTGTATCACCTAACCTTCAATTCGTGGCATATAAACGAGATTATTTGACCATTTATAATTGGTAGTTTAATGTATAAGGGTAGTTAACTGGTCTAGTTTGTAAAATTTTAAAAATTCTCCACTTTTTTGTTGATAAAGTATTATGTTTGGCGCTTCTGAATGATTTATGATACATAAAGTCAGGCAAAACATTTTTTTTAAATTAAGTTCACATGAAGGTTCAAAATTGCAGGTACATTTTCAAAGTGGGTTTCCCAAAATTGGTACACGATAGAAGGTAGTAACGCATGTTATTTAGTTAGAGCAAGGTTCAAACTTTAATTTGATTTTGGATTCTTCCTTAAATTCGAGAGCATAGTAAGACACACAAATGATCAAACTTCGAAAAGGGTTTCCACTGGCTGTGGACAGGGAGGGGTGAGCCAACCGTAGGGGCACTGGTAAAGCTAATTGATAACTACATTTAAGTCATTAGCTCATCTTTAAACCCGATGAGCATAGTGATGTCCCAAAAATCGTACCGGAAGTGACCATTTCTTTTTGGCATTCATACAGGGCAAGGTTAGGCAACCTAGATGCTTTCGCTTCACCTATAATCACTCGATTCATTGCCAATCGTTTCATCATTTCACATAATTTGAAGGTTTCACAGAGAAAATGAATATTAAGATTCAACATCTGAATTTTTAACTGTAGGACAATATTTTTTATTGATCTTAAGAAGGTCTTTCTGAATATCCGGAAATAAGATTTTCGATAAGACAGAAACATCAACTTTCGGAATATTGTAAATGCTGGTTTTTTTGGTGAACATCTCTATGAGGAGGAAGATTTATTTCATGCTAATAAGCAAGCATACTGCTAAAAAAGTGAGTAAACATATAAATATACATTACCTGTAATTTTTCTTTCGGTTTATCTTTATACTTTTTATATCTTATGGAATAAATTAATCTGTCATAAACTGTTTTATAATTAAGATTGAAGATACTGACCAGATCAACTCTGTAAATGTGTTAAGTATAATCACTTAAAATTTTTTTGTTATAAAATTTGTCCCACAGAACTACACATTTCGTTATTATTTTTTGATATTATGTCCGGGGATTAAACAGCAAGCAGTCGAACGTACTCGTATATTACATCACAAGTAGGGTGAGGAACGGCTTTACCGTGGGAGGACAATGTTCGCAGGCCGGGTAGTGAAATCATGGCCGTAGGCAATAGTTTTTGACGTTGTCCTGTGAGCATTGAATTCCCCGCATAGAGCCGTAGGCAACTATGCGAGTGATGTACGATATTTTTATTCGAAACCACCATATATCATGAGCCTATAGAGCCCCTGAAAAGTGCGCCTCCAAAAGCCCTTTACCGAAATAATGCCAGAATGTCCTATGAAAGAATGTTTTTTTTTATGTTTTTGATAATGAATATGATCACTGACCAAACATTTTTTCGTTTCACTTTCTCCATTTGTCAAACTCCTCGAAGGTCAGTTCATATATAACCTTAGATTTTTGGTGTACTAAAGTCTTGCTTTGCTTCTTTCACTTCACCATATAAGTTGAGGGATGGAATTTAATGGTTTTTCCCATTATTTTCGGTTACGAAGATTTACATTTATAACACTGTGACATAATTGCTAATAATTTAAGGTTATTCAGGTATTATATTGTTGTTGATATGTTTATAGGTGAAAACATGCGATTGATGCGGGTACCATCTTTTTTAGCTGTGATTGATAATTTCGTATAGCGCGAAATTCTAAAGTAGTTCGTTCCGAGGTA
>NC_046662.1:87356800-87359432 GCF_010883055.1 Belonocnema kinseyi | reverse complement strand
ATAAGTGAAATACATTGTGCCTTATTCAGTGGACATTTGTGGAACTGATTAACTACCGCTAGCTAGACGGTAGCGTAAGGGCTTATCCTAACGCTCACTTTTCTGGGAGCGTGATCTGCCGTCCAAACTAAAAAGATACATAAGTGACATTATTATGAAAAATGAGTAGATGGTATCGTTGGATTCTTAAGAGAAAGCTGCATCCAACTGTATAAATAAAAATGATTAATTATTAATATTTTAAAATTATATTTGTCTCGAAAAGATCCTCTAATAATCGCTCCACTGGGAATCGAACCACAGAACTTCCGATTGCCGGTCGGGTGCTTTCTCAATTAAGCTATTGGAGAGATCGAAAAAAAATCTTTTTTCATAAATATACGCTATCTCAAGCCAGGTGATATGAGTAATTTCATAGGAAATCTGTATTATCATCAGAGTATTTACTATCGATTAGTATAGATGTCACTCCACCATCTGTGGAAATAGAAATAAAAACTATCGATCAAGTTAACCCTTCAAATAACAGAAAATAATTAAGGTCTAATTTATTCATTATTATGATCGTAATACAGATTTCTTATGAAATTACTCATATCAGCTGGCTTGAGATTGTATATATTTATAAAAAAAGATTTTCTTTCGATCTCTCCAATAACTTAATTGAGAAAGCACCCGACCGGCAATCGGAAGTTCTGTGGTTCGATTCCCAGTGGAGCCATTGTTAGACGATCTTTTTTTCAGAAAAATATAATTAAAAATTTTTTTAAGTTTCTGTTCCATCTTGTCAAAAAATTACGTTAATTATTTTCTGTTATTTGAAGCGCTAACTTGATCAATCGTCTTGCGGGGCGGAACGTAGGCTATTTGTCTTTCTCGCTCCTCAAGTAGAAATTAAAAAAAAATTAACTTTTTATTGCAAAATATGAAAAAGCACATTAAGTTTACCCCAATAGCGTGTCTTAATTATTTAAAATTTTATTCGATATCAGAATTCTTTGGACAAACAGTTTTTCGGTTTGAAACACGTTGGTTTCGAATAAAATATTTTTTTATATCATTTTTTTCATATAAAACAGAAGCTGGAATAATAACGACAGCATAAAAAAACTGAAGAAAAAAATGTTCTGCCTCAGGGCCCTTTCTTCTTAGAACGCTATATATGTAATTTTCATATTAGTTGTCCTAAGTACACACGATCATGTTCACCTTCAGTCCTGGAATGAACTACATTTTTTCAGGTAAACCAAAAGAGATTCCAACAAATTATGAAAATTCATATATTTCTATTCTCAGAGCAAGTTGCGAGCACTGTATTGCTCTTCTCCGAAAAAGGCACTACAGTCTGAAAACCTGACCCACCTGAACTTCATATGAGACACTTTAATTACGTTCAACTTGAAAATAGAAGGATGTCAAAAATATAATGAAATAACGGCTTTAATTTCATAAATTTATTAATTAGAGGGAATGTTTTGAATTTAATTAAAATCGAATATAACTTGTAGGTATAACTTAATCAGACTTTAAAAGGAAGATTTTCTGTTCATTGTGTTTTGATACTGAATTACTGACTAGTTGCATAAAATTAGCAATAAAATTTCTTCGGCTATGGTTATATAAAGACACAATCATTCTTATTTAATTATTGCATCGACGTGATGCATTGCTTGAAAATCCCCAGAAAATGTCTCACCATTTGTTTACATTTTCAATACGTAAAAATATTGTCTCAGGATCCTATTTTTTGATCAATAAATAAAATTATCTGAGAAGCAGCTTTTCTTGCAAATTTAGGTTGTTAGCTTTAATTGCATGAATATAATATTGTTTAACTCCGGTACAATATATTCTTGCATAAATTTGCAACATTAATAAAGCGTAGAGTTCATGCACAGATAAAAATATCAGTTTCGAACAACATAAATAAGATAGGATAATTACCAGTTTTGTCCATAAGCACTCAAACATACTAAAATCTGAGATCGATTCGTTGAGATATTGACACCATTTAATGACTAGGATCTTTGCACCTCCAAAAGTTGTATCATTCTCTCCCAACAGTTTTCAGCACTATAAAGTTCATAAATTTTGTAAGCTTCGATCATATATAAACTTGAACAAAAATAATACATTTTTAGATTTGATTTTATAATTTTATATTTTAAAATTAATTAAAATAGTTATTTTCAAAATATAAACTTCTTCAGCGAGTGATGCAAGCATTATATTATATTCAGTTCCAAAACATTCACATTAAATTTGATTTATTGTAAAATTTTAATGATTTGCTGATTCAAATATGTTGGATGTTTTCTACAGAATAAAGATTTATGTTTTCACTGTAGTTAGTATTTATTTACTGGGTGAGTAACGTTACATAATGTGCAAGGTATTACGTCTTGAGTTCAAGTTCCTTTATGCAGGTGCGTGTGCAGTTATACTATTAGTCATTAAGAGTTTTTGATTTGTCGTACAAAATTTATAGTTTACAACAAAAATCTGTGTTGAACTTCAAAGGCCTTAAATGGTAAATTATTGTAGCCATTTATTGCAGCTGAGAAAACTAGGATCACTATACATATATATATATATATATATCCCGGCAAAATCCTGCGGTTGTCCTTATGAC
>NC_046662.1:87352605-87356700 GCF_010883055.1 Belonocnema kinseyi | reverse complement strand
CGAGAACTAAGATCTCGTAACCCTTGCTTTTAAAGTATAGATATTGAAGTTTTAGGAATTAGGCTACGCCTCTTTGTTCTCAGGTATTAAATTCTATGGTTTTATATCACAGAGTCCGAGACTTTAAATCACGTAAACATTGTGGCTCTAAAATTACGCGCTTCCGAGAATTAATTTTTGAAATTTCTCTCCGTGTAGAAAAATCAACTAAATTTTTTATTAATTTGACACACAAAGAATAGAAGCATTAGGAGATGTGTGCAAATCAAATGCAACCAATATACAAATTAGAAATAAAAAACGTGCTGTCACGAATTCAATTTTAACAGCAAGTTTACTTGAAATTATGTGTCAATAAAAAAAGTTGTATGGGAGTAAATCAACGTTCACAAAAGTCAATTCGTTTATACAAGAAAAAATAAGAAAGCTGAATAGTTAATACATTAACTTCATAAAATCTTTAATGTAAAATAAAATTGTATTTTTCATAACTATATTTTCAATTCTTTGAAACTTACAACAAAATTAGTTTGTAATAAAATCACTCCAAAACTGGTTGCGCAAAAATTCATTAAAGACTAAAAAAAATTTAATAAACAATTTTTTTGATATAAATAAATTTCATGGTATTTTTTATGGACCCATTAGGTGAAGTGATAAAAAAACAATTATACTGTATAAAATTTACATTCATGCTATATAACACGTTAGTTGGAGCAGAAAATTGTTCAGTGAGTTTTTCTGGATGGAGCATATTTAAACAAATTATTTTTTTAAATTAATTAAATAATTAAAATATAAAAATTGTTACTCTCTGAACTTAATACTGGAATATCCATATTTCACAGTTAAATTTTAAATAAAGACTAATTTTGGTCACTTGAAAATGTTTAAGTATAACAAATTATTGTTTTCCCCCAGTGAGAATTTTAGGTTCCACATAATACATTGCAGAACAGTGTCGTTGCAAACAAACATAAATTGTTCCTAGTTAAACTTCAAATATAAAAAAAATGAAAATTTTACCTATAAAAACAAATGTTCGCGATAACTTTATTTCTTCATTTAATTCGGAAATATGTACATTTTTAAATATGCAAATACAGTCACTGATGATAGAAGCGCAGTGCCAGGAAATCTGCCAAGTGTTTCAATTTTTTATATTCTAATCACAATAAGAAGGTATTAGTTTTATGTTTAAATTGATTTTTGCGGATTTCATTAAATGTCAACGTTTTCGAACTCCTTGGTAGAGAAAAAATGGATTTTACTTCGTTTTCTGCCGTTTTTCTCGTCGTCTATGAACACGATAACTTCCGAAGGAATTAGCTATGCATCAGAAATATTAGGATCTGTCCCTGGTCGTTCGATTTTGATACAACTTGTTAAAATTATAATTTTGTGCAAAAGAAATTTCGGGCCAAAAGGATTTTCGAACATTTTTAAAATTGCGGAAGTTACGTTATGTTGAATTTCGGGTCACATTTTTTTGAACTATCAATATTTCTGGAAACGATCATTGGATTTTGATAAAAATTGGAGACATTAGAGGAGAAATTATATATTTGAGGAATATAATATAATCAAAAAAGTGTCTGTAATTTTGCCCGATAAAAATCAAAAATAAATTTTGATTCAATTTTTCGTGAATTTCTCCCCTTTTAATTTTTCTTAAATTTAGATAAAATGAATCCTTGGAAAATCACCTCTCTTTAAAAAAAATCATGAAAACTCTACTGGGTTCCAGGATATCGTCATTTTAGTGAAATCGCACGGATAATATTAAGACGATGGTGACCGGTTAATATTGAAAACAAACGAGCTTCCACTTCTCGCAGACCGTGACACTGAAAACTCAAGTGTAGGGGCACCGTGCGGTCGTACTAAAATGATGATATCTTGGGACCCAATAGAGTCTTCATGAAACATTTTTTCTTTTAAAGAAAGGTGTTTTCCCAAGTAATTATTTTATCCATGTTTAAGAAATATTAATAGGGGAGTAATTCACGCAAAATGGAATCAAAATTTATTTTGCATTTTTTTCTGGCGAAATTAAAAGACATTTTTTTATTCTATTATATTCTTAAAATATAACATTTGACCTCGGATGTCTCCAAATTTTTATCAAAATCAAATTGTCTTTTCTAGAAATATTGATAATTCAAAAATACGTGACCCGGAAATTCAACATGGCGTAACTTTCGCGATTTTTCAAAAATCCTTTGGACCCGAAATTTCCTCCATATAGCATTATAATTTTACCAACTTTTAACAAAATCGAACGACCGGCGGCAGATCCTGATGTTCCTTACGTATACTGATCTACTTCAAGAAGATCAGCATATTTAATCTAGACAATTGAGACTCCGAATTCTATAACCCCGCATAAAATTTGCATGGCCAATTCAGGCCGCTCGACTTTGCCCCTGATGGCTTGAAAATCCGTTTTCGAAAATTATACTTTTAACATATCAGTTTGTA
Organism: Belonocnema kinseyi; assembly: GCF_010883055.1. Taxonomy (NCBI): domain Eukaryota; kingdom Metazoa; phylum Arthropoda; class Insecta; order Hymenoptera; family Cynipidae; genus Belonocnema; species Belonocnema kinseyi. The sequence continues at coordinate 87,354,219 of NC_046662.1, read as the reverse complement.
AAAAAATTCATGGCGCATCTTTTTTCTCTCATGAAAAAAGTTTCATCTTTTACCATTTCTGTACAAAATCAAAAAAAACAACTTAATTTTTCATACCAGGAAATTTACTGCGTATTTTCACTTTAACTGTGTCTCAGAAAGACAAAGTTTTTTTATATTTTAAGATAATGTCCAATTCAAAATTTATTTCTTTTTTTTAATAAAAGAAGTTATACGTTTTTTTAAGCAAACAGTATCAAAATAACGTTAAACAATTTTCAAACGGTTCAGAATATTAGCAAAGCAAAGAAAACAAGGTATTTGTACATACTTTGTTTAAAAGGATAAAAATTGCTATACTTATGAAAGTAAATAAAAAATTAATTATTTACTTTGAAGATTATTCGCTTGGTTATCTTTATTTTGTAAAGATTTGCATAAGTAAAAGTTATGGCATATTTTACATGTATACACTACTTTAAACTACTAGAAATAAAGCAAACAGGATTTTTTTATTGAGTAATACATTAAAAATATTAAGGATGTTTTTAGGATAAAGTGAAGCACATTATTCAATCTTTAACTTGAGTAATGAAATCAAAAAAGGTAGCCACATTGCAAGGTCTAACAAATTTTTGAAAAGAAATATAAATTTACTACAGAAAAATAATTTAAGACGTATTTGTTTATTTAAAAATAGTTGATCTAAGTTTTACGTTTTATTTTCACTTGAGAAATTATCCATAATTTTTATTTCATTTTTATAATACTTTTTCGGTTTATTATGTTATTTATAAGATTTTCTATGAACTCTATTCATGCTATTTTTACAAAAATTATTGAATACGTGCTAAACCATTCTTATCTAGTTAGTGTTATAATCACTAAAAATAAGTTATTTGTACAAAATTTAATTATGTGGTTAAAAATGAACCTTTTTTAAGAAATTAATCATTTTTGTTTAAATTTCATCTCTTTTAGTAGAAAATTAAGTGACGCGACGGCTCTGGTCGAAGAGGTCGCGGCTCCTAAGTTATTACGTATCACGCACTCAACGAATGCTATTAGAATGATCTTATTTTGTTAACAAATAATTAAATTAAGGTAAAAAATTCAGAAAACCTCATTGTATCCTAATAGATATGTCTTTCGCACCCTAGCAGGCTGCGTCGCCCCTGATGTTATATAGTGCAAACGTGAGTGCGACCCGTGCGAGGAATCATTGAACAGTCAGCGTGAAATCAGATGGAATCAGATGAAGTCAAGAGCAGTCAGTGCGAGTCTATAAGTATAGATGGAGTTGACAGTAGTCAATGGACTTTCTGAGAGTATTCATTAAAATTAGTGACATATTGCTATGGAAATCACACTTAGCTTACAAGAAAGAAGCAATCGTATGAAATCCTATTAAATCCGAAATCAACTCATACAAAATCAAATGCAATTGTCAGAAAAGATTCATCTGATTTCAGAGTGAACGGTCCCTCGGTTTTATGTCATTTTTCTATATATTTGAGTTTCTGATTTTTAATTTATAAAAAAAATAGTCAATAACAACTTTGTAGATCTTCTTTGGGTGAACGATTTTCTTCTGTTATTTTTTTTTATCTTGCATAGTTCGACCGGAAAGCAGAA
>NC_046662.1:87337508-87352505 GCF_010883055.1 Belonocnema kinseyi | reverse complement strand
GGACAGCCAAATAAATCCTTAGGTACAATTTTTTTGGAAAAGTTTAAGGTGATTCTTAAAGTAACTTGAAACGAGGAATCCAGTGGTGATCTTAGTTTTGATTTTAACCATAACCTTCATGGTTATTCCAAGGTCACCTTGGTTTTTCAAATGGAATAGCCCATTTTTGACATTGACAATCGAAAAAGCGGAAAATTTTACGTTAAAAAGTGTAGTCAGGTCATAGGTACGGTGTGGCCTTAATGGACGTATCAAGGTAATTCAAACTTCAATATGGTCTGAACATTTTATGCAAGCTAGCTTGTGAAAATCATAATCTTACCCTACTTACTTATTTAAACAATGTACATTGAATAGTGACCATTGAGTGACCTTGATTATGGCCATCAAGGTCATATCAAGGGCGCTCTTTGTTTTTTTAATTGAAATGACTCTGACATCGGAAATTGAAAGAACGGGAAATTTTACTTCAAAAAGTGTAGACAGGTCAAATTTTTCGCTCTTTTGATTGACAATGTCATAAAAGATCGTTTAAATTAAAAAACAAAGGTAACCTTGAGATGACTTTGGTGGTCATGGTCAAGGTCACTCGATAGTCAATATGCACATTGTTCAAGTAAGCAATTGAGTGAGTGTGGTAAGAGGAGATTTTCCACAAATTTGCGAAAAAATGTTCAGACCATATTTAAGTTTGAATGAGCTTGATACGTCCATCAAGGCCACACCTTACCTATGACTTAACTAGACTTTTTAACGTGAAATTCTCCGCTCTTTCGATTGCCAATATCAAAAATGGGCCATTTCCCTTAAAAACACAAAGGTGACCTTTAAATTACCATGAAGATCATTGTCAAGGTCAAAACTAAGATCACCACTGGATTCCTCGTTGAAAGTTACTTCAATAATGACCTCAACTTTTTCCACAAAAATTGTACCTAAGGACTTATTTATCTTATTTGGCTGTATATTTTTTACTAATATACTAGCATACCACTTTGTGACATGACCTGAAATCAGCGGTATCTGAGTGGATCATTTGAAAAAGATCCGATCTTTTGAAACGACCGAAAATCAAGTGAAATGAGCAAAAATCACTCAAACTATTCCTAAATCGTGAGCGAGTTAGTAGGAGTCATCGAGAGATTGTGAGCAATCACGAGCAGTCAAGCGCGCAATCAAGAGATCAGTCAGTGTAGTCAGTGCATTCAGCGTGCGACCCTTTGCTTATCGTTTAAAAACTTATCGATAATTCGAATTTCTCGATAATTCGAAGAAAATGGTATGCCCCGCCATGATGATAACCTCTATAATTCCAAGTCCACCTTGAGTAAGTACAACTGCGATGAACTCATATTTATAATTTAGACGGTTGCATGTGATTGGTCCGTTGCGAGTGGTGGGAGTTGGCGTGTGTGACAAGGATGGAGCTGCTAAAATAAATGAAGATTGTGTGCTCGTGTAGTTCAATATTGATAGGACTTAGATCTTAACAATTTCCAGAGTATGGAGAAGATCAAGTATACAACATCATCATTGAGTGAGAAAGTAAAATCCATTCGATGTGTCGAGAAAGGAGTTAAAAGGAAGAAGGACATTTCTGCTGATTTCGGGATTTCTGACAAATATCTGACATCCATCATCAAGAACAAGTAGAAGATTTTGACTGCTTCTGAAAATTTTTGTTTCCAACCGGATCGGAAACGCTTGAAGACATCTCATTTTCTATTGTTGGAAACATCGATGGTGGAATGGAAGAAATCTGCTGGGAACCAAAATATTCCCTTATCTGGTCCTATAGTGCAAGAAAAAGCTGAATTCTTTGTAGCTCACTTAGGATACAAAGACTTCAAGGCTAGATCTGGGTGGTTAGAAAAGTTTAAGAATAGGAATGGAATCATCTATAGGGCATTGAATGGCGAAAGTGCTTCTGTTTCGGAAAAAGACTGAGAAAAGTTTCTCACCGACATTTTTCCTAGCTTGTTAGAAGTGTATGCAATAGACGATATCTTCAATGCAGATGAAATAGGTATTTTTTTCAAATGTTTACCAGATGAAACTCTGACATTTAAGGGTGATGCTTGTCATGGTGGTAAGAAAAGCAAAGATCGTGTTACTGCCATGGTCTGCGCTAATAGATCTGGTAAAGAAAAACTGGAGTTGCTGGTAATAGGCCAATATAAGAATCCACGATATTTTAAGAAAGTCAAGTCTTCACCAGTGCTTTGCGAGAGCAATAAAAAACCTTGAATGACCAGTCGAGTATATGAAGACTGGTTTCATAAAACTGAGCGCAAGTTTCAAAGAGAAAGTCAGAAAGTTCTCCTACTTGTGGATAATTGTCCGGCTCATCCGAAAGTCTTAATTCAAAATTCAAAAGCCATAAAGGTGGTTTACTTACCACCATATTTAACTGCAAAATATATTGTCTCTGAGCTATTACGCGACATCCATCAATAATGTGCTCGATGGATTCGTTGGTATCTTCACGTAATCGGCCCCGGTCAACCATGTCTTGATGTAACACGTGTTTGCGATAATTCTTGGTGCTGACAACCTTGTCCTGTATTGCAATGACGAATCCTTCCATATCTGGATGCAGAACATTCTATCTTAGCCAAATATTAGATGCCCCATTATCCACTTCATTCTGATCTAACATGTTGGGGTGCTGGCCATGGATGGCTTTCTGCCTCCATTGTATTTCTAATTCCTCCATGGTTTCTGCCCTGATATTCAAGGCCCCATCTGAGGACAAATTTAAAGGCGTGTAGTCAATATCCACTTGACAGATGGAACTGTAAAGCGCAACATTTCGTTTGCTGTTAAAATAGTCTCGCGACTGTATAACTTGTGACTCACACAGTTTTTGGACATCTACGATGCCCCTACTCCCTAAATGTCGTAGTAGAACTACCCTTTTAATCGCTCAGTTTCTGTGGTGCATTCAGTGCTTCGTTATTTCTACGCGAACAATTCTGTTTAACTTCTCAACGTCGGTGTTAGACCATCTTATGAACCCGAAGGAGTACGTGAGGACAGGGATGGCAAATGTGTTGATTGACCTGATTTTGTTTGCTGAGTTGAGAAAACTCTTCATAATTAGTCTGAGTCTCGTAGTGAAGGCTCTTAACTATCGTATGTTGAATACCCTTAGATTCAAGAATACCCAGATCTTTATATGATTCGCCTGCAGCCATTGCCTCGATATCATTTTCGAACTCGTTCTCTAACTCTACATTACTAAGTTCCCCTCTGATGAAATGCACTGTTCTACATGAGACATGCTGTTTAGTGTTTTGCTCAATGGATTCAACGCTAAACAGAACCATAGTGCGCTGAAGGAGTCTCCTTGAAATATACCCGTTGTAAAGCGTATTGATCTAGTTATCCTTGGTTGTCCATGATCAAAATACTTGATTCTTGTACACCAGAGTCTCATCGCATGGCTTAGAAAGTCAATAATGCGTGGGCAGATTTTGTAAAGTTTTAAGACTTCAAGCAAATAGTCATGTGGCACGGAAGGAAACGCTTGGTTGTAGTCAATGTATGCCATGTGTAAGTTCCTTTGATGCTTCCGAGCTTGAGTCATGGCAACAGCAACTATAGTGACTAGATCTTTACAGCCTCGCGAGTTTTTACAATATCCTTTTCGTTCTTCTGTAAGAATTTCATCCTCGTCGCAATGAGAATATACCTTATCTGCAATGATAGCTGTAAGAAATTTATAAATTGTTGGAAGACAGGCTATTGGTCGAAAGTCAGATGGATTTTGAGCGTCTGATTTTTTTGGTGACATATATTGGAGCATAAAGCCTGGCATCAGATCTGGGTGTTCAATGATCTTCTGAAAACACCTTGCCAACGAAAGATGCACACTCGTCAGGTACTTGTACCAGAAGTTGTGCACCATGTACGGACCTGGAGCTTTCCAATTACTTGCCCTTTTCAAGACCGCTGAAATATCTAAGCTTATTAATTATTTTATTTATTAATTATTAATTATCATTAATTCTGTGTTGTTTAATGTTTATGCTTATAAATAATAATTTTGCCTTTCAGGAATAGACAGAGAAGAATCGTTACAAATAATAATTAGTTCAAGTTTTATTTTAAGTATAGAATACTTGGCAGACGAAGAGCATATTTTAGAACTAGACAGATCACCCACTCGTTTATATAGACATTTTCGTGAGATGTAATAATTAATGTCTTTATTTAGTTAATCACTTTACTGATCCGAAAAGATCGGACTACGATCAGTCGCCATTCACTGCTGCTCGCACACTGTTTTTCTCAAGCGACAAGGCTATCATCAGACACTCAAACTGAGAAATCACGTGACTTCAAATATTTGTTTAAATAATAAGAAAAATAAAAATAGCTTTGAAATAGGCGATGTCGATAAATTGAATAATTTTCAATCGCAGAAAATCTCATAAAGACGCAACATCACTGCTTTAAACATACCTCCCGTCTCGTGAGTGGTAACAGCACGATGAAAAAAAAAACAATAAGTGTTTAATCCAGTATTTATCAACAACGCAAAAGCTGCCCGCCGTAAAAAAACAGTATAAATTTATCAAAAATTGAATAGCCTTAGCCGCACGCCATGATCGACTAAGTTTACAGAATCATTTCTTATAAATCTAATTCTTAATAGTTGTTCAGATTTCGCTCATTTCGTTCGTTCCTACTGGTAACAGGCAAATTTTCGTAATCGGACGTTCATATTCCGAACTGGCAGTTTTTTACGCGAACAGAACATACTAAATCGTCCTTTCACTTGTAGCATTTAACTATGCGACCTAACAACCATTTATAAGGCGGTTACGAATCATGTTTCAAGAGAAAGATATCACCGACCACAAGATTTAGCTCTTTGCTGAACTATTTGCAGCGTTTTTGTGAAAATTTTAAATAATCAACAGCCCATCTTCTCCAGTAAATATCTGAAATTTTTTGTACTAACTGCTATCGATTTAATCGATTTTCTGAAGTAAATTACAATGAGGGTTCTGGAATGCTGATCAAAGGGGCTCCAATCAGAAAATGTCTAGGTGTAAGATAGGAAAAATCTTCAGGATCATTTGAAATAGAGGCAATAGGACGGGAATTGAGGCAAGCTTCTATACGAGTAAGAAGAGTATAAAACTCTTCGTATGTAAGAGTATGTGCACCTACAATTCTTTTCAGATGGTGTTTAAAACTCTTAACTCCAGCCTCTTATAAACCCTCAAAATGAGGAGCGGAAGGAGGTATGAAATGCCAAGAAGTGCCTTGAATTGCGAACTCATTATGTAAATTGGCATTCAGTCTAAGATTTAAAAGAAAGTTTTTTAATTCCCGGTCAGCACCGTGAAATGTCGTACCATTATCACTGTACAAGTGTACAGGTCTTCCTCGCCTTGAAGAAAATCTCTGAAAGGCGGCGAGAAAAGCGGCAGATGAATAATCAGAAACGAGTTCTAAATGGACAGCTCGCTTACAACAACAGACGAAAAGCGCAATGTAAGTTTTGTAACTATTTCTGCCACGATCAGAAGCAAAGCGAACATTTGATGGGCCTGCATAATCCACACCAGAATGTGTGAATGGACGATGTGGGGTTACTCTAAATTTATGTAAGTCCCCAATAAGTTTTTGAGACAAAGCCGCTCTCTCACGTGCGCACTCCAGGCAACCTTTGATCAGTCGTTTAACCAAAGGACGAGAGGACGCGGCAAAATGATAGGATGTTTCTCATCAAAACTGATAGGAGCATGCCATAGTCTTTCACCTAACCTTAAGAGATTGTTGGAATCCAAAAATGGATTCAAACTTTTTAATAGCGAGTTCTTTGGAACCACTCTATCTTCTTCGTTCAAAGCTTTTATCTCATTAGAAAAGGAATTTGCTTGGACAAATTTAATCCAAAATATAACAGCTTGTTGGATTTCAATTGCATTAAGAGACATGGTTGAAGATTTAGGTTTAGGCCTATTAAGTTTTGAGTATTTGTACACAAAGGCATCAATACACCGATTACAATAGGCAGTTACGCGAAGCAATCTTGGCCAAGAGGACAATTTAAGCATCAAATTAAATGGACTTTTAATCACACTTAAAACATGATGACTCTCTAGTGGTCTCTGTTCTAAATTTGATTGCGCGGGGGCTGCGTGGCGATCTTCAGGCCATTTTGAGGAGTGTATAGTTAACCAAGGTGGACCTTGCCACCATAAGGAATGCCTTATCAATTTTTGGGCGTGAGTCCCCGTGTAGCGCAGTCGGCTGCATTATCTTTAGTTAACTTTATCTGCGCGAGGTACCAGCTCATGAATTAGGGAAACTCTATTGGCAACAAACACAGGCCAATTAGTAGGCAAACATGAGCTTGTTTTAAATCTTCACTAAGAATTCTTATGTAAACGGAAGCTAAATAAGCTTTTGACGAAGCGTCAGAAAAGCCATGAAGCTCGAATTCAGATTTTGTCTGCAGTTGTCGTGTCCATCTGTGGACTTTGAGTGTTTATAATTTTTCCAGAGAACCATGATAATTTAACCATTAAATTTTAAGATCATCAGGTAGTATCTCATCCTAGTCGAGTTTAAGCAGCCAAAGTTCTTGCATTAAAATTTTTGCCACTATTATGACTGGAGTTATCCAACCGATAGGATTATACAACTTCGCTATTAGTGAAAGAACAATCCGTTTTGTTGGATTTCAGGCTAAAGGAGAAGTCACTTTAAAAAGGAATGAATCAGACCCAGGATCTTAAAATAAACCTAGAACCTTCAGCTGAGCATCCTCCGCCAACGGAAATTCGATAGCACGTTCGTGTTCTCCCCAGTGACAATTTTCCAATAGTTCGGGTTCATTTGCGGCCCATTTTCGCAAATGGAAACCGCCAGTTTCTAATAACAGTGTTACTTGAGCTCGCGTCTGTTTAGCCTTAATTTGACTATCTGCACAAAACAAAACATCATCGACGTAAATATTATTTTCGAATATATTTTAGGCTAAAGTAAATCTATTTCCTTCATCATAAGCTAACTGCTTAATAACTTTGTTAGCCAAATAAGGGGCACAGGCAGTACTGTAAGTAACGGTTAAAAGATTATAAGCGACGAGCCTTTTATTAGGAGAAATCCAGACAATTCTTTGATAGTCGCAATCCCGAGGGTCAACTAGAATTTGTGTGAACATTTTTTCAATATCAGCTATATAAACAAAGCGATATGATCTCCAATTCATAATGATTGAAACCAAATCATTGAGAATCTTGGGACCGATGTGAAGATGAGAATTCAAGGAAGAATTATTGGAAGTTAAACTGGAAGCGTTGAAAACAACCCTCAACTTAGTAGTGGAACTACTTTCTCTTCAGGAAGGATGATGAGGCAAATACACAGTTTGTGGAAAACTATCCAATTCCTTTTCTTGAAGAAATTCCATGTGTCCAAGGATTTCATATTCTGATAAGAAATTAAAGTATTGTAACAATAATTCCGACTTCTCCGATAATCGAAGAATTACTTTATTCAAAACGATCTTAGCTATCTCCAGGGATGCACCTATTTTTATGGGAGGAACGTTTTTGAAAGGTAAGCGTATCATGTAACGTCCGTCTTTTGTTCGTTGGTAATTCGTGGCGAAATTCTTATCACAAAACATTTCGCAATCTGCTGAAATAGCCTGATGTGCTGTAACTGGAATGTTAATTTCTATTTTATTTGTGACTGAAACTGGCCCAGATAATATCCAACCAAAAACGGTACTTTGCGCAGTAAGAGAACCCAGTATACCCTGTTGCAGATCAGGAAGTAAACGTGAGCCATATTTATCGGCTCCTAAAATCAAATCAACTTGATAGGAGATAAAGGGATTTGGATCTGCTAAACCTAACTCTTTTAAATAATCTTCATTCCCCCGTTAGATCTTACAGGAGTAGTATATGATGTAAGGTGTAATAATACTAAAGCTTGGATGTGGTCTTTAGGATAGTTCTTTTCTGTAGGAATTAAATTAAATTCTGCTAACTTTCTTGAAGAGCCAATATTAACTCCTCCAACCTCATATACTACTGCTTTAACCTTTTTGTGGCGTGGACTTAATATTTTCATTGCTCTCTCGGTAATAAAACAACATTCAGATCCTTGGTCCAGCAAAATTCTAAATCTGTGACTTCTTCCATTTTCGGCTTGAAAGGAAATAACAGCTTTAGCGAATAAGGTTGAGCGCGCAAAATTTTGATGATTATTCAGAAAATGAAATGAAACTTTATCGTCTGCTTCTTTAAGCGCTACATGTTTCAACCCCACCTTCACGGTGGAATTGCCGGGATCATTTGATTGTGACGTGAGAGAATCTGAAACTGCCAATTGAGAATTAACCGATGCAGAGTTAGTTGGTGGTAAGGTGGGATTTGAATTATAATCATCTGAATTCAACAGGGAATTATGTCTCCTACCGCACTTGTAACATTTGAATCTACTAACACAATTATGTGGTCGATGTCCAAGCGTGAGACAATTATAATAACAATGATTATTTGTAGCAACTTCTCTACGCCTGTCCACAGGCAGAGCTTTGAATTGGTTGCATTTAAATAAAGAGTGATTATCCTTACGAAGAAGACACTTTGAGCTAGATGTGGCATTGTGACTCCTAACTCCCGATTGTTTTGAAGTCCTACTCTTTTCTTGAGAACTCGCAACAGGTTTTGAAGCCTTAATAGCCTCCAAAATACATATGCGAGTCTCCAAAAATAAGTCAAATTGCTGATAAGTGGGATAATCAGTGCTAGAAGCAACATGCATCTCCCATTTCTTGAGAGTACTTATATCAAACTTTTTAACCATTATAAAAACAAGTAAATCACTCCAATGTTCTGTTAAGCGTTTAAGATTTTTGAGAGCCGCCAATGACTCATTTGTTTTATCGCGTAAGTTTTTTAAGTCTTCCAGAATACTATTCGACACATTAGGAAGATTGATAAAGGCACGTAAATGAGTTGAGATTAAAGCTCTTTTGTTATCAAATTTGGTCTTTAGCGACTCCCAAGTGGAGATAAAGTTAACATCAGTTACCGAAAAATGTCTTAAAAAACCTTCAATAAATTTGGAAATTCTCCCATTCCTTGTAGTCTCTTGAAAACTCCGGTAAAGTGATTTGAGGAAGTTTAACAGGCAAGGCATCATGACGAATAATTTGAGACTGATTTAAACTTTCATTAGCCTTAATCTCAGGAGTAAGAAAGACCAACTGATTATATTAAAAATCTCGCGCATTGAGATAAGCATCTTCAATAGCAAGATACTTAGACTTTGTGAAATATTCCAATTTCTCACGCCCAGCCGACGTAGTTCCAGCTTTAATGTCCAGATGCAGGGTTTCACAACTCTTCTAGCGTTGTTCAAGAAGTTCTATCCGGGATTTGACAGTAGCCACTGTTAGATTGGCTTTTCCAATTTTCTTAAAATTAGTTTCAGTGCGTAGAATCGCCTGAGAAATCTCTGATAACTCAGAGAATAATAGGTCCATTTTAACAAAAGGGGTAATTCAAATTAACAATTGCTGATAATTCAGATAAAATCGAAAAATCTTAATTTGCAAACTAAAGAACTTATTTACTTTAGTTTTAAAGTACGCTGACAATGCGAGCAAATTTGAGTGTGCGAGAGCATAATTATGAATGAAGTGTCAATAAATCATCAATGAAATACTACGGTCTGAATTATTATTTTGTTCGCCAGAACGAGCCTCTCTCATTATGGGTAAATTAAAATTGTCATCTTACCACTGGAGAAGGTTAGTAATCGATGAAGTCTAAAATTAAATGTGTTGACAATCATCCAAATACCAGCTGGCAAATCTGTTATTTCTTTCTTCGGGTAAAGAAGAATGAAAGACCGTTTCAGTGAAGAATGACAGCATGAAAGAGTACAGTAGAGACTGTTTGAAGAAGAATGGCTGCCTTACAGTACGTACGAAGATGTTGTCACCAACTTATATCCTTGCTATGTGACCTCAAGTCGTCATATTTTCCACCTAGTTCCTGTGCTTTCACTTAATAAAATTTCTCACTTTCGTCTTTTCTGCATTAATTTTACACTTTTGAATGTTTTTTCACGATCTTCTATCCGGCTCGAAGGACCATTTTGTTTAATGTTTAATATTAATTATTAATAATTATTAATCATTAAGTAATATTAATTATATTAATTTTGCCAGATAAACAGAGAAGAATCGTTGCAAATAATAATAAGTTTAAGTTTTATTTTAAGTATAGAATGCTTGGCTGACTAAGACCATTTTTTCGAACCACACAGATCACTCGCTCGCTCGTTTATATATACATTTTTGTAAGATGTAATAATTAATGTCTTTATTCAGTTAATCACTTTACTGATCTGAAAGAATCGGAAAATAGGCGATGTCGATAAATTGAGTAATTTTCAATCGCAGAAAATCTCATAAAGACGAAACATCACAACTTTAAACAAGTTTTTTTATTAAACTTTTACTCGGGTAAACCCGGTTATACATCACAGCCATAGACTAAGTCAAGTGACTGATGAGATTAGAATGTTATAAGTTAATTCAAATAATGTAATACGATGGCTGAAACCTCCTGCGATGATGTTGTGGGTATACAATTACGAGCGGCCACGAGCGTTGGAAGTGACAACAGTTACCTCTGGTTTATTATTATTATTACACTATTAAGCCATTTCCCTTTGGGGGGTGGGCGTGACTCACTCAGTGGGGAAAGGAGTATGTTATGAAGAGATAAAAATTTTTTAATTGAACCAGAATTCTTTTGTTATTTATGTAAATAACACGTTCGTTCCGCAGCACTGCACCGGCCCAGGTTTGTGATCAATCTCCATAACAATCACCCCAAATGAAGACCATCACAAAGTCGTTATGTAAGGTTCCCCACTTGGGTTCATGAGCGTTCAAGGTCTTTTGATTCAGGTGTCATTCACTCTACTGATACTCTCTATATTAACTATTTGCCGTCATATTCTTCTGTTCTGACATCCTTCTCTAGCTTCTTTTACGTCCATGCATATTTTTATGCAGGCTCTCGTGTTTCGGTTGCTTCTTATGTCTCTTCTAACTAGGGTCTCATTCACACATTCTAACCATTCTTCCCGCGGTCTGCCCCTGGGCACACTACCACTTACTTCACCTTAATACACTTTTTTCGTTAGTCGTTTATTTGGCATTCTCTCGACATACCTGAACCATTTTAACCGATTTCTTTCCCATATGTCTATTAGCGTCTCTTCTGCACCAAATTCTTTGAGAATAATCTCGTTACTCACTTTGTCCATCAGAATTTTTCCGCATATTATGCGCATGAATCTCTTGTCAATTGCGTTAATTTTACTCTTATCTTTTTCTTGATAAGTCCATATCTCGCTACCGTATAGGAAAGTCGGTAAAAATATAGAATTATGTATTGCCATTTTAGCTTTATTTGATACATTTTTACTTCTGATAAGGGGCCCTGCTCTACCAATAACCTTTTTACCTTCGTTTATTCGCCTATCTAATTCCTCACCTATCTTCTCGTCCCTAGTAAATAAGCTACCATGGTATACGAACTTTTCAACTTGTTCCAGTATCTCATCATTTAATAAAATATTGCATAGTGTCTGCAAACGCTAACCCACGTACCCTTACTGTTCCGAAATCCACACCTTCTTCGTCGAAAAGAGCCATTCTTAAACAATTGCCCATAAATAATATAAATAACAATGAAAACATAACGCATCCTTGTATAAATCCTTGAATAATATCGAAACAGACACTCAATTTCCCATTTACCCTTACACTAGCTTTGCTACCCATATATATTGTTTGTATACCTTGTAGGAGCCACCCATTGACTCCATACTCTTTTAGGACTTCCCAATGTTCACTTCTATCTACACGGAAAAAAGTGGATAGTCAAAGTTGTATGATCAAAATTTAGAGAGCCAGAAAGTCTTTCTACATGGTCGAACGGTCCTTCCAAATTTTTTTTTGACATGATTAAAAAGACTCTTATTTTATCGCCAGTCTGACTTTTATAAGAACATCAGGCTCACCATCAGCGATAACCAAGGTATCCCTTTCGGCATGGTGAATACGCACATATTGTTTTCACTCGTGTCGATCATCCATGAAGGAGCAGATAAGCCATTGCGTATGGTAAATTGCTTGATTTTTGCGTGTCAATCATGCGCGTGAAAATTTAAAGGGTATCGCTAGTTTGCTATCATATAGAATTCGTAGAAAGCTTGGTGATTTCTGTTAAAAAAATGTTAGTTTCAAGTAGATGAATTTGATGGCATTTAAGCAAAACAAGATTAAATAGAGTTGTAACATGTAAAATTTACTTCTCCTTTGTTGATAGTTTCACTTTTTGGTAGAGAATCTTGTGTTAACTTGATATTTTTTTTTTTCAAATCATCTGTTTTTTTAGATAGATAAATGTTTATTTTTCGGCCTATTGGCCTTAAAAAATTGACTTGATTACACTTCCATTTTTTTACAAAATTTTCTTACAACTATTTCTTACAACATCTTTTTTGTTGAAGATTGATCTTTTTTTTTCTTAAAAATTCACTTTTTTCCAAAACATTTGACTTTCTACATTAAAAACTTTTATTTTATTTGAACAAATAAATGATTTAATGGTTTTATGCTACTTTATTATTTACATTGTTCTAGGGAATATTTATGGGGCAACTCAAAAAGCAGGAAAGCAGCTGGCAAGAGATTTCTTAATTTTAACTATTGTAGTTGCAGTATTTAACTTAATCTTGCATTAGTATTACTTTTTAGATTAAAGTTGATTATTATTATGTCATTATGTAAGGTTTTTAAATACTATGGGGAATATTTTATACTCTGTATCTGAATTCGTATGAAGTTGAACTAATTAAATAGTGCGATGACTTTGATCAATTTATGAATAGATTTCAATCTATACCAATCATCAGTGAAAAAAACTACTAATTCGTAGAAAAAGCGTTAACATTAAATTCATAAATAATTATTTTTTATTAATTACGTTTTTAACGATTTTTATACGCATTTATAAAGGACTTTCCACTATTTACATAGTAGAACCTCATGCCAGTTCAGATATAGAGAATCAAAATTTGTTTAAAAATAATTCAAAAATATATATTTGACTATCATCAATAGCTCTTTTCACCATCTCAGATTTTCGAATCGATCCTTTGTGATAACCGAATTTCCTTTGCTTACATATCTATATCGATACTTTGAAATAATCAAGTCGACCCTTAAAAATGATCGAATCGCCCATCCGAAATGAGTACGTGAAATATCTAAGATAATCGAATCGACCATTAAATACGAAATAGTAAAATGTCTGATAAAATCAAATCGACCATCCGAGATTTCCAAACCGACGCTTCAGAATGATCGGGTCAGCCAGCTTGAGATGACCGAGACGACGGTCTGAGGAAATCGAGTCGACTTTCTGAGATTGTCCATTTAAACCTCTTGTTTTTACTTTATAGAGATAGTCGCTTTAGCCATATTCAAGAGCTGTCCTATAGTCCACCCTGCAATATGAGCTGTTTGCGCGTTTATATTGCTAAACAGACCTTCCATTTTTCTCCGTGTACCTTGTCTAAAGCTTTTTCTAGGTCAGAAAAAGCACAGAAAACTTTTTTTCCTACTCTCAAACTTTTTTCTGTGATTTGCCTTAAGCTAAATATTTGATCCGTACATGACCTTCCTGGCAAAAACCCACTTTGCACTTCCCAAATCTTTTCTTCTGTAATTTTCATTACCCAACGAATAAGTATTTTTGAGTATATTTTACTAACGGTAGTTAATAAGATAATTCCTCAGTAATTATTGCAGTCGCTTTTATCTCCCTTCCTTTTGTATATTGGTACGATAATCGCTATTTTCGTGTTCTACATCGCAGCTGTGACGCCTTACGAGCTTCATCTCCGAGTTGTTCCCTAAAATAGTCTCTGTAAGCGTCTAGTATTCCGTCTGCATCATATAGCATTTCCCCATTACTATTCCTTATGTTGACAAATTCTGTACATTTATTTCAATTTATTTTTTTCTAAAGTAGTTTCTTGATTCCTTCAATGTCGTTTTGTATTTTCTTCTATTCTTCTGCTCTAATTTGATCTTTACTCTTCTTAATTAATCGTTTGAGTATTCTCTTTTTGTGTCTGTAATCAATTATATGTCTATTTCTTTTCTCGTCGCTAAGGCCTGCGATGTTCAAAGTTTTCCTGTACGCTTCTTTCTTTGAATTTTGGCAGCCTGAATTTCATCATTCCACCACGCATCACCAGACATTCTTCCTACAACTGCGGTACCACACACTTTGATCGCACACCTAACAATGATATCCCGGAACTTTCTTTATACGCACTTTATATCTTTTATTTTTATAAGCTCCTTCCATGTTGCCCTGCCTATCCTATCGATTATCTTATTTTGGAAATCTATTCGCACATCCGGTTTCTGTAGGTTCTCAATTTTTACTTGCGTTTGTTTTGTTTTCTTTTTTCTCTTTTTTTTTCATCCCCGCCTTTCAACACGCCTTTTTCTATGTCTCTACTTTCGCATCCCTTTTTCTTTGTCTCAGGTGCACATAAAATATGTAGTTACCTTACGACTATAGTTCCTCGCAATTCTTTGATCTTGCGATAATTTACCCTCCTAGCATTCCAAACATCCAGTCTCCATTGTTCCCCTAAAACATGACCTTTAGATTTACCGTGTGCATGCATTTTGTCAAATAAAGTTCCAGTTCTTTCCGAGGCTATTTTATAGTTTTTATTATTCATTTTTTAGATTATAAGCCCAACTACCACCTGTATGCAATAAGTTTATTTTCTTAGTCGAAATCATGACAAAGTTAAGTAGCAATTCTTCATATGGTTGAGATTGTAGTTATAACGTCCGTCCCACAAAAACTTCAGTTAATAAGCGTGGAGCGGGAGAGGGAGGGGGGGGGG
>NC_046662.1:87304236-87337408 GCF_010883055.1 Belonocnema kinseyi | reverse complement strand
AGATTCTGAAATTAGACTGCAAAGTTATATTCATTGCTTATCGAAATTGATAAATATTCTGAGAGTTCGTCGTGCCTCATACTCTTATTTTGTACGAAGTAGACGTCTTCCAAAACGTATGTGTGTATCCGCATGCGTGATGAATACACCCGCTAATGAGGGACCGGTTTTCATGTAAATAAAGGCGGCACAAGAGCGCAAGCGCCCGCACTTATGCGGAACAGTCCACAATCTACATACCAGCACGCTGCTGGTACATATCGCGGATTGTTATACTAGTACATACCTACTTGGCACGTGTGATCTGTCTTTCGGTTCCGGTATTTGCATAGAATCTCTTGTTCCGGGCGCGAAATTTTTGTGATTTTCTGTTTTCTAATATTAGAATCTACGTGACTCCAATTTCGGTCATAGAAAAGTATCTAGTCTCCAGTCATAGTTGCGAGAACTGAAGGCGGAAAGATCTTGCGTTGGCGAGGTTATTGCGTCGTCAAGACTCGAAAACACTTCATTTTTGGTTGAGAGTATTAGCTTTTCTTTCATTGCCTTACGGTAACAGATCATATAAGTCGCATCCAGATTGAGTTCTTGGTCATTCTTGTCGTGTTTGTTAAAAAGTTCTGCATCTGTGAAATTCGTGTTCAGAAAACCCAGGAATTATCAGCCAAAAACGTCTGTCTCTGGTAAGTTCAAACCAAATTGAAAATGACTTTTTTTTTAGATCATGATGGGTCTCTGCGAACAATTTTTGGTACCGCTAGTAACAAGACTTCATTCACTTTTTAGAAACTACTATCAGTAGCTCTGTAGCTTCTCGAAATTTCGGCAATTTTTGTCTTTATAAAACAAATCAATATTGCTTTAAAATTTTGGATCTTAAATCCGGAAGAGTTTGCTTATTATTGCAAACTTCTTTTTATTTGTGCTTGAAATTAATGCAAGGAACAAATAACGATTTAAACAAATGTATGCATTCTGACAAAAATTAGGACACATGATTGAATCCCTGTATGTGATAACTGGAGAAAAAATTATACGATTTAAAAGTAATTGTTTCATGCGTATCCTGGAAAGTTTGTCTAGTCATTTTTTTAAGTTTTGTAGTTTGATTTTGTATATCGACTTACTGAAATTGAAAAATTAGCAGTCCAGTCATCTAAATGCATTATTTATGTATAAATTGCATACAAGTGACAAGAATGGAATCTCCCACGAAAGATGTTTTCACATATTTCATATTTCTTTGCTCTTTGTTTCGTTATCATCAAGTGCTCAAAAAATTCCTCTAGAATGTCCTTGCAATTAGTAAATACTTTCATATCCTGAATTGTAGCAATCTTTTCTCTTCTGAAGAATGTATTCTCGATGGCACTTTATGCAACAAGTTGTCCTTCACGGATCTAAGACTAACTTTACGAGCAGAACTTCCTCATCTAATTACTACATCGTGAGAACTTTGTTGTTTAAGTTTACTTCAAGCTTTTTTAAAATCAAAAAACATTGAAAATATTTCTACCAAATAAATAATTCATTATAAACATCAGCAGATTTAATTCCAAGAATTATTAGTTGTAGGCTGATTATTACATATACTGCCAATTAAGTTGCTCATCCTTACCAATTCACTGAAAAATTGTGTCAATTGCGTCTAATCGATCGAAAAGTCATTTTTAATTTTAAATCTACTATGACCCGTGCAGAAATAGGCCTAATTTTTCCCATTTGAAAAGTGGCGCTAACAAAGCCCAAACCAGTTTTTATAGTTTCAAGAAAATTAAATCACGATGGAGCACAAATGCCACATTAAAATATAATTATCTATCATTAACTATAAACACACTGTTGTTGTTTCCCACATATTAATGAAATAAAAAAAAAATTTTATGGAGTTTTGTGGCCTCTTGTCTGAGTGGGGAATTAATGAGAGACACTCTATTACCGCACATCCTTCATTGTCGAACTCGTTGAACGTTTCGTCAACCTAGCCTATTTTAGATGGTTGATGCTTTTATGAATATCCGTGATATCAATATTTTCATTAAATAGTTTTTAATAATATTTTGTAGAAAGCGATGTAACAGCTTAATTAATACGTAGAAAAAGGAGACAAAATTGAATTATTGTAATCTAATCTGTAATTTCAGTTGCATAATACTAAATGAAGTACATTCGTCTTTATGAAAGTAGTTTTTGTTTATAATTATTATAATTCTAAAAAGTCGGGCATACCATAGAAAAACTGGACAGGCCCGGGCAAGTTTATCATAAGTAGGGCAATGATCTGCAAAAGCGTTACACGCCATGTGACCCTTGCTATTTTACCCGACGAGGCCGATACCAAAAGTAGGGGAAACTGGTCAGTACCTTACCAGGTCCACATTTAGATTCCTGCATAGGAAATTGATCGAATTCAAATATAAGGCTTAATTAGGTTCTCTATCAATAAAAAGAGTGAGTGGACGAGGAATCTAGTAATTTGAGTGCAATTCACAGATATTGTATAGCAGTTATTGGAAAATTAAACAATTATTAAAATGATAACTTCTTTTTTATACACGATTTCTATAAATTTATATAGTATTTTAAATTAGTTTAGTTTTTGCCTCTTTTTTTTGGTAAGAATTCTAACATTACGAAACACCTCTTCTCTAGGATTAACAATTTTCCATGAACTCTAGAGTGACGCTAATTACCCAGCCTTCAACAAATTAGAACATACGTAAGGCATCCTTCACAGAAAAAAAAGCTCTATCAGTGAACTATCTCTATCATAGCAAATATTTTACTGGAACTATGTATCTTCAGAATTTATTTTATTTTTATAATTCTAATCTATTTTTTCCGAAATAAAATAACAATATTCAGCTATTACAACTTTTAGAGGGTTTCAAACTTTTTGGAAATGAGCTGAGGGGTATTGATTTCTTGTTAGGAAATTGTTTTTTACATATACACATGACGTACAACGTTATTAATGGTATGACGGTGAATGTTGGCACAAATTCTATTCAGGGTCGACGCCAAGAATGAGATCGATAAGACGAGCTTGGTCCGCTTGTAAAAGTCAACGTGGTCAGTCTATCGCCGGCTGAACTATTAGTCGTAACGTACATTTGTTTTCTAAACAAATGGCCATTTTTTCGTGCGAAAATCGTGTTGCAGAGTAAAACCCATAATCAAATTTCATTGAGAATGAACTGATTAATTGTTCCAAGTCTGGTGACAGCATTCTAATTACGCAATAAAGTTACCTGAGGTCGCTGAAGGTAGATCCGTGAGTAAATATAGAAATAGAAATTATGTACATTTAACAGGAACATGAAAAGTTGGAGGACAAGAACTTACCAAGTTCCTGTGTAGTCTCGGATAAATTTGTGTTAGGCAAACTAATACAAAAAATAAAATAATATTGCATGAAGAAGTAAGTAAAATTGTTTCTTTGAGATAAAGAAAAAGTTTGTTTAAATATAAATAAGAGCTGTTATAATCGAGGTTATGATTCAAGTTCGATCGTTTCGTAAATCAATGACGACCAAATTACGTTTTCACGTGCACGCGACTGTGGGAATAAATATAATTAAATGATATTCGTTTGCGCAATTCTAAATTCCTTTTCCCACTGCTGATATAGAAGATTATTTGAATCGGTAAAGAAGTCTACTGCCTGCAACATATAAGAGTTGTTGTTTATGCTAATGCGTGTCCATGTCTCACGAGTAGTTGCGTGGATATTTCTGTGTAGGTGTACCAACGGGTTATTCTTTTTCTCTACAGATGTCTCTATTGATGCTATAATTACTATTTTATTTAAACTTTATAATTGTTTATAATTTTGACATAACCAAATATGTAAAAAAAAATATTTATCATTTTCTTCAATTTCACCAGGATTAATTTGGGGGATAAACATTAATTCAATCAAGCATGATTTACAAATATTAAATAATGATTACCCTGATTAAAAAGTTTTATATTATTTGACAACAAAAATTAATATTTTCTAATCCGTTTCCTGTATCCACAATTTTAAGAATTGTCTTCATATTTATAATATACGCTTTTAATAGAAAGTCTATCAAAATAAATAATCAACTAATCTTCTTTATCAAAGTGTTTCGTGGTTTCCTGCTAAAAAAGTAATCAATTTATATTATACGTTTAGATGTAATTGCTAGTGATTTCTATTAAAGTAAATTACGCCAGTGGCCCAGGAATTCTTATAGATTCCTATAATCTTTCTAATAAAAATGTAGTAAGATCCTATCAAATGTGTTCTTCAAAATTCCTAACCATTTTAATACGCTTCTTTAATAGAAATCCAATTTAATCCAATCAAAAATAATATCCTTCATCCATAAATTTAATATGCTTTTTTGTTACAAATAAAATCTGTCAAAATTTGTCGGGAAATCTGATCATTTGTTATCAATATTTTCTCATTAAGACTCCATCAAATCGTAACCGCACTAGAATTGTATCAAATCCTACGTTTTAGTATCCTGGAAGTTTTTTAAAACACTATATGTCGAGAAATCTTATAATGTTCTATCAACATTTTCCCAATAATTCTATCAACTCTTATCCCCCGCCAGAGTTTTGTCCATCCTATCTATCTAAGTCTCTAAAATTTCTATCAAATTCTATCTGTTGTTTTTAAAACTTCATATTTCTTTTATCAACAATTTTTCATTGAATCTATATTAAATCTTATCCACGCGAGACTTGTATTTTATTTGTTTCACACAAATAGAAAAATTTGTATTACAGTGAAACTCTTCTATAGCGTCGATTGTGGGGTTGACGGTGGGTGGGAACTAACTCATTATAGCCCGCTCCACTTTTGTTTGTTAACGGCTGAGCGCTCGCCTGAGTGACAGCTGATATCCCGCGCAGCCTGCTCAGCTTCTGTTAGACCTATATGCGGCGCGGCGTCAATCCTCGTAAGGGCTATAGAAGGGAGGGCTATTGAAGAGTTTCACTGTATTTCATTCTACTCTTCGAGAAATATATTCTTATTAGAACTCTTCTAAATGTTATACAATGAGAACATTTTTATATGGAAGTATAAGGTATCTCGACGGATACCATTTGATATAAATTTCAGATATTTTAATACTTAGGACTTTATACAAGTATGGAGTTGATAAAATTTGAATGAATTTGAATGGGAAGCTATTGATAAAAAAGTATAAGATTTTTGGACAAGTAGAGTTGAATAATAAATTCGAAGGTTTTAGGGCTTTTCAGGTGATACAAGAAATAGCATTTAATACAATTTTAATGAGAAACTATTAATAGAAAAATCTAAGATATCGCGGTAGATAGAACTTTCTGGAAATTTTTGAAAATTTCGAAGATAGGATTTGTTATAAATTTTGCGTTGGTAGGATTTCATGGAGGTTTAATGAGGACATGTTGTTAGAATAGTATAAGATTTCTCTATGGATATAATTTGATAGAAATTTTCGAAATTTTGTAAGAAGAATGTCTATCAAATGTGCTGATAGATTTTGATTCGTGAAATTTGATTGATTGAATCATGTAGGATTTCTATCAAATCTGATGATGGAATTTGTTCCATGAAATTCGTTTGATTCAATTTGATAGGATTTCTCTCAAATGCGTTCATAAAATTGTATTTAAATTTTACTTCTTGATAGATTTTGATTGAAGTTTCCCGAAATGTAAAGGAATATATTCAATTTCACGTTTTCCCTGGATAGACACTAGGCATTCTATCAAATACTATAATTTTCTATACTATTTTTCAGCCGGGTGAACTATACATATGAATTAATATAATTAATTAACAAAAATGTATGTGTTGATTTTTAAGTTTCGATATATTTTTCTCTTGAGCCTTCTTCTTAAATGAAATACATCAAATATTTAAAAATTCTATAAATCTAGAGAAAACATTTAGTTTCGTTATTTTTTTCAATCCCGCTCTGGTTTTGTCAAAATTGGAAGCATTTCATGTCAGGATAACCATTATGCTAGGGGCACCCGCCAGACATGTAACAAAAGATTCAGAGCCAGGTGATCGAGTGCCAAGACTGGCAAGCTGCATGTGCCGGCGATGTTCAAACATGAAGATCTTTCCAAACTTGTGCCTTGGGCATCTGCTGATTTATGGAATTATTTTTTCGAAAACGTTCTTAACCCTCACATTGCAATTAAAAAAATGTAGTCCAGATTTTTGTATTTAGATTCTTTTATTTTAATGGAAAATTGCATAATTTACCGAGATGAATTTCTAACATTTTTTCCTACGTACCGGAAATTAACTTTTTTCTAAGAAGTTTTTATTCATCAATTATTGACTCAAGTTGAAAAATATAATTCTAAGATCACTTTTCCGCTGTAAAAAAGGCGACCCAATTCACACAGTAATATAATCTTTTGTCAAATTACTTATTACATAACCAAGTGGAAGTTTAAATAATCTCAGGTGAAACCAGGTCAAGATTGCTGAAACTGTAAACAAAAAAATAGGAAAACTGGAGATAATACTTTTGCAGGGAAAGCTCACGCCCACGTAACTTGACACTTAATTCTCAAGATTTGCTAATTATTTTTTCGCTCGTTGCCGCTACGGAAAGACGTGAAAGAATCCCTTGTACTCAAAAGGACCCTGAAAGGAAATTTTCCATGAAAAAGACAGAAAAGATGCAACAATATAAATGACAGCCAAGAAAAGACCTTGTACGGAGAAAATGATCCGTGTAATGATACAGTCGTATTTCCATTACTTAATCAAATTGCTGATGACTTCATCGGCACCTTCCAATATACCTTCGCAGAATGCCCTCTCAGTACAATGGAACATACCGATCTAGACTCTTGGGTATGATCATTCAAGGACGTAGTAAATAATAATTTATAAAATGAATTTCTCATCTTGCCTAGATCAGAACTAAAAAATATTGTTGTATAAAACGTTTAAAAATATAATTTTTTAGAAATAAAGCATCCCGCGAACACCGAAAAATGTGTCCAATAAAAAATACAGAACTCAACCTGGGACTATTGGACGAACGCAAAAACGTTATAATAATCGAAAGCCTCCTTCTTTGAATTTTTATGTAAGATTTCAATGCTAAGTAAAAGACAGAACAATATAAAGATCTGGACGGTCTAGGAGATTTGTATCAAATAAAAAAATCTGATCTATCAAAATGTCCAAGGCAGTATGGAAAAATATGAAGGATTCTAAAGCAACTAAAAAATTCGAACTGTGGAGCAGGGACCAGATTTGTGCTCTTTTTGTTTATTTCATATACTTCTTCACTTTTTTACGTACAGAAATAAAATTTAATGACCTAAATTAATACTACTACATACAACGCAGTTCGCTAATGCAGAAAATTGCCCGCCATGTATATCTACCGAAATCGTCCTCACATGCAGATCGGTCTCTCAATAAGAAACTGGGGTGGAAGCATTTCCGCGAAATGAAAACCCCTCTCACAGAAAAAATGAAAGATAAAGTTTACATCGATTCCAGGTGAAAGATTCACCACAACAAAAATCAACCTTAGCAGATAAACTTTACATGAATCGAAGTTAATTTGCGATTTTTAACCGTGCCTGGATAATCTTTCGCCTTATAATTGCTCCATTTTTATTCGAGGTGCAGCGAGAATTACGAGGCCAGCGCTTTCTATCATCGTTTAACTTCATTAAAAAGGAGAGAAGTGGGGATTCCCATTTGTCTGTCGTTGTTGCGCTTTTTTCTGAATGGTTTTAAATAAGTTATAATTCGTCTACAATAGTGTAATTTGTGTCGGAGGAGATACCACCTTGATCAAAAAGTGTTAGGACTCGTCACCGTGTGGCCCTCTCGTTCGCCCGACTTCAATTCTTCTTTTTTTTTGTGTTGGTAGAAGTGTCATTTTCGTTCTGTCAGATTTTCAGCTTGATGGATTGAAATTTGTTGAAGTGACGCCGTATTGTGTACATCTATCTTTGCGTTTGGTTTCAATTTTTCACCAAAAAAAATGTAATCGACTTTGAAAAACGCCATCGTTATCCGTCCGTTATTTAGCTCCCTGCGACTTTTTCCTATTCGGTCGACTCAGAAACCGCTGCGCGGAATGAGTTACAGTACCCGAGATGTGGTCATGGAAAAATCGAAGATGGCTCTGATGACTATACCGAAAACCGATTATAAAAAATGTTTGGAGGATTGGATCAAGCGCTGGCATAAGTGCGTTGCATTTTATGGGGAGTACTTTGAAGGGGAAAATATCGATTATGATGAATAAACTTGTATTTTTGATATTAAAAATAAAGTCCTCAAACTTTTTGATCAAGGTTGTATATCAGTAAGAACAAAATTTTTTGTTGTTGCTGATTCTACATTTTTTACCAAAACCTAACCTAACCTCGGTGAAAATTTTGTCAAAATATGTTTAATTTTTAACCGTTGCAAGTCTTACCTTCAACAAATTTTAACTTTTGTTTTTTCTGCGATTGTTTTAAATCTGGTGTCCCGATTTATAGCTCGAATTCATTTATACTTGGCCGTTTTCCCATTTCTGCTAAGGACGCCGTAGCAGACGACAGCATTTATTCCATCGTACAGAATAAACTTTTGCCAAATAACAAGTAAACTTTAATATCGGGAAATTATATATGCAACAAAATTTAACTTTAGTTTTTTCTGTGCTCCACTAGCTTTCCACTTGTCATGAAACACGATACGGTGACGGTGTACACTACTCAGCGAGCGAAAGTGTATGTAGGAGGGGAGAAGCTTCCGAGCTCAAAGTTGGAGAAATACAGTATCTTATTGAGAAGCCGACGTGTACTAACCGGGAAACTTATTATCTCTTGCGAGAAACGACCAGTGCCGGAAACCTGGAGTTTCTTTTACATTTGTAATTGAAAATTTGCGTGATAACTACCTCATTTGATCATTTTTAATAATAAATATATTTCATTTAATATACATATTACTTTAAATTCATTACTATACATTAGCTTCAAATGCTTAGTACATACACACTTTTCCTGATTTGTGTGAATTCTGGAAGACTGATAAGATGAATTTTTTTGTGTCAAATAATTTTGATTGTAAAAGCCTTAACAAAAATGTAGCTGTCAAGCTGTAAAACAAAAACCGCTTTCTTTTAACTTGGGCATGATTATATAAATAAAAAATCATTCTGACAACAGGGCCCAGACTTTTGTTGAAATTCTGCCTGATTTAAAATGGAGTTTTTGAAAATTATATAACAATATAGTAAACCATAACAAAAATTTATTTTCAATATAAAATTATTATTATTTATTTAAAAATATATCGGTCACAAATGAATGAAAAAAGAAACTCATTTTGCACAAGTTTTTATTACTTCGACAGAACAAGAAATTTGGGAATTCCAAAGTGGATTTGTAACAGGAAGATTAGGTATGGATCAAATATTTAGCTCAAAGCAGATCACATAAAAAAGTTTGAGAGTAAGGAAAAAAGTCTCCTGTGCATTTGTTGACCTAGAAAAAGCGTTTGACAAGCTGGATAAAAGTAAACTCTGAGAAGTCCTTAGATACTACAAAGTTAAAGGATGGCGTGTAGTCCTTATGGCTATTTATTATATTCGAGGACAAATGTCGAAGAATGGCCCTATTCGACGAAGAAGGTGTGGATCTTGAACAGTAAGGGTACGTGGGTTAGCGTCTTCAGATGGTAAGGTTTTTATGGCAGGATCAATCGAAGGTTTTCAAAGAATGTTGAACAAATTGAATACAAGATTAAAAATAATGGGCCTCAAAATTAACGTAAATAAGTCAAAGATTGTGATATTTCAAGGTAAGAAGGTTGTCGGGAGAGCAGGGCCCATTCCCAGATGTAAAAAATATATGAAATAAAGCTTAAAGGGAAATACATCATTGTATATTTATACCGACTGTTCTATATGGTAGTGAAACATGGATCTATTAGGAAAAGGGTATAAGACTACAATTAACGCGATTGAAATGAAATTGCTGCGCATAATATGTAGGAAAACACTGATGGATAAAGTAACGCGATAATCCTCAAAGAATGTGATGCAGGAGAGACAGAAGTTGACATATGGGAAATAAATTGGTTACGATTGTTTGGGCATGTTGGGAGTATGCCAGATGAACGACTATCGAAACAATTGTATCAAGCCAAAGTAAATGATAGTGTGCCCAGTGGCACCACTGGAAGAATGCTTGAAATGTGTGAATGTGAACCTAATTCGAAGAGACATGAAAAGCCATAGAAACACGAGAGCTTGCATGAAAATATGCATGGACGTTAAGGAAGCTAGAGAGGTATGCCAGGACAGAAAAGTGTGGTTACAAATAGTTAATAAAAAAGCGTCAGTAGAGTGAATAACGCCTGAAACAAAAGACGAAAGAAAAGACCTTGGATACAATTTTATGAGGTACTTCACTTGGAGTGATCGTTAGAGAGCTTGATCAGCAACCTGGGTCGGAATAGTGTTGCAGAACAAACGTCTTATTTAATTAAATAACACGACAATTCTAGACAAATATAAAAAGTCTATACCTCCTTCCTCACATTATCCCTTTCTCAATGAGTGAGTCACGCCTACCATGAAAAGAAAAAGGCCTAATGGTATATACATAATTTTCTGTAAATTTAAAGAAAAACTACATGGTGAAATATTTAAAGGTGAGTAATATTATCCATTTTGGATAACAAATTTCTTATTTTTTATATAAAAGATTCATGGAATAAAAAGAGAATAAAAGAGAAAGTTTGAATAATCCCTAAAAATAAATATATGGAAATCATGGAAAATATGTGCCTTCTTTGATCTATTGTCGCAACCATCTTTATTGCGCACTGCCGACGGTGAATATAGATTTTTCCAGACTGTCTGGGATTACGTGCAATAACGATGATCCATTTCTCATTTCATCTCAAATAAAACTGCTGGTTTGAATAAGGGCATATAAACTTATTTCGCCGAGAGTGGAAAGACCCCTGGAGGTTTTAAAATACATTTTTGAATGTTAATTTTCAAGGAATATATCTAGATGTAGAATTTCATTGCGCATCTTTTGTCCCCGGGGCAAAAAGTTGTAGCTTTTTTAGTTTTCTAATTGAAGCCAAAAACTGTTTTTTTTTTTTTTTTCAAATAAATTTTTATTCTTTTTTCACTTCAATTCATGCTCAGTTAGTCAATTTTTAGGATTTTTAAATAAAATTTTCAGAGAATGTAGTTCGAAATGTTCTTCGACTGATAGACCAAATTTAATTTAGACATTTATTTTCAACAAATTTTTGTAAATTTTTGTCTGAAGCGTGGCGCTCATCGGACTTCTCTAACTCTAACGTTTCAATTCGATAGCAGCTAGGCCGTGCGTGGGCTGTAGCGAGAGTTTCAGATTCGATTCATAAGACAGCTCCGGCGCAAAAAATAAAAACTAATCAAGCAGATAATATTAAAGTGTTAATTTACATAAATAAATAATGACTCTCGTTACAGCCAGCGCGTGCGTCGCGTAGCCTCTATCGACTTGAGACGTTAATAATTTCTTCAATATCAATTCGATTTGGCTTATATTTTCCAGAAAACTTCTTTGTACTGTTGTTAAAAACTTTCTCGCTAAAAGTTTTTTGTTCCTCCAAATTCGCTCGATAAAAGAAACCCTGGAAGTTAGAGAAGTCTGATAAGCACCACACATCAGAAAAAAATTACAGAAATTTTTTTAAAATAAATTTTTGAATTCTTCTTGCTCTATCAGTCGAAGCACATTTCGAACTAAATTTCCTTAAAATTTTATTGAAAAGTCCGAAAAACTGACGGACTGAGCACGAGTTGAAGTGAAAAACGAATTAAAATTAATTTTTTCAAAAGAGTTAGTTTTTTGGCTTTAATTAGAAAACTTAAAAATCTACAGTTTTTTGATTGAGGAAAAAAATACGCAATGAAATTCTACTTCTAGATATAATCTTTAAAAATTAAACTTCGAAAATGTGTTTGAAAACTTCCAGGGACCTTGCCACTCCCGGCGAAATAAGTGTATGTGCCCTTATTCGATCCGACCCACAGTGAGACCAAATCGTGAAAAGATGGCCAAAATAAACAAATTAAAAAAGTTTAATTTCAAAAATTGGAAGGCATAGGATTGGTAGAGAAAGAATCAAAGTTTTAGAATCGATGCTATCTGAGACTCTATTTCAATTACCTACCTTTCTGTGACAGTTTAAAAATGACCTTCGTTCTGTGAACAACTGTTGATACCGAAGCTATAAAAGTGGTTCTGTGTTTCGGAGTTTACAGAAAATCTAATAATTAAGATTTTTTAATTCTGGAAAATGGATTCATCTGCTGTTGGTAAGTACTATCCCAGCGAGCACAAATGTCCCAAGCGTCCCCCGTGCGAAAATGATCAAATAAAAAAATCCAACTCTAACCAAAAATGCCTTCGACATGTTGGGCAATATAAGCTTGTGACAACATTTCAACACAGAAATGTTTATAATAATAATAATAATAATAAATAAATGAATACAATTTTAATTTTTTAATTTTTTAATCAATTACAATAATAATAATAATGATAATAATAATAATAATAGTAATAATAATAATAATAATGTATATTCAAAAACCTCGAAAACCCCCTAAGACAACGTTTGGAAATAATTATAAATTTACTAAGCATACTCATCCGCCACTTCGGATCGGTCATTTTTTTAAAATTTTTGACATCGGATTCGTGATCAGTGAGCTCAAAACTCCCCTTATATCAATTTTGAAAAGAATACAAAATTTATTTAACATACTCGTCCGCCATACTGGATCCGCCATTTTGTTTTTAAAATTCTTGATACCGAATTCATGATCAGTGATCTTAAAAAATCCCTTATACTAATTTTGAAAAGAACTAAAAATGTATTCATCATACTCATCCGCCATATTGGATCAGCCATTTTGTTTTTAAAATTCTTGATACCGAATTCATGATCAGTGATCTCAAAAAATCCCTTATACTAATTTTGAAAAGAACTAAAAATGTATTCATCATACTCATCCGCCATATTGGATCAGCCATTTTGTTTTTTGAATGTTTGACATCGGTTTCGCAATCAGCGACCCTAAAAACCCTCGCGTAGCATAATTTGGCTCATTTTATGAACATTTTATACTTTTGGTCAGCTTTTCTCAATTTGGTCCCACTCTGCGGCAGCTGAATTATAAAATTGTTTCCCCCGTGGTGATCTTTACGTAAGTTCAGTAGTGACAGTGATTCATGTGAACGTTCCATTGTTTAATATTTTAAGACAAATTCAAATACAATGTAGACAATGTAGTCTAATCCGCAGACAGTAATCTGGAATTGACAAGCTGTTTCAAGGAACAAGTTCATGGTAGTTCAATAAAACGGGTTCAGTGCGTCTCGCGACTTCATTGCTTTTAACAATGCATATTGTTCTTGAATATTACCTCCCGATAAATCAACTGCTTGTACCTTAAAATAATAAAATTCCTTTTTTTGTGCAGATACAGGCGAGGAAATCAAACTTTTCACCTTGCGAAGGATTTTAATTGTAAAATTTCCGATTTTTTCTCGGATTCCTCCCATTTACTTTTCTTTTTTTTTATCAAATTTCAATAAATACAACATTATTGCTCATTTTTATGCCCAGTAGCATCTAAAATATATGTTTTTAGCTTTGGTTAAATTTAAAATTAAAAAAGAAAATTTCTTCCTCATGACGTTTCTTGTTTCGCTGAAAGAAGCCTTACAACTTACAACGTTTAGCGATGCTGATTATACAGGGTGCCTAAAAAGTCCCGGGACGGTTGCATATTTTCTCAGGTAAAATATTTGTCAAAAAAGTGAAGGTTATTCTTAAAGTAAATTTCAACGAGGAATTCAATTGTGACCTTCATTGGACCTTGAAGTTGACCTTCATGGCTTTTTGAAGGTCAACTTTGTTTTTTTAAATGGAAACCCTCTTTTTTTACATTTGCAATCAATAGAGCGAAAAATTCTACGTTCAGTTACGTACTTAAGTCATAGGTAAATTGTAACGTTCAAGGTCAGTTAGAGGTTATTTGAAATTAACAAAGTTTTCCAAGAGGTCAGTATAATGCCTGAAGTAAATTTTAACGAAAAATTCATTGGTGAGCTCTGTATTGATCTTGGATACAGCGTTTTAAATATTGTAAAATCATAAGGAAATTTTTCATTAAAAGTTCCAGGTGTTCTGGTGAGACTTCTGTTCCTCTCCGAAGAGTTATACAGTCCTATGTTGTTCTTCAATGCCTAAGTCAATACCTAAGGCGATACCATAAGTTCTATACCGTTTTTCCATACGAATATTACGAATCGAAACTAAATTTACGTATTACGAGTACATAAGTACTATCTTTCGCTAAAAGGTTATTATTGCGTAAGCTAAACTTTCGGAACGGGAGAAGGTATCTGTATTAATGATGCGTGGTTGGGAAGATCGAGTTCGATCTTATCATCAAGTTCGTTTGCTTTTTAATCGCACTTTTCGCAATGGAGAAGGATTAAATCCTGTCTCAAAATCAACAATTGAAAGAACTGTAAGGCGCTTTATCAATTATGGATCTATCAAGGACCTTCAGAGAACTGGTCGGCCAAAATCTGCAGGATCTGAGGAGATGCAGATGGACATAGCCAAAGCATTTATTGAAAACCTACACCCTCGTTTACGTCGAGCTAGTGATGGGCGTGACGTTGCTTCTGAGACAGTGCAAAATATTTTAAAAAGCATTAATTTCCATC
Source organism: Belonocnema kinseyi (assembly GCF_010883055.1). Classification (NCBI taxonomy): domain Eukaryota; kingdom Metazoa; phylum Arthropoda; class Insecta; order Hymenoptera; family Cynipidae; genus Belonocnema; species Belonocnema kinseyi. The sequence goes on along the minus strand of NC_046662.1, from coordinate 87,322,639 downwards.
ATTACAAAGTTCATCTGGTACAAGAGCTCAATAGAAACGATTCTGATCGTCGGGTTGAATTTTGTGAAATTATGATGGAAAGAATTGATAAAGATCCTCTTTTCTTGTACAATACAGTATTTTCAGATGAATCTACTTTCATTTTAAAAGGTGAAGTTAACAGGCAAAATTGTAGATATTGGTCCGACACAAATCCTGATTGGATGTTGTAGAGTCACACACAATATCCACAAAAGATTAATGTTTGGGTCGGTATTTTGAATGATACATTGATAGGCCCTTTTTTCATCGATGGTAATCGCAATTCCCGTGCATTTTAGAGCTTCTTAGAAACCAAATTGTACCAAGAATAAAGGAGATTACAGGCGATAATTTTCAAAATATTTGGTTCCAGCAGAACGGAGCAGCGGCTCATTGCGGTAGGGAGATTCAAGCATATTTGGATAGCCAGTTCCCTCAAAGATGGATTGGAAGAAGGGCTGAAATCGAGTGGCCTGCTAGATATCCTGAACTGACGCCTCTCGACTTTTTTCTTTGGGGTTATTTAAAGAGCAAAGTATATTCAACACAACCGCAAAGCTGAGAGAAATGCAGAATCGGATTCTGCAACAGGCTACTTTGATTGATAGGGACATGATTCGTAATGCTGTAACTCATTTTTACAATCGCATAGCTTTTCGTCAAGAAGCTCAAGGTTTTCAGTTCAAACATCTGCACTGAAGCGTGAGAGGCAAGGGGACTCACGCTAATCAAGCACCCCGAAACGTGAGAGACAAGGACACTCACGCTAATCAAGCACCCCAAAGGGAACAGAATTTACTACGTCCGCGTCTTTGTTCCTGGTTAATGCTAAACGTAAACGTAAACTGCTTGGAAAAAAGCTTGAAAAAACCTTGAAGATCATCACCAAGATCAATACAGAGCTCACCAATAAATTTCTCGTTGAAATTTACTTCAGGAATTGCACTGACCTCTTGGAAAACTTTGTTGATTTTAAATGACCTCTAACTGACCTTGAACGTTACAATTGACCTATGACTGGCGTACGTCCCTAAACGTATAATTTTCCGCTCTATCGATTGCAGATGTAAAAAAGTGTATTTTCATTAAAAAAAAATTAGACCTTCAAAAAGCCATAAAGGTCAACTTTAAGGTCAAAATGAAGGTCACTATTGAATTCCTCATTGAAATTTATTCAAGGAATTACACTGACCTCTTGGATAACATTGTTAATTTCAAATTACCTCTAACTGGCCTTGAACGTTACAGTTGACCTATGACTTGGGTACGTACCTGCACGTAGAATTTTCCGCTCTATCGATTGCAGATGTAAAAAGGGGGTTTTCATTATAAAAAACAATGTTGACCTTCAAAAAGCCATGAACGTCAACTTCAAGGTCAGAATGAAGGTCACCATTGAATTCCTCGTTGAAATTTACTTCAGGAATGACCTTCACTTTTTTGAAAAATATTTTAGCAGAGGAAATATCCAACCGTCTTGGGACTTTTTAGACACCCTGTATATTTTTTCACTATCTTAAAGCGGCCTAAGAGCGGTACATATTTTGAAAAATTTCAAATTTGAAATAAATGATGTATTAAATAAATAGTGTAATGTTTCAAACCATAGTGGCCAAAAGTAAGATCGGATTTTTGCTTTAATCACAGGTGCTCCTGATTACAAGATTTTTTTATTGCACCCTACCCTCGTATATTATTTTACCATTTTTCGTATGAAAACTTACATTTAAAAATGTTGAAAAAACAGAAGTGATTTTTTTGCGCTTTATTTTCAAGTGGATAAAGTAGAATTTTTTGGCATCGAAATGCAATAAATGCAATAAAATAGTTATGCTAGCGAGTAAACCTAATGTAACCTAATGTAGCGAGTAAATCTTACCACGTGAAGGTAATTTTTGTGCTCGTTTTTATTGAAGATAAATACTATATTATTCTGAAATCAGGGCAAAGACGGACAGAACCGCTTTGTTTGTTTTTTTCCCCCGATATCGTACTCACCTCCGAAATTCGATTGCTTTCCTTCATCATTCTCAACATCATTTGAGAGCAAAAACTGAGGGGTGACCTACTCCTGCAATCTGGTGTACACTCACTCTGCACATGGACAAAATTAAGTTATAAGATATACTCGGAAAAGTGATGAAATATTACTCTGTGGCGCAGTAACGGAACCTTTCGTGCAACCACAGAGTAATTCTTACACTTTGGGAGAAATTAGTGAACCTGACTGCACCAAAGCGCAAAATTCACTCTGTGAGATTGTGAATTTGTATTCAAATCAAATGAGGATGAGTGATAATTTAACAATCTCACCCAGTAATCAATACTTTGTAGCGAGCGCTAGATATACCTAGTATTGTACGCTGCGTGTCTCGAAAGAGTAGAGGTTACACTTTCGCTTAGTAATGCTTGCTCCTTCTGGGAGCAAAAAATATAGTTTCACAGTAGAAATCTCTTGCATCAACAAGTAAAAGTCACAGTTGTGCCCTATTATAAAATCGTCGATAGACCTTCCATCACAGCAGCTCGAAACAGATGTTTTAATATAATGATAAATTTACAACAAAAAATGTTTTATTTTTAATAATAACTGCACTCAATTTATTTTTGAAATTATGCAATTACACGTACGGTTACTTACAAACGTAATCGAACACTTAAACGATATGAAAAATCGCACCCCGCTGGGGATTCGAACCCTACCTAAACAACCTAAAACCTAAGCCTATGTCGGACGCTCTAACTAGTCACGCTAATTTACCGCTTGGATTCTGTTGACAAAATCTCAGCCAACATTTTAGGGTGAAAAGCCAGGGTTAACAGAGAAATATTTTTTTTTTTTCGTTTTACACATTTTATATGAATAGGTGGATTTAAAATTGCTCCATGAAAATATTTCAATTTAATTTATTTAAATTTTAATAGTTAAATGTTTAATTTGAACATTAATTTAATTTGCAATTTCTGTTCAAATTCTGAAGCTCAACAATTAAATGGATTTTTTATTCTCAGATGTATTATAAGTGCAAAAGTATTTGAATTTAAATTTAATTCTCCAGCTTAAAAGAAGAATCGAATGATTATAGTTCTATTAATCTTCTTTGGTAGAAACCTGAAAGTAAAAACAAAAGCAGTTACAATAAATAATTGATTGAAACATTGGAGTTGAGAACATTATTTAAGACACAAAATACTTTAACTTGATTAATACTTTAACTTAAAAGTTGAATTTAAACATTGAATCGAAGGCTAGCTGAAATTAGAAGAAATAAGTCTTAAAAATGCAAATTTTTAAATGCTAAGAATTTTATACAATTTTGCTAAAAGCTAGTAATTATTTATACATTTTTATAACATATAAGAATGCACGTAATGTGATATAATAAATAGTATAACAGTATAATAAATTGCAAACACTGATAAGTAAAGTAAACGCTATTTATTTAAATATTTTTTAATTTTATTCCTGGAAAAAAATTTGAAGGGTTGCAGTATACAGAATTAGATATCTAACAAACAAAAACGAAATTTTTTAAGAGAGAAACATAATATTCCATAAAATCGAAACCAGCCTATAAAGATAAAAACAAAAGTTACTCCCGAGCTTAACTGTTTTTGAATTGAGGCCAAAAAAGTATAATTAAACAAAATTATCCAGTTCCGAGAAATAAATGTAGAAGTTTACAATCTCAAAGAGAATCAAATTTTGTGGGGTTTGAAAATTGTTTTTAAACAACGACTTTAAATTTATTCTTTAACTTTAAAACATAATAAAAACGTGCGCCCGAAATATGAGGAGGCTGAATGAGAATAAAAAAGAGCTTAGAGAACAAACTTATTCTGTTCCGAGAAAGTAAAGAATTAGTATGGCGGTGTCGCACTATAACAGTCACAAAAGTTTTAAAAGTGGCTTTTAGTTGAAATTGAAGATTTTAGGTTGGAATTTGATAATATTATAAAATACAAATTAGACGCATGGAAACAAAAATACAATGCTTGCAGATATGAAGTTTCTTATAATCTTAAAACATCTTTTAGTCTTAATTATAAACATAATTATGAATTAATAATTAATTATAAAAATGAACATAATATTGTAAAAAAAATCTTGCTTAGCGAATAATGCTGTTTTAACGTAACAATTATTTCCTCGGTTCACATTGTACCTCTAATTTGACACTGCGAAATTGGTGCAGGGTGAGACCCTATATTGGCATACCGGATTACTATTTCAAACTGCACAATCTACTTTGTATCCTACTACCCATCGCAGTATGAAAGGGGATAGCGTACAAGTTGTAAACTGTATAATTCTCTATTTTTAATTCACAACGAGAAAACGTAACGTCTACCAGTTTGTAAGTGAAACCTTACATTATGGAGGAGCAATTTAAACAGCGTGTACTAATGCTATTCCACTCTACAATGTCAAACTGTAATAGCTGCTTCATGCATTGCTACAAATGGTATTTTGACTAGTATATTTTCAGATTACTGATTCATACTGCATTCAATGCTGTGAAAACTGCTCATTTCACAGTGGATACGCTATAAACCTCACCTTTACTGTTCGAAATTGTACATCTTACAGTGTACTTTTTTCCGTGCAATCTTTTGCGATCCCATGCAATCTTTTACAATCTCTTGTAATCCTCCCTTGCGAAAAATTATTACAGGAAGTTGAGTATAGGTCTCTAAAGACTTTTTATAATAAATTTCTTATCATTTTTCGAAGGAATTCTAGAGAATTACCACGGATTTTAAGCTATTCCTACAGATTTAAAAACATTGTCACGGAATTTTAATTATTTCCAAACGTATCAGGAGATTTTCAAGGACGATAAAGTATTGCAACTAATTTTGAGGGACTATCCGTGTAGAAATATAAAGCATGAGAATTCCAGGTCCTGATGAGGTTGCCATATTTTATTTAAGGCCCGGATACGGAAATCCTATCAGGCCCTGATGGTGTTTCGTCATGCTAGGAATGAAATGGGCCGGGTCTAGCGAACTTTAGACGGTCCGTATCAGGTAACCTTTCCTTTGTCTTAAAGTTAAGTATATATTTCCTATCAAATTCTTTAAATTATTATTTTTTAATTAGAATGTAATAAATTTTGGGCTTTATTATAGAAAGTAAATATAAATTTAGTTAAAAATTAAATATATATTCAACTGAAACCGGCAGAATAACCGCCCTTTTTCTCAGCGCATACATTCTTGTTAGAAAACTAATTGGATTTTGAATGACATGATCGAAGCTATAAGAAGGAAAACAAAATAATCTCGCGCGTGTTAGTTTTCTAGTAGTTATCAACAATTAATAAAATCATTCTTTATAGAAAAAAACTCAATTTTACAGAAGCCTTATTGAAAAAGAAGATAAATATAATCATCTATATTTAACCTGACCTAAAAATGAAGCATTCGAGAAGCTACTTCAAAAGAGGTAGTTTTATGGAAATTTATTATTTCCAACACAGAAGAATTATGTACGAAAAATAATTTCAGAAAAGAATTACTCACACTATTATGCAGTATACTATTATTTTCTTGGCTAATCATAAAATTACAAGTACAATTACTGGAACCCATGATAAATCTACGATAATATTGTAATAATATTTTTATTGTTTTATTTTCAAAAATGTTACATTTGACCATTTTTCTAACAATTAAAGGTTTTAGAAAGTTTTTGAAAACTAAAAAATTTGTCGTTTTTTTCAATCGAATTCTACTCATACCTTTTTTTATTTTTTTACGATCCATTTTTTGTCAAAAGTATTAAATTTGAACGCGTTTGCACTTGATAGGCATTACATAAGGTATAACAAAGGTGCGCGTCATGTGCCTTAACTTGAGACCTCTTTTAGTACGCCTGATCTTCAACAGAGGTGCTCTAATGCTAATCCGTATCTCGTCCCGGCCGTAAAGTTACTGTAATTACGGTATAATTCAGACTGCCTTACTTAATAATCAGGGGAAGGTATTTGGGCCGTAAACGGAGCTGATCATGGCCGTTACATATATTTATTAATCAGGCATCCTGAGCCGGACCTGATCCGGGCTTATTTTGAAATAAGGTAAAATAGGGAAATTTCTGCACGTGGGTACCATGGATTTTAGGGTCTTTAGAAGGATTGTATAATGATTTCATCGATTTTCAAGAGATTAAAAAATATTATCATCGATTTCAAGAATTTATAGGGATTTTAGAAATTTTTAAAGATTTCCAGAAATTTCCGGCGATTTTAAGAAATTTGAAAAGATTTTGAGATTTTTAAACAATTCCGTTGGATTTCCAAGGACTTCAATATATTATTAGTGAACTTTGGATAATAAATTAATTTAAATTTCAAGGAACTTATGGATTCTAAAGATTTTGAGGGATTTTAAGAGATTTTAAGGACTTTCGCAAGAACTATTGATTTTATTAAATCTTGAACGATTTAAAGGGATTTTAACAGATTTCAAGGGTTATAACAAATGGCATGGAATTTCAAAGAATATTGTAATACAATAAAACCCTTCTATTGCGTCAGTTTTTCGGGCTTGCCATTAAGGGACAAATAACCTGATGGACTGCCGTTTGGACTGAAAACCTTTTTGATTTTCACGTCTGTGTGACCACCGCTCACTCGCCGCAGCTCATTTTGCTCCTATCCGTGGCGCGGCGACAATTCTGGGAAAGGCTATAAAAGATAGCGCCATTAAAGGGTCTTACTGTATATCCAAAGATTTTAAGGAATTTTTAGTGAGTTTTGGACAATAAAAGAAATTATATTAAATTTTAATTGTTTCCCAACGATTTAAAACATTTTAAGGGAGCTAAGGTACTTCTAGGAATTTCACAAGACTTATAGGATTTTATTAAATTCTCAAAAATTTTAAGGCATTTAAAATATTTCCAGAGATTTAACGTTTCTTTTATAGAACTTTAACGAGAAAATTTAATTTAATCTATATTCAAAATATTCAAATTATTTATACTTCTGCAATGGATTTTTACGTGTTCCAAATACTTCAAAGGATTTTAGGGGATTCCAAAAGATTGCAAGAGATATAAAATTTTTAAAGAATTTTCTAAGAATTTTAAATGATTTCCAAAGATTTTAAAGGATTTTTAGGGGTTTTAAGGTATTTTAAGGCGTTTTACAAGATTTAGATATTTTATTAAAACTTTTAGTGATTTCCGAAAATTTCAAAGAGATTCTAAAAGATTTTAAGAACTACAAACAATTTCAAGAAGTTTTTAAGAATTTTTTAGGCTTTCCAAATGTTTCAAGGGAATTTTAGAGATCTACAGACTTCAAGTGATTTGAAGATATTCCAAGGAATTTCATCAGATTGAAAGGATTTCAATTAATGTTCAAGGATTTCTACTTTAGGAAATAACTTACATTTTATTTTAAATAATTTCTACTAATTTCAAGGATTTCAAGGGCTATAAAGGATTTAAAAGAATTTAAAAGAATTTAAACAATTTCAAAGTTTTTGAAGAATGCAGAGAATTTTAGCAGATACAAAAATTTCAAGGAATTTGAAAGAATTTTACAAGTCTTAAAGGATTTTATAGGGCCTCGAATTATTTAAAGGATTGTTAAAAGGGATTTCAAAATATTTTAACAGATTTAAACATTTTAATTAATTTAAAAAATTTTTTAGAGGTATCAAATTATTTCAAAAGATTTTAAAAGGTTTTCATTAATTTCAATTAAATTTTAAGCTATTTTAAAGATATCAAAGAGAATTCACAAATTTTGGTTTTGTAAAGTTTGTTTGTGCAGAATCTCAAGTATTGCGTACTTCCATATGAATTTACGATTGATCTAAAATAAAATCGATCCTTTGCAGTTTATTTAGTTTTTACATTAATTGTTTTGATGTTTTCGTATTGTTTGTCCTAATTTTTATCATCCTCTAATAGTTTTCTGTATAATGATATTCTATAATTAATTGCCTATAATTCATGGAATCTTTTGAAATCTTATTCAATATTTGTCTGTAACATATATGCAATCGTTTGTAATCTTGCAATCTAGTCTCCACAAAAAATTCGAGCAAATCAACCTCACGTGAAGAACCTTTTTGGAATTTTTTGAAAAGAAATACTTTAAATTTAAAGAATTTGAAATTTTTAAAATTCAAATTAGTTCTTGAAATTGAACAATTTATCATTTCAACTAATAAGATAAAATATTTTTATTCACGGATTTTAGATCAAATATTATGGAAAATCTATCGCCCTGGTAAGAATATTGAGTGAGCTTCGAAAACTCATTCGTAACTGAATAATTTAAAAATGAACCTTTTAAATTTAAATTTTTATGTACTAGAGTATGGCGATTGCCAAACTTGAAAAAGAAACTCTACTTTTTTTCATTGTACGTGGTAATGGTAGCCATCTAATTACGAATTTTTGTAGATACTATCCTTTTATAAACGATTTTCTCATGAGTCATAAGCGACCAAATGAGTCACACAATATTTAGAATTTTTTGGTTCCCATAGGTTCTCCACGATTTAGTTTATTAATTCCACGAATAACACCAAAGGAATCTGTTTTGTTAGTTCACTTGAAAAATTTACAATGACAGCGATGTTTGGTTTTTTGTTTCTATGTATGATATCCGGGTTATGCATAACACTATTTTTTACTTTTCAAATAAAGATATTTTAAAATATGAGCTTATTGATTTATATTTGATTATTTGTATCCTATCTTATGAAAATGTGTGGTCTGATGAATAAACTGCATCAAGAAATGCTGAATACTAACTGCTCATGGTCAGCGGGCCAAGGTCGCCGATCTGTGTCGCTGTGTATATACAGTATACATACATTAATATCAAGCGTGTATTTATACACTCTGTATATAAAACTCCACAAAGAAACACTCATTCACATACTCATATTATACATTCGAAAGGCGATCGAACGGGTAAGCACGCGCGTAATAGAGGTTTAATGCAATAGTATACAACTTCTCACACGTGTCAATGGCCGGATATTCTGAAAATTAACCCGATTTGCAGGTACATGATATCTAGTTTTATGTAAAATTCTTAAATTTACAAATTTGCGGTAAGTGTACAAAAGAATTTGACTGAGGGTCTGCCGGGAAAGTGTACAAAAATGATAAAAAGAGGGATTCAAATGATGAAGTAACCTTCATATCACTTAAAATCACGTACAAGTATGTAGATTGTGGAATTTGGTGGAATTATTAGGAATTACTCGCAATCGTCTACAATGACTGAAATCACTGTGATCGCGACAATCATTTGGATTCACTTGCAATATTTTAAAATTTTGATTGCGTTCACGTGAAATAACTGCAATCATTGGATTCATTTTCAAGTAAAGCATTCATTCGTCAACAATTGCAATCAGGCACACGCAGGGGAATTCATGTAAAATCATATCAAATCATTTTTAATCACTCGCAGGATGGCATTTACCTGAAATCACCGTATTCACCAGGAATGAATACAAGGATTTTAATTGAATTGCAATCACTTTAAACGGTATTATCTGAAAATCTATACCCCGTTCCCTACAGCACTCCCTTCCTCACCGAGTGAGGCACGCTTACCTCGAAAGGGAAGTGGTCTAATGGTATAATTATAATAAAATTGACCTGAAAATGCCGAAATTACTATGAATTCAGTTGGGAGCCACTCGGAATCACCTGAAATCTCAATAAAGTACCATTAATCGCATGAATCCACCTGAAATCACTTTAAGACGCTTTCAATCACTTGTAATCACTTATAACCACTTATAGTCACTTCTAATCACTTGTAATAACTTGAAATCAATTGTAACCACTTGAAATCGCTTGCAATTACATGTAAAATCCGTAAACACTGACAGTTGAAGTTATTGTTCTTTGCATTCGCTGGTTCATTTTAAACGAGAAATACAGAATTACTTTTGGTTCCAAAAGAGCTGCAACAAAAATGAACTCAACTTGTTGAAAAAGAACCAAAGCGATAAATATGCTCTAAATAGTATAAATGATGCCTCAGTTGGTGTTTTAAAGGATCCCATTTGTAATTGAGCCTATTTATAAAGAACCTATTTTTAGGTTTGCCCTCTATGACATTTTGTTTAATTAAAGCAGCATTTCGACCTTAAAGCACACTTGTAATCGAACTCTGATGAACATAGGTTAATGAAGATAATTAAAATACAAAGTACTACCGCAACAAAAAGAGATATAATGACTTGATAAATATTATTTGCGGGTTATGTAGCAAAGTCGTAAACATAAATGCATATTCATATGCAAGAAACTTTTCGTCTTAAGTCATCGGCCGATAACTGTAAATCGATTCCTAACTTACCAGCCGTACTTTGCAAGCGGTTAGTTGGTGAATGCGCCTCTGTGTTATTTTCAAGTGTCCTAAAGGAACATGTTTAGCTCTCTACAGGTATCTATTGGAACTCAAATACTAAATGGTACTAACTTTTATTCGAGTCGCAAGTTGTGTGAAAAAAATTACTACTAGTAATTATATTTTACAACTGAAACAGTACTTCCAAATCTTTTCCCTCTTCCCAAATTTTCCATTTTTCTAGATAATTCTTACTTTTATCACTGTATTTTCAGAAACTACCTTTTTCCGTCCCTTTTTCGTTTTTTCGCTTAAATCCGAACCAAAATAACCCCAATAAGAATTCTGTCTATTTTTATCTGAAAGCTAATACTGCCGCAAAAGTTCTTATCCAAGTTAATACTTATTGATTTAAAAGTCGACTATCATTTTTTTGGTTAAATATGTATCTCTTCTGGTTAAACATCGACTATTTGGTTAGAGATTGAACTATTCGGTGAAAAACTCTTTGTTTTTTAGTTGAAAATTTAAATGATCCATTTTTGGCTAAAAATGTATAGTTTTTAGTTAAAAATGCACCTACTAGATTTTTTATTGAGAATTAATCTATTTTTGTCGAAAACTAAACTACTTGATTGAAAGTTAAACTACTTTGTTAAATTACTAATTTAATTGGTAGGATGTTTAACTAATTTGTTGAAGGTTAGTTTTGTTACAAAAAATTATCTATTTTAATTTAAAATTTAACTCTTTCATTATTAGTTGAAAATGTATAGCTTTTAGGTGAAAATTCATGAATTTTCTTGAAAAAACGTCTTTTCTGGTAGAAAGTTAATGTTCTAGATTGAAAACTCAAGTACTTGGTTGAAAGTTGTAATACTTTAAGAAAAAATTAATTTTATTAGTTAAAGATTCAAATCTTTTTTTATTAGAAATTACAATTTTTAACTGAAAAGTTAACTATTTCATTATTTATTAAAATTAACGTCGTTTTCGGTCAAAATTACTATTCTTGACTGAAAACTTAAGTACTTGGAGAGGTGGAAAAACTGTTTAAATTAGCGTTACGTAGGTTTGGAAAATCCCTTAAGAAAAAATACCCGCATGTAATCTAACTAAAAGGAAACTTACTTATAATTTTCCTAGTAGTAAAGAAAGTTTCTTCGAAGTACGAACGTAAATTCTAGAGTGTATGGCAAGGGAAGATTTGGTGAGGAAATTTTTTTAATTACTTAACAGTTACGGATGTGACACGTAATCGGGAGTTTAAGAATAACACAGGCCCACAAAAAAAAAGTTGTCTGCACGAGACAAGTGACTAGGCTACCTTTATGGATTTTGGGCCGCTAAATCCGAATATGGCCTTAGAGTTTGTCCTCCACGTCCCAGTTTTCCTCTAAATGCAAAAAGTGGGGAAAAGCCTAGAGATTTTCTAGTTACACAGGCAACACTAAAAATTTGTCAGCACGAGAGAAGTGACTAGGTTACTTTTATGGATTTTGAGCTGCTGAATCCAAATCTGGCCTCAGAATTTCTCCTACACGTCTCAGTTTTCCTCTAGATGCAGAAAATAGGGGAAAACTAAGGGATATTCTGGATATTATTTTGATTATACGGAAGAATAAACGTACTTGTGTCATATTCTTATGTTTTTGGATTCGTAAAGACCAAATTAATGCACAAAAATTCCCTAGTGTGCTTACAGTTTCCCCTAGCTAGGATAAATCTAAAGAAATTGAAGGTCTTGTGCATGTCATACTGACTTATAAAGCAAAAAATAAGCAAAATGCTATTTTCTCTGCATCTTAGCGCTCTCAATCTAAATTTGATCGCGAAATTTTTCGAGCTTTTATCATTTTCTCCCTAGATGTAAAAAGTAGGGAAAAACCTAGGAATTTTCTGTTCGCACAGTTTATAAAAAAATTTGCCTGCAAGAAACAAGTGACTAGACTAACGTTATGGATTTTGAGACGCTGAATCCAAATCTAGCCTCAGATTTTTTCGTACGTCTCAGTTTTCCCCTATATGCAGAAAATAGGCAAAAACCTGAGTATATTCTAGACGTTATTTTGATAATACTAATATACGCGAGAATAGGCACATAGATGTTATATTCTTAAGTGTCGCGACTGATAGAGACTTAATTTGTACACAGAAATTCTTTAGTATGCCTTCTGTTTACCCTAGCTTGGGTAATTCTTTGGAAATTGAAGATCTTTTTCATATTATATAAATGTGTATGGCAAAACTATAAAGGATATTAGGTTTTTTCCCCGTGTAAATCTATATAATCTGAGAAAACCTTTAATTTCCCTAGAATTATTTAAGCAAGAGAAAATAGAAGGCACACTACAGGATTTCTGTGTGAAAATTAAGTCCCTACAGGTCGTTGCACTTGACAATATAATATCGATGTATCTTTTTTCGCGAATACTGGTATTATCAAAATAATATGCAAATTATTCCTAGGGTTTCCGTTATTTTTCCATCTAGAGGAAAACTGAGACGTGCAAGATAAATTTGGAGGAAAAATTTGGATTTTTGCATCTGGGGGGAAATTGAGACGTGTAGGACAAATTCTAAAGCCATATTTTGATTCGGTGGCTCAAAATCCATAAGAGTAGCCTAGTCACTTATTTTGTGCAGATAAATTTGTTTGTGTGGCCTGTGTGACTAGAAAATCCCTAGGCTTTTCCCTACTTTTTGCATCTAGGCGAAAACTTAGACATGTAGGATAAATCCTGAGGCCATATTCGGATTCAGCGGCTCGAACTCCATAAGGGTAGCCTAATCACTTGTCTCGTGCAGACAACTTTTTTTTGTGGGCCTGCGTAATTAAACATCTTTGTGCAAGAAATCTGATTCATGATACTGGTAATTCCTGTGAGAGGGCACGGTTTGTCAAAAATTGTATATCATACCTTAAGGCTTCTTAATCAATAGTCACAAAAGTTGGGATTTCTGTGAGTATTTTAAGTTTTCGTTCTTCTTGATCATTTTTTCGTTGTAAAATGTTTAGCATCAATGCAAATTCCCGTGAACTCACGATCGTGCATTGATTCTGAAAGAGGATCGTCAAGTGAGAAATCTATCCTACAAGTTAACGGCTACTTAAAGTTGGAATTACCACCGCGTTTTGTTGTGCAACTTTGACGTCAGTGTGGGTCGATACACTTGGCCGACTGATTCATACGCGAAAGAACCGTCAGTATTCTGTCGCAAGCTACACATTTTTCCGGACGTTGAAAATAAGTTCTAAGTCCAATCAAAATACGGAAAAAGAGGAAAGAAAAATGTAAATTCTCAGGTATTCCCACGGAGTTCTTAATTAAGAGAATGTGTAGTCGTATAGATTTTAAAGCTAGCATTAGTATTCGAAAGTTTAATTCTGGATTTAAAGATTAAACAAATGCAGATGAAATTGAAAAAATGATTTCTAATCAAACTGTTTGTTCTTCAGTGGTGAATAATGTAAATAAAAGTGCATTGTTCTGGAAGAATTACAGGTTTAGGGATTAGGTGAAATTCCGAATGTTAGACCGGATGAAGGTTCTTTAGTCCTAAATCACAAGTTTTCTATTGCCGTAAGTGGAAGACTGGTCAGAACAGGCATGAACCTGAAGTAAAAGCAAACATAAGGAACCAAACCTTGTCCCTCGACTAGGTCAATCACATTTCCTAAAGAATTTCGCCTTGACCATTGTTGTAGAGGTAATAAGATCCGAAAAATATTTATCGATTTTCAGCAGCCCTTCAAACGATAATTGGAAAAATTTAAGGCCATATTTGATAATTGTCTAAAAATGTAATGTTGTAACTGATTTAATAATGACCATACATATATTTGCTTTATACTCATAATTTTGTCAATTTTTCTCACGAGAAGCTTAGTTTGTCACGTAAAACTGACCCGTCTACAACTTTATCCTATTCCCTCTGCCCCGTCTTGATTCCCTCAACTTTTGAGAATAAAATTACCAGTATGCTAATTTACTGTTGGATGGGGTCATAATGAAGATATCTCCTTATTCAAAATTACACGTATCACACAAGGAATTACTGAGAGGGTCAATGAGCTTCTACTTAGTAACATTCATAACTAGTATTAAAAAAATTTGAATATCATCAGTTTCATGTTTTAGACGACAAAACCTCATTCCTTGTTGGATAAATAGCAATTAATTCTCATCAATCAATTAATGAACGGGCTCTTATCGAATGATTATGGTCGTTGATGTTCACAGGCATTTATAGCAATAGTAGTAGCAATAGTGGTAGTAGGTCAGTTACGTAACTTATTATCGTCAATAAAACCAATAAATAATCGACCATTTTTTAAAGAAGAATATTTAAATTTTTTTATTTAATTATTAGAGTATATCTAAGATATTATAAATGCCACACTAAGTAGCACGTAATATGGACCTTATTTTTTAATAATGTAAGTCTAAATAAAGACTTACGAACGCCATATTTTTTCTTTCATTTATCTTTGAAATAATTGGACTGCTCTTGTTATATCGCTTGATCGCTCATTGCTGATAAAAGATGTCGATTTCCGGATGTAGGTCGTAGATTGTGCATTCGAGCAAATGTTTCTAATTTAAGATAATAAAGATTTTATGAACAGCACGGGAACCTAATTACTTTTTACTTTATACTTAATATCTTTGATACACATTCGATCCAATTGTCTTGCAGAGGATCACAATAAATAAAACATTGCATTTTTATGTTGTCATCAGATCATTCGATATGCAAAAGATTATGTAAAAGCGTATGAGAAGTTTCATGAATTTTCATTTTATGTTACATAATGTTCTTTAATCCCACGTCACAAGAATTTCCAATGACGTATTTTCAGGGTCGCCCAATAGCGTTTTCAGGCCATTGATTTCCATGTCTAGCCTTCTTATTGCAAAAGCTCAAGAACCGGATATCCCATAGGAGAAAGTTGGCACAAGTTCAATGTGGTCTCGTGACTAAGAATTTGAGACACAAGTACCGCTAATGGGATATGCTATTGCGCAAGATGCCGAAATTCCCGACTGAATGAAGACAGAATTTGGTTCATGCATAGCATGTTTTGAGATCGAAAGTCCGTTTTAAGTGATTCACTGCATTCCTTAAACTCTTACGTGTGCACTTATTCTTTCATCAACGGTGTTCAAAGTATATAGATACGATGAATAGAACTTGCAACGCGCAATATACCAGAGGTTTTAAGTTTATTAAATGCTCTAAATTGTTTAGTTTTATTCAGAAATATCTGCTTAATGAAATTAACTTTCATTTTAGGACCCTAAAAGAGTCTATCATAGGCTCTCTTGATTGAACAAATACTTCAAAAGTTAGCGCGGATACAACATTCAGATTGCTATACACACAGACAGGCAGCCATACAGACAGCCACCGAAAAAAAATGTATTATTCTAGAATCTGTAAATATCCAAACATGAATATCCGTTTAAAACTAAATATCGAAAATTTGGACGAGTGCATTGCACTCTGATTAATAAAAATGTATAAATCGCAGTCATCTATCACCAAAGATTTATCAATGCAAGCTTTGAATGACTTAACTATTCCCTTTTGCTTCATGAGCCAAGTGTAGATAGACATCCAAGGTCGAGAGGGAATTCCCGATTACCCAGTATGTCATAATATTCACGAACAATGTGTAATCGTTTTGAAAACTTATGCACCTGATCTTTATATCTTCCAGTATAACTTTTTGACCGGAATATGATAGTCATATATCACAGAGAAATTGTTGCAGTATTACGTGCTGTTGCTGTAATTTTACTAGGCAAATGTTTTAAGGGGCAAGCATAGTGAATTTCCAATGCCCATAAGTCATGATTCCAAAATGAATATCATATATGCATGCTTAACAATAAATAATAATGATTTTATGAAATTTTTTTTTTATGAAAAAGCGTTGAAAAGCGAAAACTTAATTTGTGATCATGTTCCATAATTAACAAAAAATAGCTTCTTAATCACACAATTGTCATCCTTAATACTACAGGAGTGACCGAAAACAATCTTCATTCAGAGGCGATGACGAAATGTTCTCGAAAATCGCGTAGTACTTACTAGAACCGCGTCCTTAAATCGAATGGCAATCATGACCGCGAATGGGATGAGGCTAAAAGAGTGTTAAACTGCCTTCCGCAAAGTCGTGCATCCATCCCGCAAGAGTTCTCGTACGGGCCGAGACATTGCTTGGAGATGAATGAAGCTTTTCGGGAATCAAATGCGGTGATTCAACGACTTAACGATCGCCTCTTGGCTGATTCTAGCGTCTGCCCTCGAAATTCATGGGTCGAGAGGATGACGAATCATATAGGCTGACTCGAAGGGCTTCAGAAGGTTAGCAATTTATCAATTCCTAATCTGCGAAGCGTTGGTGCAGTTTTCTATATATCTTCCTCTTTCAAGTTTATTAGACTTCGTACATTAATTATCCCTTCAACTCAAAATCTTTTTGACTCACTTATTACATAGCTATTATTTGAAAGTGATTTCTTGAATATTTTTACTTATGTTAATCAAGATTCGAAGTGCCTTATGCGGAAGTTGCAAAGTTGCATCAAACTTACCTTGAATGTCTTGCAAATGCCGTGTGTCGTCATCATAAGTAGATGTTTAATTTTAGAATTTTCTAAGAATGTTTTATTGGATTTAGAAAAAGTGTACCGCAAATAAAATTTTTCATCCCTAAATACATATATTGGAAAATTTGAAGCAATAAAAGCAAGTGGACGATGAGCGGTTTAAAAAGTGGATTTTAACAATCTAATAGAGGGAAATGCAAACTCAAATATAATAATTCGTGGGCTTTTTCCAATACATAAACAAGTTTAGTTTATTGGGTTTAGAAAAGATGTACGTCAAGTGACATTTTCCGGCATTAACTACATTTATTATAAAAAAGTTAAAGAAATAAAAGTAGGTGGATGAAGGGAGAGTTGGAAAGTAAATTTAAATAACAATCTGAGAGAAGAGAATTTACACTTAAATGAAATGATTCATGGGTTTTTTCGAAAATATAAACAACCCTTTTACATATAGCTCCACTTCTCTACTTTTGTAATTGAGAATGATCACCTTGACGACATTGTGATTTAGACGAAATGATAATATGACATAACAATGTTTTGGTCAAGCATGTTGTTTATCTTGGGACTTCCCATCACTTATCACAAGATAGTTTGGCCACTATGTCTCACCGAATTGTACCTGTTCTCTTTCTTTTCCTTTAGTATTTCAATTACTTCGTTGTTCTTAGACCTTACATAGAAAATCGCCGATCGTCCAAAGTACACCAAAATCGTTGTTCAATTGAGTTGTGACAAATTTGATCCAAATAAAAATTGTACTTAGCTTGATATAATATCCAAATCTTAGGTTTTATCCAAATCTTAGGCATTCGAAGAAATTTCCTCTAGATTATCTGTATTGAACAAAGTGGCGTTAGCTGGTGGTTAAAGTGAAAATACCTAAATCTATATATAGACGGTCATGAGTTTTTCTATACATCCCAGCTTTAGTTTAAATGTTGACGGCCATGACTAACCTAACATTTGGAAGTTGCATTAGGAAGTTATAATTTTATTCTAAGTGCTTAGTACGCACTGTTAAATGAAAGAAAGTTGAAAATTAGGTAGATATTATTTTAATAAGTTTCCTTATTGATAATTATTTAGTCTAATATCGAAAAGCGAATCGTTGATTTAACAGGTGTTCAGGTAACTGACAGCGCGGTTCAGTACTCCACAACTCTCGGCATGAGCCAAAATTCATTCTGCAAATGATACCTTCCCCCAAATGCCCAGATGTGCAACTACGTTCAGAGGAATAAATTGGAGATTAAAAATCCTCTCAAATGCTCATTGGGAGATCAATGAGATATGAGATGCAACAAATTTAACACCAGCGTTATTCTGCGTATTTTCTGGTTAAGTTACAATTTCTGAAGACGCGATGAAGAATAGAATGAATGCAGCTCAAAAGTGTGATGATAACGATCCACTTCT